>NW_004524763.1:360665-397063 GCF_000260255.1 Octodon degus | reverse complement strand
GAAGAATATATGCAGTGTGTTATTTGTTGAAACTGTACTTCTGATTTGATTTGAAATCGTCTCATTCCTATCTGTTTGTCAATAAAATTTTGAAAAAAAAAAAAACCAAATCATTCTTTCACCATTAATAATGCCTGTAAAATTTTTGTTGCTTACTCAAAAGAAAAAAAAAAAAGAGTACCACTTAGTATAACACTTCCAATTGAAAAACAAAATTAATTGATGGCTGTAATTTTAAAGTTTTCAGTGTATTACATGGACTAATAAATCACAACGTGAGCCATGTATGACTTTGTTCATAAGCATGGTTTTTCTAAGTCTCAAACTTGGAAAATGAATCAGAGTGATTCTTAGTATTCTAATCAGATCAAGACATATGATCAAGTGATCCAAGGACCATTTTGTGGCATAACTAGAGAGCTGCAGCTTGAAATAAAGTTTATGGTAAAAAGTATGAAACATCACAGTACTAATATTGAGGGTGTACTGGATAAAACCTTGGTTTCTTTATTTCTTTCCCCTATCATTAGTCATGACTAACAAAATAGAAAATAGTTTTTTTTTTTTTTTTTTTTTTCGGAACCGGGGATTGAACTCAGATCCTTGCGTTTGCCAGTCAAGCGCTTATCCTAATGAGCCATCTCCCTGGCCCCTGAAAATAGTTATTGTTATTGTTGGCATTTCTGCTCTACTATACCTATTTATTTTAGCAGTTGTAATATTATTTTAATTAGTACCTTCCCACATTTTATTCTAAAGAAGTTATAAATAATTTTGTAAAATTAAATACCTGTTGTCAAAAAGTAATCTGTATTGTTTTTTAAAAGTCAAATAAAAAAATCTTTTAAAAGAGAAACTCAAAGTAGTACTCATAGTTACCTTTATGGCACCCCTGAAATTTGCTGTCAGTTTGCTTGCATCTGCTTAATCAGAGAACCAGTTTCCCTTTTATTTATTTATTTATTTATTTATTTATTTATGTATTTTTTGCTTTTATCATGTACTCAGAGAATTAGTGGACACAGTAGTTAATGTTATTCATAAACAGAAAAAAAAAAAGAGACCATCGAACCAGTAACTCAGAATTGTTAGTCACACTCATGGAATGCTGAATTTACCACTCAAATTTTTAGAAGCTGAAGTAAAATAAATACATTCAATTATATACATAAAACTATATATAACTCTTATATAGTAAAAATGTATAACTTTATTTTCAGAGAAAGACTTTTTCCAAGTACTAAATTTCAAGAGAAATCAGTCATATGGCTGGTTCTACAAGAAATATAATGTAATTTAATATCCAAATATTTTTGACAGCAGGATTGCAAGAGATATGAAAATTTTAAATTGATGCTTGCAGTGAGAGAAAGTAATAAAAGCCAAAGACCTAGCTTTGCATCTTAAATGTGAAACTATAACTGTGGAGGAGGCAAGAAAATAAAGACCAGATGTAATATCACATGAATCTAGCTTAGGCTTAGAGAAATGGAATTCCACGTATATCTCTGGATGGACTCTCTCAGATATCAGAAACAGCATGTGGTGAGTGTCAATCAGTACGCTTTTTAATTCTTTGGCATTGGACTATAGTGAAATTGGCTCAAAGAAGGATCACTTATTCAAAGGGCTAGATATTAAAAATGACAAAGTTGCTTTCTGTTATGATTAAGAAAATAGCCAAAATTGGCTTAGGGTGGACAAAGAGCACCAAACTTTTCTCAAAAATAAAGTTTTACCATAAACACTCATTCCAACTATGAGTGTTGATGTTAAATTCAAAGTTTACTAAGACACCTCATATCATTAAAATATCATTTTAAGACTGTTGGATATTTACTTTTCATAGAAAAAAATGCCTATGGTTTCTCAGTGAAAATTTTAGTAAATTTATTTACATTTCCCACTGAGATAATGCAAATATTTAAGAAAGATAATGCAGATTGAGCAAGTTTTCATTTTGTTTTTGATATTTTTTCTAATAGCAATTAGTTTATTTGGTTTAGATTTAGTTTTTATTGTAATAAATGTAATTTTCATCATGAGAGTCTACTCTTTGCTCTCTTCAAGTCAGTTAATCAATAATTTATCAATAAACTCACTCAGTTATTACATTTACACATATTTGCTTCATTTCAAAAGAAATTAAGAGAACTTACTGAAGACTCTCAAACTAGAGTTTGAAAGATACAGCAAGAACAACCCATGTGTATCATCTCAAAACAAAAAGCCATGAACAGAATGTGTTTGAAAGTTATAAGCATTAGAAGAAATCTTCTCCTATGTTTGGTTTACTTATCTTTAAACCTTCTATAGTTTCTTCTTAATATAATGCATTAAATACTATACAAATACATTAAAATCAAGCAATACTTTGGATAGTGGTGGATTTACATGCATAAATTTATAGGCAAAGTGACAGACATTGAGTAGCTGTTGCGTGACACATGTGATTGGCCTGACTAACTTTGTGCCTAACCATGTCTAAGATGGTATTATGTAGAGAAAGATAACTTTAAAAAGTACATTGGAAATGTAATTAATAATTACAATTTTGTTCCAATATAAATGGATAGCATTTATTCAATATTTTGTCCTTCCATTATGTCAATTTGAGAAAATATATATTCAGATGATCATAGATTAATTAAAAGAATTGAACTCAAGGAAATACTATGAACAATTAAAAATATTTTTGTTAGTTATGAACCCATGAAATCTATCATAACAGGCATTCTGACATGAGAAGATTTATTGGAGGTAAGAGCAAGCAGGCTGTTTCTAACAGACCAAGACAGCAATGAACAAGGTGAAGCACAGGGCTTTTAAGGGTTTTTTTTTTTTTTTGAGGGGGAGGGTGCTTGTAGGCTGGAACAGCTGAGGGAGAACTAATCTTGGCAGGGCTACCTGGTCTGTGGGGAAGTTTTGGTGTTAACAAAGGACAGTTTCTGCAGTTTTCTGCATGGTTCCAAGGGGAAGTGAGCTGAGACCAGGAAACAGAATGGGATGGGGTTGGGGTGTGCTCTGGTCCTGGTCCTGGGCCAAGAGGGGGAGTATTTGGAGCATGGAGCCTGGGAAACTTTGAGTTCTAGCCTAAAATTCCAGATTCTATTTGATAGAAAAGGGCAAAGAGATCATCTGGCTGCTTCCTGCTGACCAGGACTGCCATGGACTGAGAGTCTGGAGATGAGGGTGAGGTGCTCTCATTGAAGGGATCTCATTGGAGTAAGGACTGGTAGGAGTAATCTGAAAGAGGAATCTGATTAAAATTTTGGGTTGTTAATCTGGTGACAGTATTTTGGATGAAGGAAGTGAAGCAGTAGGCTACCATAAGCCTAAGAGCAAGTCCTGTGAGGGTCCCTAGGAAGGGAGCAAGCCAAGGGAAGACAGAGTTTTACATACATTGTCCATTCCAATCCAGGGAGCTCCTAGAGAGGTCTCAAGTCCTCTAGACTCCAGGGTTCCCCCTAAGAGAGCCATGCCAACCAGAATGCCCACATGGGTGACCCATTTTATCCTATGGGGTGTGGGTGTACTCTTAAGGAATAAGGTATTTTGAAACTTTGAGTTTGTGTATATATTGAAATTAGGGATCACAGTCATTGGAGTTTATTGAAGGCATAACTGAAGACAAGGAAAGAACAAGGTGCTACACAGAAACAGCTATGTGACTGTTTTGTGTTGCTTGTCTGGAGGTGTGTTGAATGAAGTGAGTTTGATATAAAGGAGGTCAGTGGAGTTTCCCTGGGAACATGTAAGACTGTTGGAAGAGGGGGGTTTTAAAAGAGAGATATCAGTGCCTAAAGGCTTTTGAGAATGGGGCAGTTGTGTGTGTTTTTGGGTATGGCTGAGATGGCTGTGAGATCAGGCCTTAGAATGGATATGAACAGCCAACAGTTGGTGAGGTTGGTGGTCTTGGTAGAACCAAGAAGGTGGTCTATGTTATGAGTGTGTCATTTGACTGTAACCATGTTGAAAGAGAGGAGTAAGGAGGTGGCGAATGATGGGCTTGAGTCTACTCTGATGTTTTGGGGCTATTGGGTATTGGGGAATATGGGGAAAGGCTGTGGAATCTCTGAGGCATAATACTATAGGAATAGCATGATTGGCACAAGTGGGACTAGAAGTCTCAGAGTATGAGGTTGACAAGGGGAGAGGGAGAGATGAGATGGCTGTGCATTTATGTTGGGTTTATAGGACAAGCACTGTGGGGAGAGAGGTGAGAGGGACATGGAGCTTTAGGATGAGATCTCTCCTCATGAGAGATATGGTGTAGGTTGGGATTATATGAAAATTGTGAGTGAAGAACAATGTCTGGAGCCAGCAGGGAATGGGCCTGTCTGAAGATGTCATGTAGGTCAGCCATCAACACCCACTATGGAGACGGTAGATCTAATATAACTCAGGACAAATTCTACATATGGTGTCCGTGTCAGTAAGATGTTTACCTGAGATGTCCAACGAAACTTGGGACTCTGATGAAGATAGCTCTATATGAGTCATGGACCTTAAGCTCTGTTGTTCCTCTTTGGTGACAAGACCAAACAGGTCAAGTATTGATGGATCTGGCTGTAGTAAGTTTTTCTGTGAGGACAGGGAATGGATGACTTACCCACCCTCTGGAGGACAGGGTTGTCACATTTCCAGTGACCTTCATGTTTGTAGATGGAATCAGGTCTCATTGGTAGCTGCAGGTTGGGGCAGGCTCATGCGTAGTGTCCTTTGCCACACTTGAAACCATCCAGGAAAAGCTTGGGTGGCAGCATTGTTTAGGACCTTGTTAAGATCCTACTTTGTTGGGAGTCCTGAATGTCACAGCCAAAAGTTGGCACTTATGTATACTTAATTTTGGTCTCTATAATTGAAGACACAGAAAGTCAGGTTAAGTAAGTTTCCCTGTGGGGTATGAGGGCCAAGATCTGTCTATCTAGCTTGGTGTGAATGTCAGGAGTAGATTGCAATATAAAACAGGGCAGGAGAATCTGGTCTATATTCGTATTTGATTATCAGAATTTTATCTGAGTATTAAGTACCTTTAAATATAAAGTGTGACCAGAGAACTGTTATTTTTTTAATCAATGATGTACATTTTAACAGTTAAAGTCCTCTAGAATGTTAATAGACAGTAGTTAAACTTTTACAGGGAACATTTGACATCAACAGGATCACATAACAGTCATAACAGATGATGAAATCCCCATTTTGTTTAGGCATCGCTAATGTAATGGCACATGTGCAAAATATATATCACATAAATGTTTGTTAGAAAATTATCATTTAACTAATGACCTCATGTTGGCTTGACATGAGCATCTTATAAATTATGATGACCTTTTAAGTTTGTAATTATGAAAGACTAGTCAGAACTTTTGTAGGTCAATTAGAAGAGATCCCTTATAAGAATTTGAAAAATGTGAAAACCTCTTCTTTATAGTTACCAAGTCTGAGTAGGAGCCAGCAAACTGAGCAGTGTACAAGGATTAGGCACGTCAAAATAGAGGAGCACTGACAGCTCACAAGTCCTGGGTTTTCAGGATCACAAGAACAGTTGTCTGAGGGAGGGGGCAGGAAGCTGACACTGGGTCTCTTTCTTGTGGCTATAACAGGAGACTGTCTGCCGAGGTGGCTGAGGGGTTAGGGGAGTGAGGGTAAGTAGCAGGCTGAAATGGAAAGGGAAGGATAGGTGGGCTGTTATCCTGCCTTCAGCTCAATAACAGATAACATTTTCCCCACATGCTGTTGGGGAAAATGTGTCATTATCTGATCCTGGATTGCACCCTGTCCCAAACTGAGAAACTTGAAGGAAAAAGAGACTGTAGGTGTAAGTTGGGAGTGGTGAGGAATGTGAGGAATGCAGGACTGGTCAGCAAAGGTGAGAAAGGTGGGGGAGAGGGAGCAAAGAGAGGGAGTAAGGTATCTCCTCAGCCCCTGAATTTGAGAGGTGAAAAAGTGAAGTAGCATATGCACTGTTGCAGGAGCAGCAGATGGTGGTGGCTCTGGTGGTGGCCTGTGGTGGTTATTGTGGCAGAGGCAGTGGCTTTGGAGACTGTGACTCTGCTGCAAAAGGTGTAGGGGAATCTGAGATGGAAAAGTCAATGAGGAAGGGTCAGATCAAGGTCTGGTGGGGGACTTCACTAGCAGAATCTGGTGGGGACTACATGACAGGCAGAGCTCAAGATGATTGCAGAGAGAAAAGAAAGTGAAGACATAGGGGACTTCATACTATTTCCCATTGCAGTGACAAAAATTATCTAAATCAATGAAGGTGTCATAATAAAGGTTCCTGGGGGTGGGGCGCAAATAGTCCCATCATCCAACTTGTATTGTGGCCAGGCTGTTTGGCAGAGGAAAACTATGCATTTGACTTTGAGGTCAGAGAATCCTAAGAGACCTCTAAGGACAGACTTAAGACAGTCTAGAACAGAAGAATAGTTCTGAGAGGGAGTCAATGAGAAGTTACCCATGGTGGCAGAGAGACAGAGTAGGGAGAGGGAAAGTGAAAGGAGACTGAAGGCAACCATCATGTTGTGGGAGTCCCAAAGGGACATGGGGCTGAGGCCATTTGAGCAGGCATTCCCGGTCAGAGAGGAGGCTGAGTGATGGGAAGGAGTGGCCTGGCATATTGACATGACTTCTAGAGTGAGGCCAGGCCTGGACAAAAGGCATAGAGCTGGGAGATGAGTAGTCCCAAAGAGAGAGTCACCCTCAGGGAGAAGTCAGGATGAAGAAATGAAAGAACAGAATAGGACACTGGTGTCAGAGAAATCCTGGAAGGAACCCTGAAGGAATTCAGAAGCTATCCATCCCAGGTGTGAGTAAATGGAGTCTCAGGGAAGAGTGTTGGGGAAAGAGATGATCGAGTTGTGCGGGAATGACATTTATCTTCAAGACATGTAGAGCAGGAAAAAAAAAATGAAAGTACAGGAAGCGATCGCGTCCAGGATAAAGTTGTAGAGGACACTATGCAGCATGGAGAGTCCTGAAGGAGAAATGGCCCTCTTCATCTTTCCCCCAAAACAAGTTGGACAATGGGAGAAATTTCTATTTTAAGATGGGTTGGACAAGGGATACTCATAGTTTTAGGTGTTGTGGGTATTTAGGTTAGCAAGGGAGGGCCAAGGCTCACAGTCTACTCAGAAAGGCTGGCGTCAGACCAAGCCAAGGCTGTGATCAGGAAGGACCAGCAGAGGCCTTGGTATTCCTCCTGGGTTTCCAGCACCAAATGTTCAGTATAAACCCACACAATTGACCAGACCAGGCATTCTGATGTGAGAAAATTTACTGGAGGTAGGAGCATGCAGGCTGGCTGTGTAGCAGACCAACAGAGCAGTGAACAAGACAAAGCACAGGGCTTTCAAGGGGCTTGCGGGGAGGGTGTTTGTGGGCTGGAACAGCTAGGGGAGCACTAATCTTGGCAGGGCTACCTGGTCTGTGGGAGACTTTTGATGTTAACAAAGGAGAGTTTGTGGTTTTCTGCATGGGGCCAAAGGAAAGTGAGCCTAGACCCTGGCATAGAATGGAGCAGGGTTGGAGTTCTGTTCTGGTACTAGCCCCCGGGGCCAAGAGTGGGAACGCTTGTGGCAGGGTCCATGGGAAAATTGGAGTCCTAGCCTATCAATTTTCAAATGTTCATAAAGCTTATTATGTGAAACATGAATAGAAATATTCTCAAAATCTTTGAAATGCATTTATCATGTAATATGCAACCCTAGATATCATTTCATAAGAATATCTAAATGTTTCAAAGAATACATGTAACAAAAATCAGAATACATGCTAGGATTATTTCTGAAACATTTATGTAAATACAAACTAGAAAGGTTATCTTGACTTGAAATAGGAATCCCGATGAAATACTACATCCTGATGACTCTTAATATCTGTAAGTGGTGTTTGGAAAACAGCATTTGCATCTCTCAGTTTGCAGCCATGAAAACATGCAGGAGTGTTGACTACTACTGTGTGTTCTTAATGACTTCACCCACTGGTTGCCATGGCATCAGAACCTTGGTGTGCATATATGCTTAGTCTAGCAGTGAAATGAATGGGTCCCGCCTGGACCCTGGCAGGGCAGAGGTTAAAATCCCATCCCAATAGCCTTGTGCCCCTGCTGATCTACTAACAAGAGTGAAGGGACCAGCAGGACTCCCTGGTAGAGGGCTGATGAGCCTAATTGGAAACAGATGCTCTATTCCCTGGTAGTAAAGAATGAGAATGAGTAAAAGATAAGAAATAGAGACTTACACTGTACTTTCAGGTTAGAGAATCCCCCAAATTGCTATTGAGGGACTAGGCTGACAGTAAAAGGATGTTGCTACACCATTCTTCATATATTTTACTATTTCAGACCACACTCTCAACTCATTAGTTACAAATTTTAGATACAGTGATTTGATAAATTTCAGTATTCTTTTGATTCTGACATTCTGTGTTAACTCCTAACTTCATTGCTTGTTCTTGAAATTGGCTGGAGTCTTAACATTTTTATCATGAATAACAGCATTTTGTTTTTAGGTTGGTTTGTTTGGAAGAAAGAATAGTATGAACTTTTTCATTTTAAAAAACTTAAAACAAGACATTTTCACTGCCTTTTGGAAGTGAAAAGAAAATATGTGACTTAAGATTCTCTCTACTGAGATCTGTCTTCAGTAAGATCTCTCAGTGTTTGCTATAGTAAAGTTGGCAAATAAAAGTGCAAGAAAGTAGTGTGACAATTTAATGCTCATCACATTCTATGATAAGGTATTACTTTAAACTTTCAAATAAAACATAAATTTATTTTTATTTAATTTAATTTATTTATTTATTGGCGGAAACGGGATTGAACTCAGACCCTTGAGTTTACCAGGGAAGCGCATATTCCATTGAGCCATCTCCCCGGCTCCCTCGAATATAACAGAAATTTAAATGTAAATTTGAAAATATGGTATTTGTATATATTATGCAAAGAATATTCCTTATTTTATTTTTTATGTATTTGAGAAAGGGTCTCACTATGCAGCTCAGACTCAAAGTGGTCCTCTTGTTTCCAGTCTCCTACGTGCTGGGATTATAGGAGTGCACCACCATGCTGGGTCTCAGTGGCTGACTCAGTGAGCCCAGGGCCAGGGCTCATATGGAATGTAGTGCTGGGGATGGAACCCTGGTCCCTGTGCTTGCCTACGCAAGTGCTCAGTCCCCTGAGCTGTCTTGCTGGCCTGAATATTCCTTATTGAAGGAAATAAAATACAATCTTCTTAATTGAATAACAATACTTTATATTGTTATGCTTTAATTTCATTTATTCAATTCATATATAAATCCACATTTGACAAATTAACTCTTATGACTGAAGATTTTTGCACCAAATTATTTTTCCATTGGATGTATCTGATGAATACAACCATTATATATCAATTATATTAAGTTTAAAATACATAATTCTTATCATGAGAATACCACATTCTTTTATATTGCAGTGGTTCACATTTACTTAGAAAATGATGCAGCAAAAATAAATATGACATGTGTTGAAATGTTTTCTTATGGCACAAAATTCTGTATTTTGTAAATTGGAGGCACAGGGAAGGGAGATATAATAGAAGGAAATATGGAGAGGTGAATCACTTTACAGCTCGCTTTTTTGATAAAATTACTTTTCAGATTCTTAATTTTTAATTTCCATGTGAATTTTCATCATTTTATTCTTCTTTCTTCCATCCTCCTCCTTCTTCTTTCATTTTTTAAAATGTATTTGGTGCATAGTCTACAGGGTTTCACTACCTAGATTGGACTCATAGTGATTTTAATGTTTTCAGCTTCCCAAGTGCTGGGATTACAGGCATGCACCATCATGCCCAATCTCAATCGCCATCTCAGCACGCCCTGGGGACAGGGCCAGCATGGCACGCCGGGGATTGAACCTCGACCCCTGTGCTCTGCCTAAGCAGGCACTTTAGTCTGTTGAGCTATCTGGCCAGCCATTCTTTCTTTATCATTTTTTTCTCTCTCTTTTTTATCTTTCATTTTCCGCTTCTTTCTTAGGTTAATACGGTTTCTCAATAAAGGAAGTGTAGAAGACTTTGACTTTTTTTGCGTTCTAAACTATATTGTGAAATCTTTATTCTTCCTTAGGCTACACTACATATGTAGATGACTAGGTGAGTTTTACATTTTTGCCTATCATTTGTATTATATATTTTTGATTTAGAGCAAAATAAAATGAGATTATGTAGAAAGCAAAGGAAAAGGGTCCAGGGAGATGGCTCAGTGGAATAAGTGCTTCCCTGGCAAGCTCATGGGCCTGAGTTCAATCCCCCATTCTGAAAAAAAAAAGGAAAGAAAGCAAAGGAAATGACTAAGAAACACTCTCCTTACTATTTTATGCATAATTATAGAATTTTATCTTTCTAATCATGCAGTAATTAACTGAGAATATTTAAGACTAAAAATATAATGACATTAAGTAGCAATATATTTTTTTGTTATTTACTTGTGGAAACTTTTGAGAAAAAGTTGGCAAAACCTATTTTGAAGAACTAATGGTCTTCAAAATATTTTTATTTCATATATTTTATATGAAACTAATGGTAGAAGAAAAACTGGGCCAAATTGGAAACATATCTTACCTCCACTGAGTTTATTAATTGGCTTATAAGCTAATTAAGGGAAATATTATTCAGAAAAAATATAATTTCCATAACTTAATATTTTGAAGCTTCAAAAATGACAAAACATTTTTAGCAATTGGCCAAATATGAGAGGACCAAAGAGTGAAAGATTCAGACACTTTTTAAGATGTAAAAGCAACAACAAATACCTTCTGTAGTTGTCAGTGTGGAGATAAAACTAGCATGATGCAATCATAAGTAAATTGTCACAATTTTGTGGAGTGAAAAGTGGAGGTAATTTGATGATCAGATGTGACCTATAACATAATATTAAAGAGTTAATGTTAAATAAATTAGAATCATAGATGGGCCTATTTTCCCCTTTATAAATATGTTTTAGTTGAAATCTTAAGGTTGGGAATTATTAAGAAAATGATTGACTTTTATCAATCCAAACCATACAATCAGTTTTGTGGGGTTAAGTGAAAACATTATTCTATCATTTCCACTATGTTACATTTTTTAAACATAGAGCTTTTAAGATTGAAAAGACAGCTGCTCTACATCGTTTATGAATCATTATTGTGAATTCATTACAGTAGATTATTACAAAATGACTGGGATGAAAGCAGCTCTCTAACTGGGATAAAAGCAGCAATCTGGCTTGCTGAGATGTTCCCTTTTCCTGTAATCATCCTATGGAATTTAAACCAGAAAGAAGGGTAATGTCACATCACGGTTCCCACTTAAAGACTCATGAGTAATGGCGTTCGGACTTGTAATGTTGCTTCTACCTCCATTTTTTATACTTTTAAAAAGCTATGTGAATTGTGGGCTATTCCCCTACACCAATTTCCCTTCTTGGCCCATTATCAACATGTGAATATTTATAAGAGTAAACAGTATCCAAATTGGTAATATGACAACAGCTGAAAATAAGATTTTTAAATGAATCTTGGAATAGAACTAAGTGCATGTCAGAATAAAACTACAGTTATGTTTTTTACATGAACAAAGGCAAAACATGATTTCAGGCTTTTCAGTGACTTTGTCTTTAAAACAACTAGTTATCAGAAAAAAGTATGTGGTACTTTTTGAAACCCAAAATACTGCAATTTCTTTTTCTGTATTTTAGGGAAGGGTCTACAGAGTGTTCAGGGTCTCACTCCTAGATCGGACTCCTGGTGATCCACCTGTTCACAGCCTCCCAAGATCTGGGATTATAGGTGTACACCACATCACCTAGTCTCAATGGGCCTCAGGGACAAGACCAGCATGGCAAGCCCGAGGATCGAACCCCTGGCCCTTGCATCCACTGAGATATTTGGCCAGCCCTAGAATACTATAATATTTTTAAAACTTAAAATTAACTGTTATTTTCATAGAAATACTTAAAGTATTTTTGTTTCTTATTTTTATAGCAATTGTCCACTATTTTCATTGATTTATAATGATTGCACATACTTATGGGGTACAGTGTGGTAATTTGCTATATAATCATTTCTCTTATAAAATACGAAGTAAATTTTGTGTGCTGTAGTCATCCTACTGTATTATAAATTTCTAGAACTTATTATACTCATATAACTTTATTTTGGTATCCAATCCCTTTTTACCTTCCCTCTTTTTCACCCATACCTCTTATGACTATTCTAATTCTCTACTGTAGGACATCAGCTTCTAAGTTGACAAATATGAGGGTAAGCATATAATAATATATTGTTCTGTGTATTTCATTCAACATAATGGCCATCAAATCTATCCATGTTGCCAAACCTCAAATGATGAGATTTCATTTTTTTTTTCTGTGTTATTAATATTCCACTGATGTGCAGGGACTACTGGACCGACATGCTGCACTGGCCCACCCCTGGATTCGCTGAGCTGGTGACTGAGAAAAGGCATGCTGGCACACACCTGTAATCCCAGCTTTGAGTACACTGAAAACAGGAGGATCACTATAAATCTAAGCCATGTAGTGAAACCCTGTACCAAATATATATATATATATATATATATTCCATTGATATTATCCATATATTCCATTGATACTATCTTTGTTAATTTTCTTCATTCATTCATACATTGATGGACACTCTCAGTAATACATCTCTTGACTTGTGAAAAAGTGGCAAAATAAACCTGGTACATATAGATATGGCTTTGACATATTTTATTTCCTTTAGATATATTTGCAGAATTGGAATAACTGGATCATACTTCACTTCTGTTTATTGTTACTTAAGGGTTTCTACTTTATTTATTTACTTATTTATTTATTTAACGGTACCAGGGATTGAACTCCCGACCTTGTGCTTGCCAATTCTACTAACTGTAGAATTAACTATGGTTATATTCAAGGTAGAATACTCATTAAGAGTAAATATTAGTTGACTAAATTTAGCTTTTGTGCACAAATGCTAAAGTGTTTTTTTAATTTCAGTATGGACTTTGTGATGGAAGATTGATTATATCAGCTTAAGTAAGAGAAGTTTAACAAATTGGACAGCAACTGTACACCCTAGGGGATGGAAGACACATCCTAGAGAAGCTTGTCCCTTGGATGGTGTAAAGAGGAAATGAAGAAGGATAGATCTATGTCTCTTTTCTTTAGGGATCTCCAGTCTTCTCTGTCACTTTGGACATTATCTCCTGGATTCCAGTGCAGACTCTTCAAGTACTGGCACAGACCCTTCAGGCTTCCAGCAGAGACACTTCAGACTTCCCTCTCAGCCTTTTTGGCCTTCTGACATGAGTTCGCATAGGACATGCAGGCAGCTCCAGACCTTCCCCTGGATCCTTTAGTCTCTGTTGTACAGACACACTCTTCATTTTCCCTCATCTGACTCAGGGTGGCTACAGTAAGCTAATCTTGTAATTTCTTATGTACATTATATCTCGTGGTATATCCATTTATTTCTCTAGTAAACATTGATTGATTCAGGTGTAGTTCAGGTATAATGTAGGTGATAATATCTCTATTGTTATAGTTCATTCCTAACAAACATGGTGAGAAGTGAATTATTAACTAGAACACAAATTGAAGACTAACAGTTAGTGGTATTTCACAGGACGTGAAATAGAAGCTATTGGAGTAATAATTTTTGTTCAGGGAGGAAGACTAAGTGATATTATTTTCCTAGAAGCTTTAGTTTCCCAACCACAAATTCCTAAGTATTTAAAAGCCCTCTACCACCATGCCTTATCCTATGGGACAATATTTTTCAGGTATTCTTTTCTAGTATAAAAATGCAATATATTCCATTATAACTTTCATTGATTTCTTGCACACATTTGAAATTTAGCATTGATAATATTCACATAGTAAATTCTGCAAATATAATCTCTATAGATTAAATGTAAACTGTAAACACATATAGCAAAGATTCTTGAGAATTTGATTTCAACTGTTTCCAGTGTTTATGTCTTGAACAGTTGATGGCTACAAAAATATGATGTTCTTTTGCACTTCCTCCATAATTGAAGAAATAACTGTTTTTTTTTCACTTCACAGTGTCTTTCCAACCCTGAGTCAGGAGTCCAATTGCCTAAAGTTCCACTGTGACTGAGATTCATTGCTACTGAGTAGAGATCATCATGGGAAGAGTTTCTCACATTTCCACAGAGATCTCTCAGTGTTTTTGCTGTAATTAATAGTGCAAATGCTGCCACACACATCTCCACCTCATAAATATGGAAGTACATTGAAATCAACCAACTTAGTGTCAGGGAAATCAATTGCTAATTGTTTTGCCTCAATCGCACGTATTTGTACGGTTATTATTGAAGAGGAGAAAAGAGAATTTACCATCTTTGTTACTCTTCCATGGCTTGGACAGTATTATTATTTCAGCCTTAATTTGTCATTTTGGCTTACATTTTTTTTTCAGTCACTTTAACAACAAGTCAGTTATTCACACTAATATTTTAATTTTAATTTCACACAGATGCAATTGCAAGGGATCAAAACTTATGCAGTTCAACCTTTATAAACCAAAACCTAAGTAGTTGGGTTATGAATATGGCTGTATACCTTCAGACTTAGTACTGTGAGAGTTTAATTTAGTCACCTGACACTGACACTAGATTACACCTGATATAGTTTAAGTCTGAAATGTTCCCCCAGCCCAAAAACCATGTGTTAAGGATTTAGTTCAAGGCTTGCTGCTAATCATAGTTGGTGAAAACTTTAGGTGATGGGGCTTAGCTAAAGGTCTTCTTCCTACTGGAGATGTCTCACTGAAGGGAATAGTGAGATACAACCCCTTCCTCCTTCTCTCTTTGATTTCTGGCTACAAGGTAAGTAGCTTTTCTCTGTCATCTGCTCCCTGCCCAGAGATGCTGTCTTTGCACAGCAGTGTCCCCACCTGATCATGGAATGAAGCCTCAGAAACCCTGATCCAGAATAGACCGTCTCCCCATGTAAATTAATTCTCACTTATTGTATTTCATGACAGCATGAGAAGTTTGACTAACATGCAAACAGGTGGGAAGGCCTGGTTGGTTCATAATTGTTCTGATACATAAGGCAGAGTCTTGGGTGCTCAGTGGAAATTTTCTTACATGTTTATAGTGTCACAGGTATAAGGTTAGAATTTTGTTTTGTTTTTAAGACAGGATCTTACTATGTAGTTAGGATGTCTGTGTCCTTACTATGGGGCCCAGGCTGGCTTTGAACTCCAGGTGTCCTCTTACATTAGCCTCCGAAGTGCTGCTAGTAGTTGTGCACCTCCAGGCCCTGATTCCACCTCTGTAAATATCTGCCATATGCTTTATGTTGGAGCAAAGCCACCACTAAGGTGGTGGTGGTTTTAAACTCTGTCTTTGGCACTGAATCAGGACCTCAGGCCTTACTGTATTTCTCCTTAAAATGGTGTTTCTCTCAATAGATTCTAAATTGCATTTCCTAAAGGCTTTATCGATGTATTATGCATGTGATAATCTGTCTGAAGACCATTGGGGAAAGCCTTCTTCCTCATCTCCTCTGCTTCTTTTTGGAAACTTCTTGCTCTTTATTTGAATTAATTCATCAGTCCAGTCAATAAATGAATGATTCATTATTCATCATATACCAAACAAAAATTAAGCTGTTTTTTTAAAGAGATAAAAATTTGTGAACCCATGTCTTTTTATGATGATAGACTGATGATACGATAAACAAACGATAGCTCATAATGAGTACTGAAGAGAAAAGTAAGAAAATACCAGCATACTAAGTTATTTGAAGAAGAAGGATGATTTTCAGTTCTACAGAGAATAATGGGATTTGTCACACTTCCAGGAGACAGTTTAACTGTTATGTGAAGAAACAGAGGAAGTAAGATGTCTGAGAAGGTATCAGTGCAGGTAGAATGTAACGAAGTGTACACTTCGGAGGAGGTAGTGTCCTGGGTGCCTATGGCAAGAATAGACTGAGATCTAAGGCCTTACCTCCATGCAACAATGAATTTTCTGTTCTTGTAAAGGCCTAGTAAAGACATTTATTTATAATGAAGGAAAATATAGCTAACATGATCAATCTACGGGAGACTAACTTGGGACACAGCTGAGGATCAACACACCATGATAAAGACAGAAAAAAAGGAAAGACATAAAGCTAAAATAATATTCTGCGCTATGTCTAGGTGAAGATGTAATTCCTTAGTGAAAGGTGATTAAAAGGTAATGCAGGACTCACATGCATTTATATTTTTAGGCGTTTACCCAAGATCTCTGCTTAATAAGCAGAATGTACCATCTATAGCAAAGGCAACCTTAAATGAACTAAGTAATCCTCAATTGATTTAGTGTTTCTTTTGTAAGTTTTAACAAAGGTAGGGACTTTTAACAGTAGAAATGCAATTATAAGTGCACTCAAACTTTGCCGCTAGGGAAAAATAGCCAAAATAAAAACCTGGCAACGTTCTCAAATGGTGTTTTAAAGACTATTATATTTTGATATGATCAATTTAACAGATTTCTTTTTATATGGTGACACATTCATCATTTACTGTATATTTTGCAAATACTTGTTAAGTGTGGAGCTTTATTCAAGGTGCAAAGGATAAAGCCATGAATCAGACTGTGTCTCCACTTTCATAAAATGTATGTGTTAAAGGCAAAGTGTCAGGTACTAAGTGTTATAAAGAAAAATACAGCTGAGCATGTGGATAGAGAATTTCTATAGGACACTTCTTTAAGAAAGCATATCAATCAGAGAATACTGCAGCAGCAAATACAGTAGTAAACCTCCAAAATTTAGAGGCTTTAAAAACAAAGTAATGCTTCCTGCTCATGCTGCATGTGCTTTATGAGTCAATAGTGGTTCAGCTTACTGAAATCTTTCAGAGACAAGGGTAGTGGAACAGGCTGCACCTTGGATGTTGCTGGTCATTGTACTTAAGGGAAAAGAATTCTGAATGAATTACAGTCATCAGTTGTGAATTCTGACTTCTCCTTTTGACTCCTTGCCCAAAATTAATCCATAGCCCTTCTAATGCAGGGGAACCAGGGAAGTGGGAGTCCTAAAAGTGGTTGGGAGACAGCCCTAGAGCACCAAAGAAAATGTGACAAATGAAGAAGAACTCTTGATATTTAAATCGTGCTTGCCTGATTCATTTTATGTAAGATGAAGGCCAATGAGACCTGAAGGTACTGGGAGAATAAGAACTAAAAACAGTATTGCTAAAGGAGAATAAGTGAGAAGCTACAGCGTATGATGTAGTATTTTGTTTTCCAAAAGTATTAAAATATTCCTAAAATTGAAAAAATGATTAATAAAATATAACAGCATGGATAGAGAAGCTACAAATGGAGAGAAACAGTTTCAAATATGTATCTTATATGAGACATATAACCACAATATACAAAGAACACTTCCAAGTTACTAATATGAAGATCACATCACATAAAACATAAGGACATTCAATTGAGATACCTCAACCAAGGAAAATACACGAATAAATAAATACTGAATAAATAAAATAACTGTATGTATACGTAATCATGAAGAAAATCCAAATTAAACTATAATGAATACCATATAAATCACCATAATACCCATAATAAAAAAACTACCATAACAAGTATTGCAAGGATATAGAGAAACAAGACTTCTATATAGTGTTGGTCAGAATAAATATAAAATAGAGTAGCTTCTCTGGGAATCAGTTTAGCAATTTCTTACAAAGTTAAGCATATACTTCTCAGGAAGTCCATTAATTTCATTTTATTTATTTATTTGCTCCCCAAAATGAAAATATATGTGCACACTAAAATTTATTGATTAATGTTCATAACATTATTCAAATTTGTTAAATAGTATAGGAAAATCCAGATCTATGACATAATAGATAATACATTTGTTATAATATAGCTATAAAATGCAAAGTTAGTCGGCAAAAGAAATGAAGTACTAAAATATATTACTACATGGATGAGTGTCAATTGTTAGTCTAAATCAAAGACACTAGGTAACTGTATGGCATTATTACATTTATGTTCAATTATCACAAGGCAAAACTATAGATTTACAGTGCAACTGGGAGCAATAATTGACTTGAAATTGGCAAAATATGTATTTTTAGAATACAATCAACATTAAAAATTTTGAAAATACTGAGTTTCAGAATGGTATAGATTTAGCAAAAAAACTAAATACATATATTTGGAATGGGTGGCTTTTGTGCCATGTAATGTATGTTTTATGGTATACTATTTGGAGTATTAGGGAAACTGTAATTAATTTGCATATTTGAAGGATGTTCTATGTTTAGTAGAGTCACGAGATTGAGACAGTGAATTAACATATCTCAAAGGAAGTTCCGACAAGAAAATATGAATGGTGAAAGCAGGTCAAGAATGGTAGAGTTTATAAGATTAATTAATGGATGATGTTTAGACCACAAAATTTTTGACACTTTTTCGATGAATCATATGAGCAATATGCTACCATTTTGCCACTCCTGTGTCTCTGCCGAACATGAGGCACAGTTTAAATCAATAATGATGTCTTAAATTTAAGAAGTAACATTAATGGATTAGTTTCTGATAGGATGTGGGTCATGAAAATTTGATGCTTATGTACTTTAAGGGTTAAAACAAAACTTAGTTTTTCACATGATTACTTTAACGTATTAATAAAGCTGCATTGAAATAGCTATGTTGTCTTTGTCCATCCTTAAAATGTGTTCTTTTTGATAATTTGAAAAATTATCCTCTGCTTTCAAGACAACTGTCCAATTGTTGAACAGAATTTGTCCAATGGACTCTAGTTTTTATATTGTGAGATATGTATTTTAGGTCAATAATTTAGTACTCAAATAAGTCAAATATAAACTGCACATACTTATGAGTGCAATTTCTTTCCAATTTTGAAGTATAATTTTCTATTATAATAATGCATTTTATTTTTGAAGAATAATTTGAAAGTAATTTAAAGTAATTAAATATATTGAACAGTAATTTTGAAAATTGCTTGTGTGAAGAAAATAGGTGTAGTAATTTATCTTTTCTTTTTATAGGTTGAGATTATAGAGCTAAACATAAAGTCTTTAAATTTTTAAGAAACAAAAAATGTAGAAAGAAATAAATTATAAAACTGGCTTCAAGGATGTTCACATTAGACTTTTTGCAATTTCTTCTATCAGAAAATTGAGATGACAGAAACGTTTATATTACTACCTAAATATTGTGTGCAAGAAACTTTATTTTAAAAGTTTTTCTAAGCATATTAAATCATAAACTCCACACAAAAATGCTCTATTATTTTTATGATTATAGGTTACATAGTGAATACTCTATAATACTTTTATGAGCATTCAAAGAGTCAAGCTGTTTTTCTGTCTGGGATACAGATTCTATTAACTAAAACAAATCTCTATTCTCATGTGGTGTTCCTGATTATTCTGACTTCTTGTGGTATTTTTACTAATTGAGAATATCTCTAATAAGAATAGTGACAAAACCAAAATTGCTGTATTGGGAAACAGATTCAAAATTTAAATTTTAGAACCTAGTAAGCATTTGGTCTTGCTTTCTTGAAATTTGGAAGTAGACATTAATAGTAGTATGTGAGGCCCTCTTATAATTGTTTCAGGAAGTCATGGTCATTTCTCATTTTATGGTTTATATTTCGAATGTCCCATAAAACTCGTGGGCTACTGACTGGGATGTCAACCTGATATGCTATTTCGACAGTGACCTGATAATGAGAGCTCTGGCTTTATCAAGTGGGTTAATCTGCTCCTGAGATAATCATTGGATGGGGCCATTGAGAGGTGGTAAAACAGGAGGTGGGGCCTAGTTGAAGAACTTCTGTCCTTTTGGGTGATATCTGGCACCTGGCCCCTTTCTCTCTGTCTTACCCTCAGTTCCCTGGTTGCCATGGAATGACCAGCTTTCCTCCACCCTCCCACATGATGCTTCTGCTTGGACACAGCCTTGACAGCAATGAGTACCTAAATATGGACTAGAATTGCTAAAACTTTAAAGCTAAATAATTCCTTAAACTGTCGTTCTCATATATTTGGATATGGCAACAAAAACTGGCTAACATGCGTTATAGCTATGTCATCTTCAGCACCCTGTTTTGTTTTTGTTAGTCTGCATTAAGGGATGAATAGTAAACACTATGGAGGGTCTTGCATGAGGAGTTTATCTTGGCCAGACCCGGAAAATGTACATGCCATTACTCTCCTGCAAGGAAAGCCCTTGTATGGTCACAAAGAGGAATCATCACTGTACCTAAGCATATAATGCTATGGAGTCATTGATAATCTCACTAACAACTATCAAGGAGCTGTCTATTATTTTCAGACATTTAAAGAAGGGATAATCAATACTCAAGCAAAGTTCACATTAGGATTTAAGTCTTTTTTCTGCTGGTTTTAGTTTTAGGTATTAGCTTGTGATATATAGCCTTCTTATCATAACTATCCTTGTATAATGTGCCACTCTTGAGGGGTTTATTGGAAGAATTGTTACTTAGGCTCTCCTGAGACAACTTGCTAGAAACCACTAATTTACCTTCTGTTTCTCTGCACTGCCTATTTTGAATATATCACAGAAACTGGAATCATATTATGCGTACCTTTTTAGTGTGAGGCAGTTTTCACTCCATAATAGAGTTTTGCCCTTTTGTGGTACACATTAGTACATACTCTGCCTCTATTCTGGGCTTTTCTTTTTGTGGTTTTAGTTGCCTGTGATCAAGTATTGTCCAAAATATTCAATATACACTTGTCGAAATACTTTATTAGTTTAAAATTGTGCACTATTCTGAGTAGTGTGATAAAAATCTCATAGTGGAACATGAATTATTTCTTTGTTCAGTCAATCCAAACTGAATATATTCCCTATCCATTAATCTTTTAGCAGCTGTCTCCATTGTTAGATCATCTGTCACAGTTCCATAGTGCCTGGGTTCTAGGAACTCCCATTTTCCTTGATACTGACTTCCAAATATAACAGCAGTGGTGCTTGCAATTTAAGTATGGGAACTAGAAGCCATAAAGTGTTTCCTTTAAGGAAAGTGAAAGTCCTATAAGATGTTTTGAGAGATAAAGACACAATATTCACACAACTTTAAATACAGTAGAATACCACGATCACTCAATTTTCTTTTTTTGCTGTTGTTAATCTCTTTCTGTGCTAAATTTAAGGACTGTATTTTTTCATAGGCATGTATATGTTTCATAAACAATTTTTGTAGAGGTTGGCACTATTCGTAGTTTTGGGGGATCTCCAGAGGATATTATATCGTATCCCTCCAGCATAATAACAGACAAATGAACTTCATTTCTTCTTGTGGTCAGAGACATTACTTTATATGGGCAACTCACCATTTGCTTATGCATTTATCAGCAGATGGGAGGCTGTCCCTATTTTTGACAGTTATGAATATCATGTACTTCTGTTTGCATGTAAATTTTCAGTTTTATTGGATGCACGCTTAGAAGTAGAAAGATTAAATTATTATTCATTTTTTAAGGAACTCAAAATAGTTTTCCAAAGCTGTTACAAAGTTTCTTATTCCTGAAACAACCTATGGAGGTTTCCATTTCTCAAAAGCCTCATCATAGGCATCCTCAAGGATGTAAACTGACATTCCATTGTTGTTTTGATTTACATTTCCCAAATGAACAACGAATTGGGCAGCTTTTCATATGCATATTAGCATGCATATATATTCTTTAGATAAAACCTTTTGCATATTTTTACTTGGATTACCTCTGTTACTAATTTTAATAAGCATTTCTATATTTTGGAGTCTCTCATCCCATATAATATCCGCCATTATTATATTCTATAATGTGATTTATTTTCATTTTATTGATAATGTCTTTTAAAGAAGAGTAATGTTAATTTTAATGTTCCATGTACCTAAATTTCTTTTTGTTATAATTGCAATAAATTATTTCTTTTGTAATTGTCGTGTCATATTTAAAAAATGTTGCCTAATCCATTCAATATTTTCTACTGTGGGTAAAAGTTTTATAGTTTTAGCTCTTATGTTTAGACCTTTAATTCATTTTAAATTAAATTTTACTGGTGGCCTGATGTAAAGGTCCACCTTTATTTTGCTGGCTATCTAGTTGTTACAGTACTTTTGATTTAAGATTTCATTCTATCTTCATGGGGTGAATTTGACACCTTGTTGAAAACAAGCAGAATATAAATTCATTCATTTCCAACTCTTAATTTTATTCCATTGGCTACTATGTCTATCATTTTGTCAGCAATGCTCAGTCTTAAAGACTATCATTTTACTGCCAAGTTTTGGAATCAGGAAGCATGAATATAAATTTTTTGTCAGGATTTTTTGAATATGCAGAGTTCCTAGCATTGCTTCATTGTCATGATTGGAACCTAAAATGCATCCCACAGCCCAGTGAGTGAGGTTCTATGAAGTGCCTGAACGATGAATGTTCGTCAATGCACTTTAGCTGGATAGGCTATTGGGAGGTGGGGCCAAATTTGAAGGTGATCCCTCTTAGGGAGGCGATTGTAAGGACAGTATCTGGATCCTGGCTCTTGCTCTATCTCTCTGATTCTTGGTTGCCCTGAGGCAAGCAGATTTTCACCATTTTGCTTTAACATGGGATTTATGCCTTGATACAGGCCTAAATGCTTTGAAGCCATTTTACTGAGGACTGAAATGTCTAAAACCAAGAGCCAAACATATTTTTCCTTGTTTAAATTGACTTTCTTAGGTATTTTGTTACAGAAATGTAAACCTAATGCACATATAATTTTTTTTTCTCCGAATGCCTTCAGGGCAGGTTTGGCTGGCTTGAGCTGTGGGGGATCGAACCACAGCAACCTGAGCCTGACTGCTTTGTTGAAACAACCACTTAAAGAACTGAGCTAAGGGGCAGGCCCCCAAATAGTTATTTGGTATTTTTGTTTTGTTTTGTTTTATTTTTTATTTTTATTTTTATTTATTTTTTTTTTTTGGCGGAACCAGGGATTGAATTTGGGCCCTTGCACTTGCCAGGGAAGCACTTATTCTACTGAGCCATCTCAATGGCTGCACATATAAATTTAAAGACTTGCTAACTCGAAGTTATTTGGCAAATATTAGCAGGGATTTTATAGTAATGATGTTGACTCTGTAGATCATTTTGGGAATATTGTATTTTTAAAAATATGATGGCTTTTGATCTATAAGTATGTGATTTCCTCAATTGACTTTAATTTATCTTAAAATTTTAGCTTCAGGGTCCAAGGATGTAGCTCAGTGTCACAGCACCTGTCTAGCAAGTTCAAGCTTCTGTGTTCACAATTCTCGGTAACAACAACAACAAGAAAAAAAGAAAGCTTTATTTAAATTTTTCAGGGCCAGCAAGGTAAATCAGCAGACTAAGTGCTTGCTTTAGGCAAGCACAGGAATCGGGGTTCAATCCCCTGCACCACAAACCACACCCCTTCCTACCCCCAGTCCAGCTGAGTCTGTCACTGAGTCCCGGTGTGGTGGCACAAGCCTGTATCCCAGTTCGGGGGAGGCAGAAAACAGAAATATCACTATGAATCTGAGCTGCATAGTGAGACCCTGTACCAAATATAAATAAATAAATAAATAAATGAATACATAAATAAATAAATTTTCAGTATGGTTTTGAACCTAGGTTTTGTACCTCTTTCTGAAATCAGATCAGAGATTTTCCTGACCACTCACAGATCCCACTTTCTGCTTGCCTGTAAAATGAAAACCACATGAGTGAGGTTAAGATCAGCTTCTGACTTGAGCAGTAGCCACACCCCTCCCCCGACTACTACTGTAGCAGCCTTTTGAATCCCTAGATAGCTGAGCACTGTAAATAGAATCCTGGGAAGCCAATGCTGTGGTTGGCCTTTGGCCATTCTTCTCAAAGCATAAGCTTTCAAAGAAATTTACCTTTATCGTTTTACATCCTTGGCCCAGTGAAGATTGGGGTCATGTTTATTCCTGAGATATTCTCAAGGCATTATTCCTATTGTTCTGATATACTTGGCTTCTTGTTAGTATTAATTTTATTTTAGCAACCATGCTCTTCTTTGCCCCAACTTTGCAAACATTTCCTTTCTTACAAAACATATAACATTTTTAAAATGGGGTTTTTGTTCCTGTTTCTCAGTGTAGTACTGGCTATAACTCACCAGCAGGATCCATGGTTCAGTGTGAAGCTTGGGCTACCTTAAAAATTTTCTGTACAAGATTAAGTAGTCCATAGCCTTTAATATCAGGCTCCTACAAAGTCTCAGAATATGGGCAAAATGAACACAGATTTTCTGCCAGCATATTTTTTTAGAACCATGAATTATAAATTCAGTCTAGAGGACATCCGCACAATTGTCATTGTCCTGCCTACTGGGCTAGCTTGTAATGCAGAAACTCCAAACTGTTTTCTGGTCACAGCTGAAGCCCTAGAAATAATGACTCTAAAGACTCCAGTGACACTCACAGAGCAAGGTAAGGCCCACTGAAGATGATAAGGCATCAGGGGAAGCTACAGCTTCCTCATTGCCTCCTGAACTCATTGTTGTCCTTGCAAGAATGTTGTTTTTCTTCCTGGCCCACTGTAGTCACCATTACTGTTCCTAGACATACCCACTGGTCTTCACCCTTTGGCTTTGACTCAGACATAATGAGTAAATACCAAGGTTTTGGGTGCCTCGTGGCCTTTTGTTACCTGAGACCAACTGTCACCTCAGATCCCTGCCTGCCCCTCTATTTCATCACTTTCCCTTTCTTCCCTCTGTGTGCCATAACACTTGGCAGGAGAATGAGGACTCACTGCAGGGGTCCCTGATAACTGGTGCCATGAAAAACGTCTCCACTAGAGCATTACACACGTGGCCTTGAGCTCAACTGCCAGCCTTGTTCCCCACTGAAACCTCCTGAGCCTCACTTTCACTGTATTTATTTCTGTCAGCTTTGAGTTGTCTATTGATCTCTAAAGAGAATCTTCTGTTAAACTTAGCTTACAGCATTCTACGACTTGTCTAGCCTAACTCTAAACTGTTTTCAAACTCCTCCTAAAAGCTTATTGTAAAGGATTCTGTAGCATGTGTTCAAGTATATTTATATCAACAACCTCACTCCTCTGGTATCCAAATCTATTATAGACATTTTCTTATTTATGAGACAAAATACTCAATACCCACAACTTAACGTAGAAAAGAACTATTTTAGTTCATGTTTTTAAGAGGCTTTAGACCATAGTTGTCTATCTAAAAGGCAGGAAGAGTGCAGTGGAAGAGGCCTGTGGAGGAAAGTTGTACATGTCAAGTTGACCAGGAAGCAGAGAGAGAAACAAAAATCCCAGGACAGAAGTATACCTTGTCAAGTCATCCCCCAGTGACTAAACTCTCACCATCCCACTCCGCAAGAGCGAAACAGATGATGGGCCACAGTAGTCCAGTTGCTTCAGACAAGCTCCACCTCTGAGCCCAAAAGGCTTTTGGGGGAGGACATTCCAGATGCAAACCCCAGTACCCCCAGTAAACTGACTACCATCCAGAGGCCACCCCAATTGTTAAACATTCTACCATCTCCCAATAGTACAGCCTTATGAACCAAGCCTTTCATACTGGGTTTTCAATATTCATACCATAGCATAGCTCCTTGTCTTTCAAAATATGACTACTTCATGTTGCAAAGTGCTTTCAGTCCTTTACAAAGAGTTTCCAATTTAATAGTTGTTCATCATTGTTCCAAAGTCCAAGTGTAAAGTTTTTTCTAAGAGGAGAAGCACACTGGGCTGTGAGTTCCTATAAAAATGGAATGAAAGTTCCAAATAATTATGAGATACAATTATGCAATAGATACAGTGTATGCATGTGGGTTGGGCATAGAAATGATGGATGATACACAAGAAAGGCTACAACACAGTAGACAAACATTAAATCCTGCAGCACCAGGCCAACCATCCAGGGCACTCTTTGGAATAATATGGGCTCCCAAGTGTTGAGCATTGAGGTGACTGTGACCTTGCCAGTGGCAGCCTGCATGGCTTCAAAAAATGGGCCTTTGGAAGACATTTAGTATCCAAAATGCAGCAATACATAGGTTTTTAATAATTTGATAGGCTATTATATAGGTATGTAATTCTTCATATTTATATTTTCTGAATGGATACTATTAAAATATCTCAATGAAACTTGTCACTTTTTCTATACCATGGTTGCTGAACTGTGATTGTCAAGACATTATCATATTTCTATTAGAAAATATCTACTGTTAAATACAAATAAGATATTAAGTACACTGCAAATTAGCTCATAGGTAGTATCATTTATCATTAACTTATACACATACTATCATATCTACAGAAATTATATATATATATATATATATATATATATGTGTGTGTGTGTGTGTGTGTGTGTGTGTGTGTGTGTAAATTGTTATCCTAACAACTTTTAGAGACAGTATCTACACTCCTTGTACCACATAAAATGCATGGGTAGTAGTGAATGGAGACACTTACTGAAAACCCCTGTGGTACTGATGAATGGAGAATCAGAAAATGAAGCTAAAGAAGCAAAAATGCAGAACATACTATCAGACTAGCCAAAGAGAGAAGCTCAAAAGGAGTACCCTAAATCTGTCTATCTACATTCATGCCTGATCCCAAGGAAAGCGCATACAGACTGAATTTTTTTTTTTCTTTTTTTGCGCAGAACTGGGGATTGAACTCAGGCCCTTGTGCTTGCCAGGCAAGCGCGTATTCCATTGAGCCATCTCCCCGGCCCTACAGACTGAATTAAGATAAGCTGTCAGAGAAATAGTATATTAAATCAAATAGTATGTTAAACATAGCAAAAAAAAATAATCTATTAAAAAAGAAAAACCATTGCTACCCATGAGACTGAAATTTTAAATCCAGAATCGTCACAATTTAACATCGACAATGTCCAGTAGAAAGTTCAAAATTACCTGGCATGGATGTAACACACACACACAGACACACACAGACACACACACACACACTTAATTTCAAAGAAAAGGAAAATCCAGATGAAACAAATGAATTAACTTGAAGATAAAAATTTAAAAATGGTTATTGTAGCTATTATCAATGAACTGTAAATGGAAAGTGAAAACTAAAAAGATAATCCTATAACTAACAACTTTAAAATGTCAAATTTTACAAAGATAAAACATGTCTATCAATATGTTAGAGAATATTATTGAATCTATACAGAAAATGAAAAGATATATATATGGAAACATGATTAAAATTTATAATAGTTTTATAAGACTTTAGGATTCCAAATCAATGTATAAAAACAACTATATTTGCATGGACAGCAGCAAATAGAAAATGAGATGTAAAGATGTTAATAGTATAAATTATGGCAAGTCTTAAATTGCTCTTTATCAGATTTCAAGATTTACTTTAATGTTATAATAATTTAGACAATGTGTTGAGTGACTCACGAATAAACTAATAGGGAAACACAATATCAATTTCATAAACAAACCCATAAATGGTACTGGAATAAATGAAAGACACAAAGTAGTCTTTCAACAAATGATCTGTAGGAAATTGTAGTTTTATATTTAGAACATGAAATAATATCTATGTCATGTCATGTGCAAGACCCAATTTTACTGAGACCATAGACTTAAATACATCAGAAAGTTATGGAAAACAAGCTCATATCCTCAGAATGAGACACTATTTCCTCAGTAGGAAATTCAGAAAGTGTTGCTGTATGGGAGATGATATTTTAAACTTGTACAACTAACAAAAAGACTTGTATCAAGAGTAATTAAAAGCTCATATAAATTACAAGAAAAAATACACAGATAACCTATTAGAGAAGTGTGCAAAAGTCCTGAACAGGTACTTATTAGAAGTTAATTTCCCAATATAATTCATGATAAAGCATCCGCTACAATAAGTAACCAGAAAATTAGAAACTAAAACCACACTAAAGTACTGATAAACACTCTCTAATAATGAACAATATTAAGAAGGCTAGCAATTCTGAGTGGAAGACAACTTTTCATGACACTGCAAATAGTGCAAAATATTGAAATTTTAATTGAGAAGTTAAAAATGGATCTTTAAACATTAAGAATTTTTCTTTTCGTGATAATCTGTTTCTTCAAACTTCCTTATACCAAGAGTATGGATTCCCAATCCCTCCTATCCTCAGTGCAGATGAACAAGCAGAGAGTAAAATTTCTGTTAGAAAATTAGTATTGCTGGGGCTGGAGAGATAGCTCTGTGGAATAAGTGTTTTCCTGGCAAGTGCAAGGTCCTGAGTTTGAACCCTGGTACCACATTAAAAAAAAATCAGTATATCTGTCTAGAAGAAAATTCAGATGCTGGCCCTTGGGCTTAATGTCTGCTTTTGGTTGTTTTGATAAGAAAAGAAGGGAACAGAAATGGAAATGAAACCAGTATGGGAATTTCCTTGTCTGCTATATTATTGGTTTATTTTCCCTCCTTTTCTTGCAATAGAAGTCCTTGAACAACTGAACAAGATGACACAGTCTTTAAGCAATGAGAAGGCTGCATCCTATTTGGAGTTGTTTGGAATAACTCTTTTCCTTTTCCATTAAGAATATTCTCCCATGTTCTTGAGAGCAGCATGTAGTACAGAGTAACTATTAATCAAAGCATGCCTGGAAAACAGTTCAGTACCATAGTTAACAGTGGAGATCATTCAGATCTGTAATTCATCAATTTTGTTATTAAGTGTAGCATAGTCTGTACTTGCGTAGCAAATGAAAGTACAAAATTGTTGACTGCAGAATCATTTGATAATGATGAATTAGAAATAAACCACATGTTCACTAACATTGAAATCTGTACATTCATGTAATGGAATTCCAAGAAGCAATGGAAATAAACCAACCACTATACGTACAAACATGGTTTAGCTAGAAAACTTAAAATTGTGCAAAAGATATTAAACACACACACACACAAACACATTATTCATGTTTTAATTCCATTTATTAAAACTGTAAATATAGGGCTGGGAGTGGAGCTCAGTTATACAAAGTAAATTTAGAATGTACAAGGCCCTGGGTTCATTTCCTAGCACCCTCACGGACTACTGCACTATTTCAGAATATTTTGCTGAATTCACACACCTATAATATTTCAATGACAAAACTAAACAAAAAAGGGGATACAAATGAATAACCATTTTGTATCTGTATATTCAAAATAATTAGGATAGATACACAGCTACATTTTCTTAATTCAGCTAATAGAAATATTTGTTCTGATAGTGTTTATAAATAGGATATCATGCCTGCATCTTGTACAATGAATAACCATTAAGACAAGAATATGCCATGTATTAATTATTGAAACTATCCTACTAATTGGATTTGAAACTGTCTTGTTGCTATTTGTTTCTCAATAGTATTATGGAAATAAATAAATAAATATCAAGAAAAAAAAAACAAAAGCAAAAAGCACACAAAACTCAAAAGATAAATACAATGGAAGAATAGTGCCTGCATAAATAGAAATGTATATTGATTGGTTAGTCACATGTATAAAAAACAAAAACTATTATCATTAAAATCAGAGTAGTGTCATTTGGAGAAAAGTGAGATGTTTTGGAGGGCTACAAGATAGACTTATGAATTATTGAATCTTTTTCATTTTTTTTGACCGAGGGATTGTTATGTTATTTGGGTCATTCTTCAGATTGTGTACTTCTATATTGTATACTTTTTGTATGTGTTATATTTACGGTGAAATGAGCTAATGCATGGTGCGTTACATATACTTTGACAATTCAAATGTCTGTATTTTATTAAAATCAGAAAATATAAACTATAATTTCAGGGTATATGAAAATAAACAAAATAAATATTTGAAGACACATGGTTAATGTGAAAAATGATTATTAATCTAATTTTAGAGATGAAAGTGAAGAATTCTCATGACTTAAGAAAAACCGGGGCTGGAGAGATGGCTCAGTGGTCTAAAGCACCTACTTAGAACAAGCTTAGCAAAGCATTAGGGACCGCGGTTCGATCCCCCAGCACCACATGCAGCCCCGCCCCTGGTGGGCTGAGCTGGCCACACACACCACACACACTCTCTCTCTGTCTCTGTCTCTGTCTCTGTCTCTGTCTCTGTCTCTCTCTCTCTCTCTCTCTCTCTCTCTCTCTCAAATAAATAAAAATTAAAAAAATTATTAAAAAAAAGAGAAACCATTATTTTATATTATAATGATCACATATACCATAGCATAGAATGCGAATTTCAAGGTTCTTAACGTTAAGCTTAGACCTTTAATATCTTTCCTGTTTAGACAATTTTTACTTTCCACCCACCAGTAGAGTTTATAGTCCTTTGGCTCTCACTCAACAATGACTAGCCAACCTATTCTACTTTAGATGGTACTTTTTGTTGAAAGCTCTGCATTCTTCAAAAATATGGCATTTCCAGAGCTAGGATATTTAGCTAGACGTGCTTAAAGTTCAAAGTTCTAGAAAGTCTTTCTTAGACAATTGGTTTGAACAATGCTTTTTACATTATCAGTCATAAAACTGAGAATCAAATATAATTATGAAAATTGGAGTTGTACTAACTTCAAGGAATAGTTTGATTTCAAAGTATGCTATTTAATAACTTAAACAAATATTTTCTATTACTTTTCTCCAAAGAAAGCCTGTGATCATGCCTAATGCTATTTGTGAGCCTTTTTCACAAAGTTTAATTTATCCCATCTCAGATGAGACAATGCTCACGTAATTTTAACTAGAAGCAGGCATGAAGCAAGGTTAGTAAATGACAGAGGCTTGAAAGATAAATAGCCATGAAATAAAAAATGAAGAGCAAATCACCTGGGAAAGATGTTATGTTATTGGAAGACTATTACAAGATTTATGGTCAAAAATACGGGCTAAAATATATGAGAGCCAGAGATTATGGCATTAAAACATTTATTGTGTAAGATTTTTAGATGAGATGAGAAACTTTAGTAGTAATGCATTACATTTCTAATCACTGCTCATTTGAAAACTTTTTATTGCCTTGATTTCTAGATAGTTTAAAATTCATTTTTATCATAGACATTTCTCTAATTTGTCCAATGTACATTTTGACATATGATAGTATGGACACCAAGAAAGTCATTTTGATTTAGAATTCATTACTCTATTTCTTGATTTTCTAATTTGAAGAGTCATAATGTAATCCCTTTTTTATTGTACTGTAGGACATCAAAATTAATTCCATACAGATGGAAGTGACTATGAAGTTCATAGACATCAAATATAGCAGAACAAGAATTTCATTTTATACTGTTACTACACACAAAATAACTGGTTCCCTTGGAAGCATTGATAAATTTCTATGAACAAATGCCCTTGCAAGTAATTTCAGATGCAAATGTCAGTTTGTCTTTTGGTGAAACAAAGGAAGGCAAATAGAATTTTGTTTAATGGAGAACTACAGTCTACTAAATATGTAACTATGGTCAGTGAAAATTTACTTTAATATTCTAGCAGCATGGAGAAGGCATTCCTGAACTCATTGTGCACACTTTGATACACTTCCAGGTTGTGAAGATCAACTTGTTCCTCTTATATTTGTAATAAATTATTTTTTCTGAAGCTGTTGAGTTTATTGCTATTACATGTTGTCTTTTTCTATAATACAGTTTTTTAAATTCTATAATCAAGAATACTGTTGTAGTTATTAAGGATTTTTCTAGTCTTTGGGTGACTCACTGTAGGAACTTCCCAGGCAGACAATCCATCCTGTTTTCAACTCATGAAAAGCAGAAAAGGACAAACATGCTTTGTAGCACTCTCAGATCTTTCTAACTTGAGGAAGCTGTGGCTGTGTGACAGTAGAGAAAGATGAGGGAGATGAAACCTGCTTTTATCCTTACTCTACCAATCTAAGAATGACAAAAAAGTAAACTATCCTGTTGGAAAGAGACCCAGCTTCTTCACTAGGTCAGAAGTTTAAAGGACTCTAATTGGACACTGACCTAAAAGTGAGCCTTCGCTGAACAAAAAATTGGCTGTTTTTTTCATATTTATAATAAATGAAGAAATAAAGAATTCATGAAGGAGTATGAGAAGTTTAAATTAAGAAAGGAATTTCTGAGAGTTGTTTTTCTGTCCTATATCATTTTTACAGCATATAATATCAAAGTATAATTTACAAGTGTTGCCCTATCTTTGTTTGGCATATTAAGCATAGACTATACCTGTTGACCTCCCAAAAGATTTTTTCTTTAGTTTCTAAAATTATGGGAAGTTAGGGACTTGGAAATTGGATTCATCTAAACTATGAAATATAAAATAATGTGCCCTAAAACTAGGACATGTGAAAACATTTGTGAGAATCTGTCCCCCTTTATCAGTTTTAGATAGGTGATTTTAGATTTCAACGTCATGAAGGAAAGGAAAGAGGTAAAGACAAGTAGAAATGTTTGTTGTACTTCTATCTTTTTCAATGCAATCTACTACACCTGATGACTTTCCCAGATGTCTTTTACTTTTCTCTAGTTGCTGTGACAAAACACCTGACACCCAAATTCAAGGAAGGAAAGGTTTATTTAGCTCATAGTTTGTTGTGATTTCAGTCCATATTTGGCTGGCTTTCTAAGGCAGAGTGTCACATGGACGAGAGCAGCCATTCATGGCTGTGGAAAATAGCAAAGACCAAAGGGAGCAGCAGTGGCTGTGGCAGCTAGCAAGCCTCTCTCCTACCTCACTCTGTTTTCATGCTGACCACCCCAGAGCAGGTGTAGCACTCACACCATAATCCCAGCATTGGATCGTGAATTAATCACAAACTCTAGAAGCTATCCCAGTGACTGCATGAGGCCTTGCGGGGACAAACAGACACAAACCATAACTCCAGTTTAAAAACATCTCTGCACTGGAATAGAAACTGGACTGGACCTGAGGAGTTTGTGCATAAGTGAGATAGTGAAATTGTCTTTCATTGTTTTGTTTCCATTTATAAAACTTTTGCATAATTTGGTTATTTTTTAAAAATCAAGTTTGGGGCTGGTGAGATGGCTCAGGGCTGGTGAGATGGCTCATTGGTCTAAATCACCTACTTAGAACAAGCTTAGCAAAGCACAGGGACCACGGTTCAATCCCCCAGCACCACATGCCAGCCAGCCCTGCCCCCTGGTGGGCTGAGCTGGCCACACACACACACTCACACACACACACACACACACACATACATACACACATAAATAAATAAATAAATAAATAAATAAATAAATAAATATCAAGTTTGATTCACTTAGAAGACTTAAAATTTTCCATTGGGTTACTTAGTTTATATACGAGGATCATCAAAGTACAAAAACACTCCTAAAACAATTTCCAGCAGGTGAGAATCACTCTGCTCACTGGAATCAGAAAGACTTAATTCACCATCTCTGCTACACTGATGATTGTCAGTTATTTTTTGCCTTCTCGTTCAAATTTTTTTATCCAAGTGTCTGATATAACATGTGAAACCTCTCTCTTTTCAGCTTTGCCTGCTAGGTAACCAGTCTACACCACATTACATAAAGAAGAACATGCTAGAGGATTGGTTAGCATCTCGTGTGATATTGTGACATAATGTTTGGCTAGGAGTTAGCCAAGTTATTGGAAAAAGCAGCACTGATTTTTCAATCTTAGTGAATGCTTAGAATTCAATACAGTAAATCTCAACTTATGAGCATTTGTAGATGGGACCACATTGTAGAAGTAGCTCATGTGTCTGACACATTGCAGCCGTTGTGCCGCTACGTGCTAACTGTACAGAGCCAAAGCGTACAGTAGTGCAGTGCTCAGTCAGCACCGAGCATGTCCCGAAGCAAGAGGAAAAGCTTTACATTCTATATTTGTGTCAGAGATTATATATTATAAATTATAATTTGTGGAAGACTCACTTTATTTGACTTATTAATGAATCCTACAGACAAATTTCTCCCAAAACAGAACTTGATGGTAGGTCAGGGACCATGTGTGTGGGGTAACACACGCATGTATTTAGAAATTGTGGAATATGTACTTTTAAAATGTAATCTTTCAACAATGGTATGTGATTTAGTTTGGTATTTACAAATATAGCACAAGTGTTTAGAATACTTATGTAACATTACTAATCACAAAATTCATCATATTGAAATTTTGAATGAATAAAAATGGGACAATTATTTCAAAATTTCTCCATCCCATTTTTATTTTTCTTGTCCTGGAAATTGAATCGAGAGCTCACATGCTACAGAAGCTCTAACCACTATGCTATAATCTCAGCCTCTCCATTACCTTCTGGCTGAAACAAAATCAAGTTTGTTATAAAAGGAAAATATTCCTTCATCTCTATATAATAAGTAGGATGGCAAAATGAGATTTTATTATTTTTGATTTCTGTATTTATTTACTTAACTAAAACAATTCTTCTAGATATTTAAGATTACACAAACATAATTAATTATTGGCTTTCTTATAATAGCAATTGTCCACTGAACCTAGCATGTGACAAATGGGAATGGAGAGCTAACCAAAATTTAGAATGATACTATAATTCCATTGTCAACAGGATTATTTAGCCATGTAACTGCTTTTTGGTAGTAAGAAGTCACCACTGGAATCACAAGGAATACATCTCCGTGTTTCAATAAAATATCTAGTTAAAACCTAACTTATTCTGTGTAATTGGAATGGTCTTTGTTATGGTTTCTTTAGAGGTTATGCAATCTTAATTTTTAAAGTTGGTAAAGAAGTTACTCTACCAAGACTAATAAGACTTTAATTCTGATTCCATCACCTCTGTTGATGTTACCTGGATTGAATGTCCTGGTGTTTGGGATCTAGTTTGCTATTGGCAAAATTTATTTGATCTCTACTTCAGAGATTTTTCTACTGTTGAGAACCATATCTGACTCATAAAATACAAGCATTTAATTCATAAATCTAAAACAAATTGGGCTTTCAAAATAAAATCAATAAGCCATAAAATTAGTTTATATTAATTTATAATAATTTTAATATTATATGAATAATACAATTTCATTTTTAATAACACACAGATATAATTATACTGCTAATGATTTGATAAGTCATCCACATTTTTCATTGCATCATGGTATTTTTCAAACTATCTTCAACTTGGGAAGAATAGTATAATCAGTATTCAAATGTATGTCTGGTAGGATAGGAATCTTAGAAAATTTTGAGTTTGAATTGTTTTTGATTGGTATTCATAGAAGTGAAGTGGTTCAGAGGTGATCTTCCACCATAATGAGCACAGGCTTCTTCTTGGTTATATCTTTCAAGTGAAAAGTGAGTTTTTACTAGAAGTAAATAAATGCGAAGGGTGAGTCATATGTTGGCGATTTTGCCTTATGTAACTGGATGTGCGTATTGTCTGTACTCATGCGGTGCATTTATGAGAGACAGTGTAGGTGAACATGTTTCTTTGGAGGAGTTCTTCAATATTCATGTATTAGTGTAAGCGAAGCTTTAGTCATTTTCTTTTACCAGGATGTTGTAATGAATAGCTTACTACATAGTCATTTTTTCTTCTTTGTTTCTTTTTGGATGTGACAATTTCCCAGTCTTTCCTTATGTTTGAAGACTGAATCTTAAATAATGAATTATATTTAACTCAGCATATCTACTATATCATCATTTAAATACCTAATCAAAATAGGGATTAACATTGAGAGAGTGTATTTTTACACTGTTTTCAAAATATGTAGTATATTTTAAACTATGGCATATGTCAGTTTAAATTATACCCACTTTTCCTTTATGATATTGTTTTTGAGCAATGTTGATTGTATTTTCCCCTCTTTTTTTTTACAAGAACTAATTATAATTTGTCTGTTTTTCTTCATGTTTTTATGGGAAATATTTTTAAGAGAAAAGCCACTGCCTGGGAAAGTTTCACATTCATTGTCTTTCCCTATGTCATTGCTGCAAAAAACACAGATCATTTATAATTTTTCCTTTCCAGGGTATAATATTAATAGAATAATAAAATTAGAACCTTTTAAGACAGATTTCTTCATCTTAACAATACTTTTTTCTTTCTTTCTTTTTTCTTTTTCTTTTTGTAGTACCAAGGATTGAACTCAGGACCCTGCATTTGCTAGGTAAGTGCTTATTCTACTGAGCTATCTCCCTGGCCCAACGATATGTTTTTAAAAGTTATCCAGACCCAGTCCTAGCCCAGGTCCGGTGAGTGTGCGGAGAGTTTCCTGCTACCCTGCGCCGGCGGGACCAGTCCCAGCCCAGGCTCAGCGTGGGCCGGACCCTCTCCCAGCCCCTCGGGCCGCCCCCACCACTCCGCAGTGCCTCCCCCACCCCGCCCACCGAGTAGGATTTTCTGC
>NW_004524763.1:359445-360565 GCF_000260255.1 Octodon degus | reverse complement strand
TGTTTGTAAATAGGATCACAAGTCCGCATCTTGTACAGCAATTAACCACTAAGAAGAATATATGCAGTGTATTATTTGTTGAAACTGTCCTTCCGATATGATTTGAAACTATCTCATTGCTATCTGTTTGTCAATAAAACTTTGAAAAAAAAATAAATAAAAGTTATCCAGTGAGGCATGGCATGTCAGGACATCACTTTTTACGGTGGTATAGCAGTCATGGTGTACATGTACAACTGCTAGCTGTTAAGTAATGGAAGGGTGTCTTTCATTGCCCTGAGTTTTGGAAGACTCTGACTAAACTGGTAATAAACATTTAAATGCAAGTTTTTCTTCACTCATAGACTTTATTTTTTTTAATTTTGAGATTTTTTTCATTTGAAAGTAATCTTAATGCTATTAAATTCACAAATATGCTAATTTAAATACCCAATCCTATTTTATCTAAAACACACATTGCAAACATACATATGTCTATTCTCTCCACATGTCAGTGCCCATTTGTATCATGGTTTGAAATGGGAGAATAGATTTTTTCCCCTTAATCTGCAAGTCATTAGGTGTCTCTTTACAGTTAACTTTAGCAAAATTCATACAAAATAGTAATTAACAATGATCTTCTTTACTTGTTAACCCACAATGAAATACCTTCAAAACTGCATTTTGTTAAAGTTTCTGTACTAAAGTGTAGAAAAACTGAACTACACAAATATTGAAAAGTTAAAAATTACTTAATTTTTTATTCCTGGTACCACTACCACAATTTATAGGGCAATATACCTGATGTAATGAAAAGAAAGAAAAAGACAAAGCTTCAACAGATAAAAGACCTCAGGAATGTACATCTCATTGACACTACATTGCATTAATGAATAGCTTCACTTTTTGCAAACTGTGGCTTTGACAGTCCTGAACCAGAAGGGTTTCCTGTTTAAGTTGCAGTATCTTTTCTGACTATGGATCATCATTCCTTCTGTGGCAGATTTTTACAGTTCCTCTAATGCATTTGGGACGACTGTCTCAAAATGACCTGCAGCTTTCCTGACAACTCCTAGCTCTCTCTCCTGCTAAGAACTATAACCCTTTTCTGTTGTTTTTTAAAACCTTCTGCTACCATATC
>NW_004524763.1:344206-358465 GCF_000260255.1 Octodon degus | reverse complement strand
CTTAAACTATCATCGGTAGTTTCAAAACTCAGACCACCAATAAACAGCTTCCTCAACTGCTCTGGCTCCTTCAGATCATGACCCTCCTTCCCCCCCCCCCCCCCCCCCCCCCCCGCTGGCAATGACGATGGCCCGAGTCAGACTGGGGGCGACCAGGCGGGCAGCAGTTTTACCGCCATGTTGAGACTGGACTCACCTCTTCCAACTCGGGTTCAATATGCACACTCATAGACTTTAAATGTACATTAGTATCCAAATCTTCCATGTACTTTCACTTAATAAAAAAAAAAAGTACCATCACTCACTAATGGATTCCAAATGTTCCAGGATCACTTTTGCATCTAATTAAACACTGTGAAATTGTAATTACTATAATGAGGTAAGGAAGGATATTTGCTTTGATCACTAATAGAGAAATATATCCAGTTGAATAATTTAGGGTATGCCAACTATATCAGAGAATAGAATTGGTGCTAAGAAATATTCCTGTCAAATAATTCTGCTTTAATCAAATGAAACTTTTAATACAATTTCCATATACCAATGAAATTTAAATATATAATAACGAATAGTTCTCATTGACAACCTTGAATCATGAGAAAGTATCTAAACACCTTTATGTCTCACTCATTTTTATTAGTTAAACATGTAAACAAAAATTTTCCTTTTTTTTTTTTTTTTTTTCAGCGCCAGGCTTTGAACACAGGACCCTGTGTTTGCCAGGCAAGCACATATTCTACTGAGCTATCTCCATGAGCCCCAACAAAAACTATGGATTTTGTGTATAGTATATGACATCCCCAATACTAAGATAAACAAAATGTGCTTTCTGCTTTACACATATTAGGCAATGCCACGTCGGCAGTTAATCAGCAATGTGGCAATGATATAATATGTTACTGGAGCATGTAGAAAGAATTTTCACTGGAAAGAAACTTCAGGTAATGTTCTCTGTATATAGAAATGTATCGGGCAGGAAAAGGAAAAGGGGATGAGCGGGAATGAGTGGACAGGGTGTTCTAGACAGAAGAAACCATGTTTTGAAATAAATGACCTATTCCACATAGGTCATAACTGTTTATCTGATATGGCTATTATGAGTTTGATATTACAAAAAGTGAACTGGGAGATGACACTGGGGACCTTATACACATGTTGTTGTTGAATTGATTTTTATTTTACCATGGAACAAACTGTCCTTGAAAAAGAAAAACATCTGCTTTAAAAATATGGAATGCTTAAGCATTTATAATTTTGTGATATACTACAAGTGCCAACTGAACTATAATAGACCCTATTCTCAGTTGGAAATTGTTTTTTAGTTCTCTTTATGTTTATATATTTGTTTTCTTATACTTTGTTTGGTCTTGCCTCACTTTTTTAAAAATTTGACTTACTTAATCCCTGACATCTCTTTGTTCAAGCTGTATCTGAGCTAATTTTTATGTGGTAAGATTGCTTTAAAAAATAAACATAGCATGTGTCTGCTTCAGGGTCCAAAACTTGGGAAAGGCCGTGCTTTGTGGCGCTAGTCCAGAAGCCCTTGCCATCCGTAGATCTCACCCAGAAGGCTACCACACTCTTGAAGTATCTAATGATATGTGTGATTCTTCACAGTTATTTTTGGATCTCTTGCCCTCCATCATGACAAATAAGTCACTTGAACTTTGCTACTGTATGTTTGGACTGGTGAAACCATATGAATTTCTCATTTTATAGGGAGAAAACAGTAGGAATTGAGGAAAACAAGCTACTAAATAAATGATTCACTGGTATGTGACTTTTCAGCAGAACGAAACTTCCCTCCCAGCTTGCTGTTTTCCAGGGAAAGGAGTGTCAGCTCCTCGCTGAGAACATTCCCTGGGCATGGCCCGCGGTGAGCAGTGGTGAGGAGCCTTCCAGGAGCTGTCTGCTTTGTTAGTCAAAAAGTCCTAGCAAACAAAGAGCACAGGCTATAAAGTATGCAGTTTTTCTAAAACTGTTAATCATAAAAGAGGAGGACAGGAGAGGAGGGCAGAGGGTTGCTGACAATGAAGGCACTGGGAGTTGGAGGGATTACTGTTCTATATAAACACTTTTACATCTGATAAAATACGCTTTGCTGAGAAGATTGCTGTTTTGTGGGAGATAAGTGTTTTTCATCTTTGAACTATAAGTATTAAATATGACTTCAGGAACTGCTGAGCTCTACAATTTGAACAATTTAAACTGCACAAGTAAGTTTTTAAATAAGAAAAACAAATATTAAAACATGACCCCTAAAATTCAGCCTTTAAAAAAGTATGGGTAGCAACAGAGAACATAAGAAATCTAAGTTTAAAAACAGGTTTTTTTCTCTTTCAGGACATTATTATTATTTCATTTTATTTTGCGATACCAGGGATCGAACTCAGTACCTTGCACTTGCCAGGTAGGCACTTATGCTGCTGAGTTATCTCCCCAGGCAGACATCATTATTAATAATATTTGAAACCATGTAGCTTCCTCCCCTGGATAGTACTGCAACTTATTTATGGGATGATACTTATGGGATGGATGTTTGTTCTATACAAAGAAGTGGCGGTGCCTGATAGCAATGGTTCAATTAGTACTTTGTGGGGCCAAGGACACTGATGTCATGTCCCCTTCTGAGACACAGCAGACAATGAACAGGTACAAACTGGTATAGACAAGAAAAAAAGTGTTGTTGAAGCTGTTTTTGACCCATGAATTGAGTTTTGAAGAGTCTACAAAGGTGGCTACCAAGGTAATTATTTTAAATATTGACTCCTAGAAGATGAAATCTTGGAGGATCCAATGACTCAGGCCAATTAGATGGCTTATATTTTTCTTAAGGAAAAATTTCACTTGATCTTATTCTTTTAAATGCGTACTGTCACTATGTCTTATCTATTATACTCTCTTTAAAATAAATTTTAAAAATGAGTAAAAAGGACGAGGAAAAAAATTAAGATTTAGTGAAAAAAAGAGTTAATGTTTAGTTGTTTGATCAATCTTGCATACCTGTATCTGGTATCTGAGCAGCAAATTTGATGATAACCATGCATAATATAACAACCATCGTGTTGTGGTTTGCGGCTCTTGCAAGAGGAACAATATAATACAGGACACATTTTATAATAAGATTTTATAATGAATCATCCAAGAATCATGTGTAAGAACTGCAGGAAATCTGTTCACACACATAAACACTAAGACTCCAGCTGAGGGCCTAGATCCTAATGTCCTTCATGAGTCCAGCTGAAAACCTACAGCTCATGTCAATGCCTTCCACAAGTCCAGCTGGAGGACTAGAGCCCACAACAAAGTTTCATGTGGGCCTGCTTCACAGATCTGTGCTGGAAAGGCCCAAAGGTCAGTAGTGGAAGTAAGGAAGTCTGTGCCAGTGGGATTAAGGATCTGAACTGGAGCTAGGAAACAACACTTCAGGTATGTACCAGAGCTCCTGCAAAAGTACCACAACCATCCTCTGCAACAGTGAGGTCCCACGCTCCTCCAATAATGAAGAAAGCTGAGTTTTCGTCAGGAAAACCAATGAAACAAGCATCTCCATGAGGCTGAGCAGTGAACCATATTTCCCTCCAGAGTCAGGAATCAATGCTCAAGATGAGGACCCAAGCTTCTTTAAAGTTCATCGTGAAAGCCAGCATGGCAAGGTCCTCTAGCAGAACAGCCCAAGAGAACTAGCAACTTCCAACAAATCCAACAGCCTCTCTAAACAGCCGTGCAGCAGCTTCTGCTGTTACGCCTTTATGATGCTGGCAGCAATTCTCAGGTGGACCTCCCACACACACACCCATGTTAGTTTAATTCAGCTGGGTGTAATAAATTGACCGTCAGTTAGAAATCCACTACAGATTGTTAATTTTCTATTCTTGTTTTTAAATTCTCTACCATTTGTATTGTTTTGTGTTGCTTTGCTTGTGTCTTTATACTTGTTATCTGTTTTTGTTTTAACCTCTTTAAAATGAAAAAGTAAAATAAAAAGATAAGATAAAATGCAATTGAATAAAGTAACTTGCACAAGTGAACCCTTCATGAGGGTGTAGCTTTGCTCTGAAACAGAATAAACTTGAGTACTGAGTTTGTGGAGTTTCTTCCTATTTTCAGAAATATCCAAGGATTCACGCTGAGGATGCATCTTGTTTCTTTCCTGCTGAGCTTATTTGATACTTAAGGAACTACTCTCAATATTCTAATATAGGTTGTAATTAAGATTGAACTTCATAATCTTTCAGAATTAGAAAAAATGATAGCTTAAATTAGTGTTATAAATGTAAAGTTAAGATGTATGTATGCTACTACAAGGAGGGATATCAATTTAAATCTTAAATAGTAAACAAATGCATTTGCTAGATAAAATTAATTACAATAATCTTTTATCCTACCCCTTGCTGCTTGAATTTCACCTCAAATCTAAATTAATATTTATGACCTAATCCAAGATCTGCTTAAAAAGAATTTGAGCATATTTCTTAATTTATACAGAAGAACAATATAATACAGGTTTTCCTGTACATTTGCAACAACAGTGCAATAAAAATAAAGAAAAGCTGCTGGAGTTGTAGGTCAGTGGGAGAGCATGTGCTTGGCTGAGGTCCCCAAGATGCATGCACATGTACACACACACACACACACACACACACACACACACACAGGCACTATCTGTGTTTGCACTTCTCCTTCGATAGTTTCTAGAAGTGTGCATGTGTGCCCTCAGAGGTAAGAAATCTCTCATAATCCCATCACCCTAACCCAACAACTTTCAGATATTTATTTTTTGTACTTTAAGGAAATGAATCATTAGTTTGCTTTTCTCTTTACCTGTCTCTTAGGATCTTGCACTGACATAAAATGCATTGATTTTTAAATGAAATCCCATTGTTTTTACTTTAAAAATATTTTAGCATTCTGCTCATATAAGAGTACAGTTACAGGTATTGTTATAAATACAATTTTATACGAATATTAATGTCTGAATTAGCTCTTCAGTTTCTAAAGTAAATCTGTTATCTAATTTTAAAACCGCTACACTTAAACAAATGATTAGGTACAATACTAAGCTAGATGCACCCTTTTCCAAAAATAAGAATGAAAGTAAGATTCCACATCCACACATACGGAGTAATGACTCTAAATGCAATGAATGCACACAGTGGCATAATTCCATCCAATGCATTAAAAGGAAAATGTTACTCTATGAGAGATATAAACATCATGGGAATTTTCCCTTTTTCATAATTTAAATTCTAACTATGTTTCCAAGAAAATTCTGTTAACAATCACATGGGGGAATTTGCAGTGTGGAATATCTAAGACTTTTTTAAAGCAAAAATTTTTGACATACTGAGCAAGAGGATGTGTAGGGAATGAAGGAAACCTTACATGTTTTGACTTTTAAAAATGTTTATGATAATTCATAGAATGTTCATGAGGATGATCCTTTCATGAGTTCTTATCGTACAGGCTGAGGCGTCTTTGGCAACTACAGTATAATCATAATTAAATTTGAAATTACATTCAATGAGACCAATAGACAGGACCTAAGAACTAAGAAGTTTGTGCTATTTATCTCATTCTCAGATATTTAATAACATACTCTGATTTTGATTTTATCTTATGTGTTTGTATTTATCTTTTTCTTCTCCATTTTCATCATCTTCCTCTGTTCCATGAATTTCTTTGGTCACTCTCTTGTGAACTCCTGACACTTTTAGACTTCAATTATAATTCAGTTCACAGATTTCACGATTGTCTACCTTATTATTTAACAACCACTTCTAAATGTTATTTAAATTGCTCTACATTTGAGCACATTTCTCCTGTCTTGAAATAGACATTCGTGGATGTGTGGTGCTGTTTGGAAGCAGAGATTCTGAAAAAATATGCAGACTCAAATGCCATGGGAAAGAGTAATCCTGTTCTTGCACTCCCTGTGAGCCAGTATTTGATTTTCTGTTGTGTCAAAGCTTATGAGCTTGTGCCTTATTACCAAAAATGAATCCCTTATTTTCTCAGATTAAATCTACTATGTTTTCTGCAAACTTTTGATATGTATGCAATTTGAATGAAACTAATAAGCCTAGAATGGTGGTACACCACTCTGTGGCACAGGAGAATTACAAATTTGAGCCCTGTCCCAGGAGTTCTGTGATTTTTTAAAGATCATGAGTTAAAATTGAAACTAAAATACACTAAATGTCTAAGGATCTAATTTAGTGTGATGGCTGTGGGTTAAATACCCTATACTAAAAAGATGGAAAAAACAGAAATGAAAGGAAAGGAGAAGAGAGGAGAGGAAAAGAAAAGATCTAGATTTCTTTTGTTTGTTCATGTATTGTCTCCACAAAGAAAGTATTCACACAGATCTTGCTACGCCCCTTTAGATTAACTTCTGACATGCTTTAGTCTTCTTCCTCTCTGGTTTGTATAAGGCCTATGAAATCTTTTTGTAACTACACATGTAGCTTCCATACAAATAAATTTCTAATTATGCAGTATTTTCAAAGTAACACCTACAAGGCTGTTCTCTCTGTCTCTGTCTCTCATGAGTCTCTCTGTCTTTGTTTCTCTCTGTCTCTCTCTCTCCCCTTCACTCTCATTCTTTCCCTCTCCCTCCCTGTCTCCCTCACACTCACATATGTGCACTGTCATATGCAATCTTCTTATTAACATCCAACTGTTTTGCACTCTGAAGATATCAATGCATTTGGTCACTTTCAAGGAAAATGATACTAGGCTTCATATCGGTTAATTTTGTGTAGCTGTTGTAATAATTAAAAAAATATGTATTTAGTACATGTCTACAGGGTCTCATCGACTACACAGATCAGACTCGTAGTGATCCTGTTTGCCAGCTTTCCAAGTGCTGGGATTATAGGTGCGCCTTCACACCCCATTTCATTCATTATCTCAGCGCCCCCCCCGGGGGCGGGGCCAGTAAGGCAGGCCAGTAATTGAATCCCCAGTCCCTGAGTCTGCCTAACCAGGTGCTTTAATCCGTTGAGCTATCTGGCTGGCCCATGTGTAGCTGTTGTAAAACAGAGTTACTTTATAATGGTAAATTTAGGTTTTATTCATTCCTCCTTGTGAACAAAAACAGACTAAATGGTTTATATTGGAAATTTTCCCTTCGTATTTTCCATATATCTTTTTGTGGATTTGTTTTTGTAACAAGGGGTGATATAGTTGACATTTGGAAACCAAAATGACCATTAACCATGAAAATATCCTTTATCATTTATGTCATAGCCTTCCTCATTTCTTTCCTTCACTCCTTCAACACAGGTGCCCAGGAAAATTTGGGATATTTCATGACTGCTTCATCAACCCTAACCACATATTGATCACACAAACTACAGTCTACACATTTGTTTTGCAGCCTGGCTTCAAAATTGCTATAAAAATGTGCCCTAACATATTAAAAACAAGGAAGAATATGTGTATTGTCGAGTTTGTGAAATTATGGACAATTTCTACTTAACAGTGACTTAGAAATATATATATATATATATATATATATATATATATATATATGCCAAGATAAAAATTCATATATCCATTTATGTCTTGGGAGAAACCATGCAGTAATTTAGATTTAAGTGTTAGAACTTTGCATTTTTAAACTGTGATAACAGTACATACAGGATAGAAGAGATGTACACGTGATACCCTGACATTGTGAGAAAGTACACATGGAGGACAGATTGGGACAGTTCCCATGAAGCTGCGTTTCAGACCTAGCTGGAAAGTGTGCAATGTACTCATTTAATAGCAGACAAGTTAATATCAAGTTTAGGCCAAAACTTGCCTGTTGTGCTTTGGTAGAAAAGAAAAGAAAGGAGAAAAGAAGAGAAGAGAGGAGAGAAGAGGAGAGGAGAGAAGAGAAGAGAAGAGAAGAGAAGAGAAGAGAAGAGAAGAGGGAAGAGGAGAGGAGGAGAGGGGAGGGGAGGGGAAGAAAGTAAAGGAAAGGGAAGGAAAGAAAAAAATAAACTTTCAGAGGAGCAAAGAAGGTGGTTTGTGGTGGTGGCATGAGGATTCAGTGGGTGTATTATGGATTACTTCTATGCTGTCTGTAAAATAAATTTAAAAATAAAAAGTAAAAGTAAAAAGGTAAAGGAAAAATATTAAGGTTTAGTGAAAGGAAGAGTTAATATGTAATTGTTTGATCAATATTGCATACTATACTGGAAATCTGAGCAACAAACTTGATGATAACAATGTGTAATAAACAATCATTGTTAATCTATTCTTATTTTGAAATCCTGTACCATTTGAATGGGTTTATGTTTCTTTGTTCTTGCTATTTATTTTTACATTTTTCCTCTTCAAAACATAAAAAGTAGTGGCTCACTCCTATAATCCAGGAACTAGGGAGGATGAGGATGAGACAGGAGGATCAAGGTGAGTTTGAGGCCAAGTTCAAGGCCAGCCTGCACTACGTAGAGACATCCTGTCTAAAAAACAATAACAAAAGGAGTCTAAAGGCACTGTGCCCAGAAAGATAGCATGTATATATTGACATGTGTATTGAAACAGAGGCAATATATTGATAACTTTCATAGCAAAATTGCATTGTAGCTTAAAATCTGTATTTGTTTTTGACTCTAAAGAATACATTCCTGGGCCGGGGAGATGACTCAGTGGAATAAGCGCTTCCCTAGCAAGTGCAAGGACCTGAGTTCAATCCCTGGTTCCGCAAAAAAAAAAAAAAAAAAAAAAAAAAGAATACATTCCTATTACAGTGTGCCCCTTTTCTACTTTGTATTCTGCATATATATTTCCCATGCATAGCTTTGCAAGATTGTAAGTTAGTTGTTTGGAAAGTACTAGATTGGTCTGGGGAGTCATATCTTACAAACGTTGACTTATTGCATGATATAGTAGCAAAAAACTCTCATTAATATCACTTCAGATCAAAGCAGTAGGTAGGATTTCACAGGCTTCCAAGCTCATGCTGGTCATTTTACAAAATTTCAATTTGCTTTTAGAATTTATTCATTTATTTTGTTTATTTATTTTTGTATTTTAGAGAAGGGCCTACAGGGTGTTCAGGGTCTCTACTAGATCAAACTATAGTGATCCACCTGTTTACAGCCTTCCAAGAGGTGGGATTATAGGTGCATGACACCATGTCTATTCTCAATTGTCTCAGCATGCCCTGGGGGTAGGGCCAGCATGGCAGGCCTAGGGATTGAACACCAGGTCCCTGCTCCTGCTTGCAGGCGCTTTAATCCGCTGAGCTACTTGGTCGGCCCTTGCTTTTAGAATTTAATTATCATTATTAACAGTAATGTTTTCCTTGGCATGCTAGACTTATTTCACTTCAAGACAGTGACTGTTCAATTGTCTCTTTGTCACTCTGAGCTTTTTGTAAGTAAAAGCTGAGATTCACAAGAAAATCAACCACTTTAACTTGTAACTTTCCATGAGCATTATACTTAGGTATACAGCAGACAGATTTTATGTGTAATAACCATTTCTATGACAGAATATTTTAAAATGTGTGCTTAAGGATTAGGATTTAATATAAGTAATGTTCATGCTTTATCCAGGACATTATTAATACAAGTTTTATTTTCTAAGTGTGTGGCAAAGAAAAATACAATGACTGTTGTAAGTCTATTTCCATGATTATGCTAACTTCAAGCACTGTTACTTGCCCTTGTTTTCGCACTGTCTGTAAGCATAGTATTTTCATAAAAATCACCAATTTATTAATGGAATCTCAGGAGAACCCCAAAACTATTATGAGACATTCTACTGTGACCGCATGCCTCTAACTCAAAATCAAAGTAAATCTAAATAGCTAATCCAGAAAGGCTCTATTGTTCAGAGTTTTAGCGTTCCTCAAATTTTAATTCCTTAGAACTGCTTTCAACTCTGCATAGAGTTGCTTTCCTAATATTTATAACATATTTATGTTTAGATCAAAGCATAGAACTTTTAAAGATATTTGCACTTTCATGAAAATTTTGTAGTTAATTGTTTTCTGCCTTCTGCATATAATCTCACAGTTTGAATAATTTCTAACTAAAAGTGAATCCAAAAGAAAATATTTTTCCAGCATAATCTTCATTAATATATATTCAGATGCAGTGGTAAAATAAATGAGATATATTCACATACATTTTTATCTGAAGATTTACTATATATCTCTCAGTGAGTTATTTAAAGTTGTTATCATTTAGAACTCTATAAAAAGATTGTATTTTATGGTTAAATTATAATTATAACTGTTTAAAATGCTGCAATTAAAATATGCGCAATACTAAATATAAAAAACCTTTGTTAAGTTTCAATAATCTATTTGTAACAGTTTTATGAGTTTTTTTATTCTATCTATCTATCTATCTATCCATCTATCTATCCATCTATCCCTTGTAATGTTAATCCCATAGCTAACTGCTGACTTTTATGTGTTCATGAAATGTTCTGCTTGCTCTGGGAACATACATGCCACTGACCACTGGAGAAATACCAACTAATACAACACTGAGATTCTGTCTTAGCTCCATAAAAAACGGGCTGTCAGCAAGATAGGAGATAACGGCATATGCTGGGGCGGGGGCGTGGGAGGAAGAGGGTACTCTACGTTGTTGCTGGGAATGCAGCTAAGTAATCACTGTGACGATCAGTGTCGAGACTGGTCGCAGAATGAACGGGAAGAACAGAGCCCTTTCTCAAGCGGTAAGGAGTACCAGAGATGAAGGGCGGGAGAGGAAGGAAACACAAAAGGGGTGAACGAAAGAGATTGAAGAAAAAAGGAAAAGTAGAGATTTGCAAGTGGGCAGTAGAACAAGCGTGGGGGTGCAGCGGGAGGGCTGGGAGCGAAGGTGGAGTGCAGTAGGTAGGCGTGGTACCCGCAGGTCACACGCGCTAAGTGTAGTCACGGCACTGCAAACGCGCACGAAGTTTTTAAAAGAGAGAAAAGCAACCCCTATAATTAATAATTCCATTTGACGCAGCCATTCTCTTTCTAGATATCTTTCAAAAAACTTTGGAGACGTATTACTGTGACAAAGGCATCGCTGTCTTTATAGCAGAAGCACATTTCATGGCAGCTAAACACTGGGAACAGCCTGTATGTCCATAAGTGGGTGAACAGATGGAGAACCGGCGGCATTCGCAGAGTGCTGCTTTGCCACGAAGAGGCACGCATTTGAGGCATTGTGGGATAGCAGATGCGCATTGAGCGATAACATTAAGTGAAAAAAATCAGACACACAACTTTAAATACCTCATTTTTAAAATATATTTTTGAAAATGCTAGCAAACTAAGGAGAGAGAGAGAGAGAGAGAGAGAGAGAGAGAGAGAGAGAGAGAGAGACAGACAGACAGAGTGAGAGAGTGAGAGAGCAAGAGAGGGAGGAGAAAGGAAGAGGGGGAAGAGAGAGGGAGGGGAGAAAGAGAGTCTGCCTCCTGGGCTGGAGTACTGACCGGCAGCTCTGCAATTCCGCTGCTCTTTTCCAAGCGCAGTCGGAGGACAGTGCACTCATCAGACGCTCTCCACCTGCCCCTACACTTGTCTGAAGAGAGTCTGCAACTTGAGAGCTTTTGAACATTTGGTCTCCAAGCCCTGTAAGTCACCAGAACCTTTAGAGAAGGAGGTAGCCTAAAATCTCAGCGATATTGAGTCAAATCTATTTATAGTCCACTTTTACCCAACAAGATTTGAAGCCAGCCCATAAAGTGGCTTCTCTCTGAAGAGCTAATTCCCAGAACCGGAGGAACAAACATCTCTGTGGTCAGAGATGAACAGTTGAGTGCTCTGCGCAGGCTATTCAGTGAGAACAATTTTGGCAAGAACAATTTAGGGGAAAATTTTTAGAAGTTCAAAAATACATTGTGATTTTATAACAGTGGGAAAGAATGGATTAATGGAATTATTTTAAGATGGAATAATGACAAGTCTGAAGCACATACTGTCAGTCCAAAATGTACTGGAAATGTGGTATGTTTGTTGCACATTTATTACTAGAAAAATGCTAATCTGAAAGTTAAATGCATTTGGTTTGAATTACTATTTTGGCTTTTTCAAAGATTTGGGCAAGGTATTTAATTTCACGTCATCTTACAATATCTATATGGAATCTTTTGATGTTTCAAAAATTTTCAAAAGTTGGGTTCAAGGAGCTTTACAAACTTTTCAATTTTCAATTTGACCACTTGAGATTTTCTCTCTACCAATTTTCAAGTCTCTCATTCATAGTTGCAACAGAGTGTTGTTTGGTATCTTTGACACTGATTCTAATTGTGCTTCTAGTAAAAATATATCCTAAGTTAACCAAGAGTATATATTTAAAAAAAAAAAAAGAAATCTCCCTGTATTGGAAAAAGTAGTTTACTTCAGATTAACTTTTTTTCAAGTTTCAACAAATATACCAGTTTTATTTGATGGAAAATAGATATATAAACCAGAAAAATGGACAGGCCTTAAGCATAGGTAGAATCAGTCAAGAATTAGTGGTTCATTTCTCAGGTCTAGGGCATTGTACATTCATTAAGACTCTGGCTAAATAATAGTTATCTATAGAATACATTAAAAACAAAACTACTAAACTTTATAATGAATTAACTTTAATTAGAGTATCTAGCAATAGCTGTGTTTAATCACAAAGGTTTTAATATATAGTTGAGATATGCCTAAAGGTAAGACTTGGCTATCTCAGATCATCTGAAGTTTGAGGAGTAATTCACATCAACAGAGAAGGTGATTACATCTCAAGGGAAATTTGGGTTATATGTCCTGTTGTTTGCACTTTCTTTAATGTTAGCGTATGCCTCCTCATAATTGTCACTACTCTGTTCTATCTATCTATCTATCTATCTATCTATCTATCTATCTATCTATCTATTTATCTATCTCATTACTAGGATCTTTTAGTTTACTATCATTAGTAGGATCCACTAATTTACTATCCTCTTCCTGGTATTGCTTCCCTTTAATGTAGTAGTACTTCCTTTGTCCCTGTGCTAGAAAGTTATTCTACAGTGTGGATGATATGTTATTCTAGAAAATCTGTGCATTTTTTATATAATAGAGAATACTCATACTTCAGTGGACCCCATTCTTTGTTCAGCCACTCTTTGGGAAGAGTTCCAGCTCTCTTGAATTTCCTGAAACACAATGTCACAACATTCAGCTTGCTGCTTTTGAAGCTTATCCTGTGATATCACAGTTGCCTAAATTACTCTGCCCATCCTTTTATTTTTCTCCTTGTGAACTCTTTTTTATTTCAATCTGGGGGCGAGGGCATGTATTGCAGATTGAACTCAAGACCTTTGTATTGAGCTCCATTGCCAACATTTTATTTTTATTTTGTGTTTTTAGACAGGATCTTGTGAAGTTTCTCAGTTGCCTGGAGTAGGCTTCAATTAGTGATCCTTTTCTCTGAGGTCCTCAGAGTTCTAGAACGAACTCTCTTGTAATCACAGAAAAAAATATATTCTACTAAATGCTGATTCTTTGTTTTCCCAAAGCACAATAATCAAATTCTTTCATCCTATTTTAAATCTAACTTTATTGGTTTATTGCAAAACTTTATTACAAATACTTCATTAAATATCTACTCCTTGATGTCATATCTGTCTTAATATTTTCAATTATTTGTATTACTTGGGCATAGAGTAGAAACTCAACAAATGTTTTCCCCAGTAAAGTGATTGAGTTCTGGTACTTATCTTTTTCTTTTTTTTTTTTTTTCTGTGTTTTAGGAAGTGTCTACAGGGTGTTCAGGGTCTCACTACTAGGTCAGATTCATAGTGATTTTCCTCTTTACAGCCTCTCAAGTCCTGGGATTACAGGTGCGTGTCACCGCTCCCAGTCTCAGTAGCCATTTTAGCACACTGCCAGGATAGGGAGAGGGCCAGCACAGCAGGCCTGGGAATCAAACCCCCAGCCACTGCTCCTGCTTGCAGGTGCTTTAATTCACTGAACTATTTGGCTGGCCCTGTGATACTTACCTTTTTCTAACTTTTAACAATAAATAAATAAATAAATAAATAAATAAATAAATAACTCCTAGTCTATACTGAGAAATATTGGATTAGAAATTCAAATTTCGGAGTAGGATTTTCTGCCGAGTTCCGGGAGCCCCAGACCCAGTCCTAGCCCAGGTCCGGTGAGTGTGCGGAGAGTTTCCTGCTACCCTGCGCCGGCAGGACCAGTCCCAGCCCAGGCGCAGCGTGGGCCGGACCCTATCCCACCCCCTTGGGCCGCCCCACACCACTCTGGCGTACCTCCCCACCCCTCCTGCC
>NW_004524763.1:327364-337318 GCF_000260255.1 Octodon degus | reverse complement strand
GTATTATTTGTTGAAACTGTACTTTCGATTTGATTTGAAACTGTCTCATTGCTATATGTTTATCAATAAAACTTTGAAAAGAAAAAAAAAAGAAATTCAAATTTCTCAGATTATTTTTTTAAATCTCCTCGTCTTTAATACAGAATTAACATTAAAATCTATAGATAATTTTAAGTTTCTAAAGTTCACAATTAGACAGTGGGTAAATTGGTCTCACTTTGTACCATAGACTTGATTTCTTGGAGGGAAACTGAGGATGTTACTTTTACACAGAATATGTACTAAAGAGGGCCAGTCAAATAGCTCAGTGGAGTAAAGCTCCTGCTTAGGCAGATGCAGGGGCTGTAAGCTTGATAGATACCCTGGCCAGACCTGTCTGCCCTCGCCTCAGGGCATGCTGAGATGTTGATTGAGACTGGATATGGTGTGAGTCTGTAATCCCAGCACTTGGGAGACTGTAAACAGGAGGATCACTACGTGTCTGAGTTATGCAGTGAGACCCTGTACACCCTGTATACCCTGTCCTAAATAAAAAAAAAATATAGGAGAGTGTTCTTGGAGCAATTTCTGAAAGGAACAGAAGTAGGATTATGTAGAGAGAAAAATTGAAATTTGATGTGTGCACAAAATAATGAGCTCCCAAGCACTCTAGATCTTGTGTGAACAAACAGACATATCTCAAAATAGTAGCATAGGACTGTACAGACCAGTTGTTTCCCAGGAGATGCTCCAGAAAGAGGCAGAATCCTGGATAAGACTGAACCTCTACGCTAAGGGCAAATTCTGGAGAGAACTGCAAGGTCATCAGTGAGCAGCGAATCCGCCCTGCGTGTGGAGGAATGGATGCCTCAGCTGAGAAGGCAGATCTGGTCAGACACTGTGACAGCCACTAACCACTGCTTTTAAAAATTCTTTAATTAATCGCTGCTCTGACAAATCATTTACCTAAGCTTCTGCTTCTGATGACCTTAATAATTTCTCAGGAAGTTATAGCTGACTTCTGGAGTGCTCTTCATTCTTAGAATGCAGTTTTTTTTTTTTTAAGTGTATCATCTCTCATGTGCTGTAGTTGCTGGCTTTTATCTTACTTTTATGAGCAGCAGCTTCACAGAAATAATTGAAAAAGGTAAGCATTTAGAGCCATGGTAAAACAGATAGCTCACAAATAAGTACAATTAAGCTATTGCATTTATTTACAGGGCTGCTGCTAAGATAATTAAAGAGAGAAAGTAATATTGTGTTTAGACAGACAGTGGGAGGCAAAATTTGGGCTTGTAGAACAAATTAAGCCACAAGAATATGCTTTACTGAAAAATATGACTCTTATCAACATATGTTTTCACTTAACGGCACTGACGACAGCAATTTTCAGTGATAGCGACTCCTGGTTCTTTATATTTATCACTATCTTGTTTTCACGGCAGCATTTTTAACAAACAGACTCTGTTCAGGCATGACCTTAGGAAAACATCATATGGAAGGCAATGAGAGCAATTGCTGAGGTGCAAGAAATCATTGTACAATTATGAGCTGATAATGTAATTTATCGTCAATGGTACATTTGGGAATCTCAAAAGTTTTTCTCATGAAGTACCAAATTGATAGCGGGAGAGAGATTTAAGCAAGGAAATTCTTTTATGAATATTCCCTCTTAGAAGTAGTAGAAATAAGACTGAAGGGAAGTCTTATGTTATAGGAGTTGAAATTTAAATGATTTTTTGTATTTATTTTGGTCTAGGCGTTGTGCTACTCAAACTTTCCTTTCCACTGGGGACACCACTTTGGCAGCCTTGGGCTTGGATTAGGATCCTAAAGGATCTCAGTAGAATGAAGAAGCACAGAGCCTCTAACTCACTTCAAACGAGGGTTGGTTATTTTCCTGATGACCTAACTGTCCATCGAGACCACACTTTGTGTGTATATATGTTTGTATACTGATATAATTTAATTTTGTCCATGTGACTATGGCTAGTTCATCACACCTAGATTGCCTTATGATCTGTTTCAAGTGTCTTGTAAATAATGTATATATACTGTAAATAATAAATATATTTATGATTTAAATATGACATGGATAAGTGATGCCTTAAAAATAAAAGGTTCAAAAGGAGCTATATATCATCCCCCAAAGAAGGAAAACAAGGAATTCTTTTTGTGACACCTAGAAAATGCCTTAATTTCTCCCCTCATCTGATTTTCTCTAAAACTTTTGTCACTGATGCTTCACAACTGTCTTCCAATATTTTTCCCATTCTAGTTTCATGTCTCTTCTGTTTTTTCTAACTCTTCCCTCACAATGTCAATTCTATCCCATTATTATGTATGCATTCCACAAAATGCAACTTTCTCAGTAAAATAACATGCAATGATGCTTTGTAGTAAAAGCCATATTACACTGCAAAGGAACATAGGAAAAGGTTTTAAATTATACCATTATTTTATCCTTGGTGGCATATTATTTATTATTTTTTTAAAATATTTTATTCATTTTAATGAGAAAAAATAGCAATGAAACAGTTTCAAAAGAGGTTAGTAGGACAGATACAATAATTAATACATTGAATATTGTTGTATTCACAGTAGTTGTTCAGAGGATAAGATGCAGACATGATATCTTGTCTAGACAATATTTGTACAGACTTTTCTTCTCATTGAACTAATATGAGTTAGCTGTATATATTTATCCTATTTTGTATATGTCTATATCTATATTTATATCTACATATCTCTATCTCTATCTATCTATCTATCTATCTATCTATCTATCTATCTATCTATCTATCTATCATCTATCTATCTCACTACAAAATGGTCCTTCATTTATGTCCTCCTTTTTTGTTTTGTTTTGTCAGAGATGGGTATGCCATTGTTAGAGAAGCAGTATTTAGAGAACTCTTTAAAGGACCTTTTCATGCCAGTTCAACTATTGTAGGTACTTGAATTCAGCAAAATAGCCCAATATAGTCGAATAGTCTGAAATTGTAGTGGGTCATTAGCAGAACTGGCAAATGCTTGAAGTTGTTGACTTGAGCCTTTTACAGCTCAGTCTTTTACAGCTCAGCATATTAACATGGCATTCCTTTCTATACCTTGTGGCTGTAGTTTTCTGCTGGATGGTTAAGATCAAGTTAAAGCAAGACCTATATAAGTAAGAATGTAGCTGTTGTATCTGGCAAGGTCAGTCAAGTCCCTACAAGATTTACTCTGGTACCATGTACAGCACTTTGTAGATCTTTTGTTAGTGTCAGCCATCTGGATGAGTCATGGCCATTGCTTGACCAATTTTCTCTCTGTGAAAGCCTGAGAGGAATTTTTCTCCCTAGGTGACTCTCCTTAGGCACACTCTACATCATCGATCACTTTCCTCTGTGGCCCCATAATCTCCTTAATCAAAAAATTTGGGACACCACTGAGTTACAGGATGTCACAGTAGAGGTTCTTTTATGTCCTGAGCCCTCCCTGACCTTGAAGGACTAGGGCCAAAACTGCACATTATTTTGCCTATCCTTAATATCCTATGGTTGTATGTTAATTAGATAACTCAGGATAAAAGAATAAGAGGATAGTGCGTGATGACATGCAATTGCCTGTGTGCAATAAGATATTGTCATCATACTTTTCCAGAAGGCATCTAGGTTAAAGAAGATTTCTAGGGGCCCGGGAGATGGCTCAATGGAATAAGTACTTCCTTGGCAAGCACAAGGGCCTGAGTTCAATCCCCGGTTCCGAAAAAAAAAAAAAAAAAAAAAAAAAGAAGAAGAAGAAGAAGAAGATTTCTAATGTTTTTAATAATTTATTTCTTTTTTATTTATTTTGGTACAGGGTCTCACTAAACAACTCAGACCCATAGTGATCCACCTATGTCAGCTTCCCTAGTGCTGGGATTTCAGGTGCACCACCATGCCTGGTTTCAGTGGCTGGCACAGCAGCACGGCATGTAGTACCGGTAATCAATCCTGGGTCCTTGCATTTGCCAGGCAGGCACTTAGACTGCTGAGCTATCTCTCTGGCATGACTTTTAAATTTTTACTGGTATATGTTTGCAGCACATGCAGTTTACACTCATCTTGGGGAGTGAATACATACATGTAATATAGCTTGATTCTTTTTTATTAAATCCTTTCCCTTTTGCTCCCTTCTCTCCTCCTCTAAATTTCCTTTCCTCATTTTTATTCTAGTTTATATTATTAAACTTATCTCATGCTTATGATGTATGATGTTTACATTGGTTGATGTCACCAAATTTCTGAACATGTATATTATTTAATTTACTTGTTCTACCCTGTTCCTCTTGTCCTTGATCTCTAGGACCACTTTCAATTTGCTGCAGAGGATTTCCAAAATCAGGTGTGAATTGTTTGATTCATGCTGCAAAGACTAGTCACAGTGACTTTCCAAATGGGAAAAGGGCCATGGTTTCCACTGTTTGTTCTGCATCTCTTAGCACTGATTCCTTGACCTGTGTAATATGTGTGTGTGTGTTTGTGTGCATGCGCGTGCACACACGTGTGTCTGTGCATGTGTGTGTGTGTGTGTGTGCATGTGTGTGTGCATGGCCTGTAAATTCAGAAAGGACTCTCACATGTCTTCCATAGTTACTTGATTATATTAATATAACTTTTCCCATTATTTTATCCTTAACTGATTCAATCTTTTTCTCTACTTCCATATGTCTTATTTGTCTCTTCTTTCTGTCATGAAAAATATGACTTTGTCTTTCATTTAATTTATATCTCAGCAATCCTTTATTTGTTATCCTTTCACAGAGCTACAGTCAATGAGGCTCCAGAAAATTGAAGGACACTTCGATAAGTGCATGCTACGGTGAACGAACAAAGGTACTAACTTCCTTTTGTATTAAATTTAGAACTTCAAATGAAATAATGTAATAATAAAAGTGTGGGCTAGGGGAAGCTCCAATTTAAATAATACAGTTTGATAGAATTCTATGGGAGGTAGAGATACTGAGTAAAGAGCTTGACACAGATAACAAAGCACACAAACTACATTTCTTAAAGAGATATGTTTCTGATAACATTACCACAAAGCTACAGGAATCTACTGGTATCATGAAAGAATGAGGTTTATATAACATATTTCTCATTTTCTCCTATGGTACTGCAGTTTGAACTCAGAGCCTCACAAATTCTAGAGAAGAAATCTACCACTAAACTATATTTCCATCAATTTTTAAACTTATTTTGCTTTGAGAGAAGGCCTCACTAGGTTACACAGGCTGGCCGCAAACTCATGGTTCTCCTGCTTCATCTTCCAGTATAGCTAGGCTTTGTAAGCATGTGCCACCACACCTGGTACATATTTATTTATAATATATCAATGCTGTGGTATCAGGGCAGATGGGTGGAATAGGAAGGATCACATTCCAATGCCACTGGTCTAGTCATGAATATGAAGCAAATGTGTTCTTGGAATTCCTGCCGTGAGGACTGTGTCTAGTTGCATGATGGGAATTTTGGAATGATGGATTCATTTTAAGTTAGTTTTGTATCTTCAAAGTCTTTAATACCCAAATTCCTTTAAAATTTTACTTTCCTTTGTAGCCAGGAAATATATTTCAAGGAATATCTGCTTCTGTTCCATGCCATTCCTTTGGTTTTCTGACACTAATTCTGCTTTCTCTCCATGGTGCTTTTCTGTGACATAATCCAGTGCCCTTCCCTTTATAGATCTGGGCATCTGGAAGAAACTTCTTGCTCTTCTCTGCATCACTGATGCTATCTCTTCTTCATTTCCTATATTTCTTGAAAGTCTCTTTCTTCTGAAGCTCTTTTAATTTTCTTCTCCCTTTGTGGTTATTTAACTGTGTAATTGTGTTATTTAACTTTATAAATCATTTTGGAATTCTGCATATGTGTGAAAAGTGTGAAAAATGTACTCCTTGAATTTGATTTGTGAGTTCAATAGAAAATTTTGTTTAAACAACAGTTGTAGTAAGTTGGGCTCCTTTTAAAAATGTATTTGGTACAGGGTTTTACTAAGCAGCTCAGACTTTCAGTGACTCCTGTTTTCAGCCTCCCCAGTGCTGGGGTTACAGGTGTGCGCCACCATGCCCGGTTGGAGGCCAGCTCAGCATGCCTCAGGGCGAGGCTGGCACGGCACATGGTTGCCGGAGTTGGATTCTTTGTGGAGGTTTTCTGTTTGCAACTAAATCAAAATCATACAAAAATGTGTTTTCAGTTGATCAAATGACTTTTTTCTGCTTTACATTTGTAACTCATTCTGTATCAAATATACTTAGTGCCCCTCTTCCGATTTCAGGAAATTCTCTTAGACATTAAAAGATTCATTTTATTTGGAAACTGGTTACTTTTGTATCACTTAAATGATCAAGATAACGTTTATTCACTAGGATAGAAAAACATGGCGAGAATTATAAGGTTTCAAACTTACCGAGCCACATGAAGCCCATAGTGAAATAATAAATATGCTTTTTTTATTTTGCACTTTCATTTGCAGTAATCATAAAAACTATCCAGAAGCTGTTTCTTCCGGTTTTCTAACCAGAAGAATCTCAGTTTTATTGAGAAAGCAAGATGATTTGCTGCTCCCTGTGTTCTCTGGCAGCTAGGTGACATGAGAAGTGACTGCCCAAAAAGATAGAAACAGAAATTTCCTAAGAATAGTGTTTTGGAAAATGTTTTAAAGCAGAGAAGGCATTTGACTTCTGCCTTTTGCAATTTGTGCTGTTTTTTCCGTCCTTCTTGATCTTCCCCATTATTTCTGTAGAAAAAGAAAAAAAAACATCAGTTATAAATTCCACCTCTCTGCTGTGCATCTCAGGAAAATAGTCACACAGCAAGAAAAGTAGTGATGAAAAGAAAAAGTAGTGATGAAAAGAAAAATAATCTTGAGTTTCATTATGTTTCGCTGTAAGAAAAATAGAGTTGAAGTAAAGGAAGAAAATCTGTGCCACAATGGTGACATTCAGAGTCTGTCATACCAACTTGGAATTACCTACACTGAAGACCTCTTGATACATGAGATACATAAACCCTTACACTTTTAACTTGACAACTAGGTTTCGGTTACATATAATGGTATGCAACACTTAGATCTTCAATTCTCCAAATTACAGTGGGTCCCAGAAGATGATGTTAGCTCACCAAAGAGACTCCCCACCCCCATCCTTCCTTATTTTACTCAAACCAAGGAGTTTGGGTTGGGAACTCTTACAGTGTTTCAATGCCACTGTTGCTTGCTTCTGTCAAAGCTTTTATTATATAGATTTATAGCTATTTGTTTGACTTTCATCAGTCCTAGATATGACCCAATCACCTGATTTAAGAGAGAAACAGAGGTAGAAGTTGGTTCAGGGACAGAACATTGAAATTCACTTGGAGGCACTGAGAAAGAGGCGATGAGCAGAACAGATACTTGATCTAAGATTCAGTCACCAAAAAGGCCACTGCCTCGGTTCTGCTTTTGGGATAGAGCTGCACAGAGGATCCCTTTGACACATCATATCATGCTTCCTACACCGTTATGGCCATACCTACTCCAATGCCACTAATTTGAGGGTTTGGGCTTTCATCAAGGAGGTGACTCAGATTTTTCAAGTCAGCTTTATTTGGTGGAGACAGTTATCAAGGAGATTCTCAGCTGACAACTGTCAACTAGTGAACATCTAGAAGCTAGGGCTATGAATGCCACAGTACCAAGAAGGGGATGGCCCTGTGGGGATGCAAGACACTATTCCCTGAGCTCTTTGAAGGAAGTGTCTGCTGTCCTGCTGCTGGGCATGTCCTTGGTAGACAACACTCCTCTCTTGGCCTTTCAGAGGTGCCTCAGCTGAAGGAACAGAGCAGATCAAGTTCACACTATCTAGCTAGCCTCTGGAAGTAACTGACCAAAATGGCGTATGCAAACCTGTCCATTTCATTCACTGCCTGAGAATTCTGATAGGATAGTTGTTCTTTAGAGGGTGTCTTGCCCCTGAATGAAACTTTTGAAGTCTTTGTCCCAGTTTGACATTTTCTCCCTCCTTTTTGCTTTCATGAATATTGACTCAAAGAACACTCTTTAAATATCTTGCCCACTAACTCAGAATATGCTCTCTGGAAGTCAAAAGTTACAAAGTCAAATGACTTTCAGTCAGAAAACAATGTTTGTCCAATTTTTTCCAACTTCACCTTGATATCTTGAAAGCAGCTCCAGTGAGAGAGCATTTACGTGAAAGTGTTTACTAATGTCTAATATTTCTTGTGGTTAGATTTTTTTTCTTCATATGCTAGTTCTGGAAATAATGTCTCTAGAGTTTTGCCTAATCTCTTTTATTGCACACATTTACAAGAACAACATTAATGGGGAGGAATTGTGGTCCCATTGCTTGCAACTAATTAAAACCTGTAACTGATTCTTGCATTTCCCTCTTTTACAAGCCATTTTAGCCTATTACGTCCAAACCGATAACTTCTGATGTTCTAGAGGACTGCATAGGTGAGTGATCCAGACTCATGGAATGCTGACAAGCTGTTTTCAATAAATGAATAAATAAATAAATAAATACTATATTCTGTAACATTTGCCAACTTCTGTCATGTAATTACAGTCATCATGGCTAATTTATTTTTCCTTCCTTTTTGCTCTTCTTACTGTGTTTTCATTCTTTGTTTTTTGTTTTCTCTTTGTATTTGTAACACTGGGAAGGAAAATCAAGGCTTTTGCATCGAACTACATCTCTAGCCCCTTTTATCTTTATATTAATACAGGACCCTGCTGAGATACCCAGGCTGGGTTCCAACATAAGATCTTCTTCCCTCAGAGCCCCAGAGTGCCGAGATCACAAGCGTGAGCCAGCCCACCCGGTTCGTTGTAGCTGACTTGATTCCACAAGTGCAATAGCACTGAACGTAGTGCTCAGAACAAATTTATAGAAATGGTTCTCAGCTTGAAAGTTGATATCAGCTAACCCTAGTACCCCCTGTTTCAGGACATCACTCCTGAAAATTCTAGATACTTGGTTACTATGCTTTTCTGTAAACATAAATATTTCACTTGGGCATTTCACGCTTCCAAAAATAGAAAATAAAATTCCAAAAGACATCTCAGTGGGCCAAACTTTGCACAAATGTTTCTTTTCTTTTTCATTTGAACAGTGACCCTCTCCTGCTGATTATTAGAGGCAATTATCATTGGTGCTCTGCATTCCTTGACTTCTGGTCCCATAACATAAAAATACCAGCAGATTGGATGGTATCTATAGCTGAAGGTTTAATGAAATTCATACTATTGCTTGGTGGAAGTACTTTGCTTGTTGATTTGCTAAGTAGGTCTCTTAATGGGCAAAAATGCAGAATTGTGGGAATAAGAAGTATGTACACCTATAAAACCAATAGCATGGGCATTCCGGTTGCCTTTTGCTTCCTAAACATCTAGTTATCCTTTTGGAAATAACATTACATAACAGTTATCGATTTGACCTAGGAAATGTACTACTTCCTGCATGATGGTGTTCCTTACTCTCATGTATTTGTTTTTATTAGTACACATTAAGAACACCGAATGGTGATGTTCAATTTCGGGAACTTGTACATGCAGAAGACATATCTTAGTCATTTTCAATCACTTCAGCTTTCTCTATCCACCCACCCCATCTCAAAGGATCAACCTGATAGTTTGGTAAGGGATAAGTAATTCAAAGTTCTTTCATATATTGACTGGCTATTTGCACTGCTTTTAATAAGTGTTTATTCAGTTCATTTGCCCATGTTTATTTGGGTTCTTTTTAGAAAGACTGATGGTTTCAGATTTTTACCACTTCAAAGTTTTATTAATACATAATGAATACATTCATTATAGTGAATTGTTTTATGTACATAACATATCTCAGTTGTTTTTATTCCTTTCCCTCTACCTTTCTTTTGTGTTGCAAGTATAAGATTCATTGATTTATCTTGTACATTCTTATAAGATTAATTATGCATATTATATATT
>NW_004524763.1:315257-327264 GCF_000260255.1 Octodon degus | reverse complement strand
TACATATATGTAAAGAAAAGGGCCAAAAACATAAAATTACATTACACAATTATAATAAACCAAGATAGAATTTTAGAAGCATTTTCCATGCTGGATTGTAATAACATTTTTCTCTCTTTTCCTCTATTATCTGTCCTTTATGATGATGCCTCAAAAAACTGAAAGCAGCAATTCCCTTTGATTCAGATATTCCCTTTATAGTTATCTTCCCAAAAGAGTTGAAAAGACATCATATCTCGATGCATGCTCATGTTTATATTAAGACCATTGATAATAACCACATTTTGTAAACAGTCCATATGTCCATCAACAGATGAATTGATTAAGAAAATATAAATTTTTAGATAGGGGAATACAACTCTGCCATAAAGAAGGATAAATTTGAGTGATTTATAGGAAAATGGATGTCTCTTGAGATTATAATTTAAGTAAATAACTTAGACACACAAATTTAAATATCACAGTTTTTCATATGTGAAACCCTCAGTAGTTTAAAAAAACAGTTTTTGTGAGTTCTTTATATAGTCTAGATAGTCACAACTAATCATAACTAAGCTAGTGAACATTTTTCCATTGTTTAGTTATCTCATCTCCATTGTTTTCTTTTCTGTGAAGTAACTTTTTAATTAGATGTGATACTATGCTGTAATTATTGTTATTTTTTCTGTGCTATTGAGTCTTAGTCAGGAATTCTCTACTGTGGCTTCAAGTGCTTTCCCTATGTAATTTTCCACCATTTCCAAAGTTTCCGGTTTTATATTTGGTCTTTCATCTATTTGATTCACTTTCAATAAAGGGTGAGAGAAAGGTACCTGTTTGAAATTTATATACATTGATACCCAGTTTTCCCCATACTGGGCTAAGGAGCATGTCTTTTCTGCAGTGTATGTTTTCAGTTCTCTGTCCAAATCAGAGAGGTGTAATACATGGATGCATTTCCATGTCCTCTGTTTTATTACACTGATCTGCATGTCTGTTTTCTGTCAATACCTGTAGATTTTGTTATAGATCTTTGTAGTGCAACCTGAAATCCAGCACTATAGTACCTCCAACATAGCTATTTTTGCTTAATTTATTTGGCTATTCTGAGTATTTTCAATTTCATGTGAATTGTATGATTATTTATATTTCCAAAGAATCAACTCTTTGATCCTTTGTATTATTTTTTCTATCTCTATTTCACAAATTTCTGCTCTGATTTTTATTATTTATTTATACTGGCTTTAGATTCATTTTGCAGTAGACTTTTTAGGATCTTGAGGAGCATTATTTGGTTATGTATGTGAGATTTCTATGTTCCAAGTTAGGCAATCAGCCGTAAAATTTCCTCCTACAACTGTGTGCATTGAATCTCCCAGATTCTGATCTGTTGTACTTCCATTTCTGTTTGATTTTAGAATTTTTAATATTTTTGTAAATGCCTGTAATGTCTATTTTATCTATAGTGTACTTTAAGTCTGATGTTTCTTTTTTATTTTTTTTCCTAGATGACCTGTCAATTTAAGAGAGTGGGGTATTGATGTCTCCTGCTCTGATTATATGGAATCTGTCTTTTTATCGAATATTGGTATGAAATTGAGAACTCTGACCTTCTATGCATGTATATTTATAATTGTTATCTTTTGTTAGTGAATTATTCCCTTTATCAATGTAGTGAATTTGTCTCTTCTGGTGTTTCAGTTTGACATAAACTTTTTCAGATATAAAAATAGCTAGCTCTGCTTTATTTGAGACTTCTACTGCTTTCAGTCTCATTTTACACCCCTTCTCCTTCAGCCTCTTGATCTCTTTGTAGTAGAGTTGTGTCTTTTGCCAGAAATATAAAGATAGGACTTGGATTTTTTTGCCAATATGCCCTTTGTGTCTTTTGAGAATGAGTCCAATCTGCTTATGTTACTTGTTATTATTGAAAGGTATGTACTAATTCTCATCATTTTATAGTTCTTCCAGTATTTGATATATTTATGCTTCTCATTTATTTAACTCCTCTTTGAGCAAGATTTATTTTTTCCTTCGGCCTCATATTGGTTACTGTCCTTATCATCTCTGCTTAGATTGCTTTTTCTATTTTCTTCAGTGTTAGCTTGGTGATCATGGATTTCATTAGTTTATCTTTGTCATGGAAGTTCTTTATTTCTCTGTCAATTTTTCAAGATATAGCAATCTATCTTGACAATATGTTCTTTCAAGAATTGAAGAATTTCATTCCAATGCCCCTTCCATTTCAGGTTCTGTAGAGAAATCTTCTGTTATATTGATAGATTTACCTTATGAAGATTTGGGGTTCCTCTCTACAGGTTTTCAATATCTATTCTCTGTTATGAATTTCTGGCATTGTAACAGTGTCAGGTCGTGGAGGGTTTTCTTTCTGCCCATGTCTATTTGGAGTTCAAAATGGGTCTCTCAGCTGGGAATTCATCTCATTTCCCAGGTATAGGAAATTTTCTGCAATAATTTTTATAAAGAGGGTTTTTGTCATACATTAAAGCTGTGTTTTGATATCATATATTAGGCTAATGATTTTTATATTTGCTCTTTAATTTTTCTAGGAGCTATTGGATAATCTTTTCTCTATGCTTTTCCTTTTTCAATATTACTGATTCATTTGGTATTCCCACCTTGTCTTCAAGTTCTGGTATCCTTTCGTTTGATCCATCTTGCCTCCTGTGGAAACTTTAATACTTCTTTGACTCATTGAAGCTTTTCTTGTCCAGGATTTCTTTGTGGTCCTTTATATATTTATCTATATATTTCTTTATATCTTCAGAAGTGTTCTTTCATATTCTGTATTGTCTTCCTTAGCTAATTTAGCTATTTTTTTCTATCTGCTATGAGCTCATTGCTTAACTTAAAATTATTTTACCTGCTTATTTGTCTCTTCTTTGATTTTACTGATTATTTAAACTATCAGTTTGTTAAATTCTTTCTTTGAAATTTTGTTCACTTTAGTGTGGGATTTAGTGTGGGATTAGCTTTCAAGAGTGCATGAATTTTTCACTGGCTTTTGTTTCCTGGTTTTGTGATAATTCATATGTTCTTGTGATCTAGATCGCTGAGATGGAATGCTCCACCACTAAAGTGCTAAGATGACTTTATCACGAGCCTTTTACTCTGTGCTGTCCCCTTGGCTCTCAATGCAAACTGTAGCAAAGCATCTTCTCTGCCCCTTGGAAATCCTAGGTTCAGTTCCTCACACTGCCTTCCAGTGATAGAATGAGTTAACAGTAACTGAACAGCCAAAGAACCAATGGTATATCAAAGTTTAATTAAACATGTTTAAAATATTTGTACCTAGCTCAGAAAGATAAAGAAATAATAGTAATACATGAATGTTTAGGGGAAAATTTAAGAAAAAAGAACAAGAAAGAAACAATGAAAAAGTTCAGTTAATTATAATGATGATATTTGTTTACTATGGAAGACAGGGAATGTGAAGAGAAGGAAATAAAGATTAGGAAAAGGAATATTAACAGCACAGTTTTCCTTTTTTCAAAATGTATTTTGCTCAGGGTCTCACCACACAGCTCAGACTCATAGTGGCCTTCCTATTTTCAAGCCTCCAGCAGTAGGATTACAGGGGTGCATTACCTCACTCGGACTAAATCGCCAGTTCAGCGGATCTGGTGTTGGAGCCAGTGCAGCATGTGGGAATATTAACAGAAAAAGAGAGGGTATATAGGAAGATCTAATTCAATTAATAAATTAGCAAAAGAACAATGTTAGGAGGGCCCTGAAACAATCCTTGTTGCAGAAAACATGCCCAAAATGGTAAGACACCACAGAGGCAAAAACAATAATTAAAACTTGTAAACAGTCACATATACCTGTATTTTCACTCCCACGTAGAAAGACAACCAAGGGAAAACTGTTTTAATGATGATATTTTATCATTAAAAGAAAATAAGTAGAAAGGATGGGGGATTTATGGTATAAGAGGATAAATAAAGAAGAAACAGAAATGCAAGATAGAGGAAAATGATTACATCTCAGCCTTTTGTCTAAGAGTAAGTGTACAATTGGAAAATGAGAAAAGATAGAGGGAGACTGAATCTAATGAATGAAGTAAAAGAAGCACAAACATTTTGCAAAACCATGAAATACCTTGGTATGAGAGAACATAATATAGTAAAACACTGTAGAAGTAAAAATAATAACTAACACTTAGAAACATATAAACACATACAACCTGAAAACATACAAAAAGAAACACACGCACACATGCACACACATTCAATATTTTTGCTTTTGGCAGTATGTACATTGTATGCAAATTCTGGATGTTGCTGAATAAAGTGGCTATAATGAAAATCTTTTTATTCTTCAATTCAAAGTTCTCTCTGCCTCTGCCCAGGTAGAAGAGGCCATTTAGAACAAGCAAGAGACCCAATACTGTTCCTCTGCATTATTGCATTAGTATTAGGCTCACCAATGGTAAATGGAATAAACAGCTCCCATCTCCTGAGTTAATCTCTGCATATGATGGAATAAGAGGGCTGGAAAATTCAGAATGTCCCTTGAATCTTTCTCTTAAGTAGTCCATGGACAGGTCTGGGGCTTGGACAAAAGCTCCATCAATTTAGATGAACACTGTTGAAGGTATGGCTGTACTTCAAATACAATATGGTTTCTACTGTACTTACCCTAAATGCCTCTGAGCAGAAGGGAGGGGATGGACGCCCCTGCAGGAATACTTCTAGATTTGTCCACTTCCTGCCACAGAGTGTCATGTGACTGAACACCTAGCCTGTTGCTGTACTCAAACCCTGCCTGCTTCTTGTTTCCCTTTTGCCTGGTTGAGATTTTCCCAGTGTATTGTTCAGTTTTCTAGGATCTAGAGCTTTATCTTTTTCTATCTTATGATTTTTACCTATACAATGTCATAGTTGCCTTTTTCATGAGCCCAAACTATCAGGACATGTATCATCTCTCTTCCTGCATAGTATGGTGCCAGTTACAAGTTGAAGGTATAGGAAATGATGAGATTTTCTGAGTTCCAGCATAAAGCATTGGGATGTCTTTCCACTTTAATTCTGCCCAAGTCCATTTCCTGAGTGTTCCACTAAATCAAGTGAGAGAGTGATTCTAAGATGGCTTCCCAATCTGATCTTATTTAAATCTGGACATAAAAAATGAAACTTACCACTCTTGTCTCTGTTCACTTGGGCACATTCAGATCTCCCATCTGCTTAGGCTTTGTTTCTCCAATATCAGAATCAGTGTCCACAAAAGTGTGCTGAGATATTCCTTTAATTACTGTATGGGAGGGGAAGATACCCTTTCCCCACTGGTCTGCAGCTTACTCAGTGCTTGAGTGTGTTGCTTCAGGTAAATTACTTATCTTTCTAAATACCAGTATTTCAGAATCTCATGTCATTGTTAACTTTGTCAAGTTGCAAGACCCTGATTTGGTATAGTAGCCCAATCGCCTCACAAATACCATGCATCCATAGTTTCACTTGGATACTCTTGAGTAACCTGTGGGTTCGGGCTTCTCCCAGGCCACTTTCAGCAAGTTCATGTTCCATTGTTAAAGGACATCATCTCTAACTCATTTCTCATTGTACTTCCAGAAGTCAATCCATTCTTTCCAGTTGAATTTGGCTTCTAATGTATGACAGAAACAGTGGATCTTACAATCATGAGAGCTCTACTCTTCTTCATCATGGCCAATACCTTAACACTGTGAGGATAGTTCTTCTGAAACTCTTGTAAAAACATCTTAGTTGGCATCTCAACATTTTCATTCATTCGGCTTCAGGAAATCAATTTCATTATGCTACCAGTGTGGTTCTCTGACTTCCAAACTTTGCTTTTGGTTAATAATTCAACAACTTTAAGCCTTTAGTACCTTTTGCAAAACAACAGCATCACTCAAGAGCACCACCACATTCCCATTATCTTTACAATTAATAATTTATATATCATCTTAAAACCTTGGCATACTGTACTCTCCAGCACAGTCGCTTACCCTAGTTTCCAGCCCTGGTTCACTACTTAGGAAAATTCTCACATTTGAAATTCTATGAAATTGCAGGAACAACAAATGCTCTGTTAACACTAGTGACAGCACCTTTGGCTGGCTTTTAAGCACATTTAAGTTCTACTTTCTCAAACCATTCCTAACATCATGGTTCTCAGTTTGCATTATTCCCAAAGCAGACCTGTGATGGAGACTTCCATGCAGGATGCTTATTTGGAAGTCCATTGGAGAATTGGAGAAGTGCATCTAGCAAAAGGAAAGGCTTGCAATGTAGCAGTTATAACCTAGCGTGGGACCTGTGACAATGCTTCACAATTATTTCCCTCGAGACAGGGAAATCATAGTTTTATTTATTCACAGCAAACATTCACTGCCTCTGCAGGAGAGGTAGAATCTTAGGCCATAAACACCTCTAGGTTCTCAAAAAGAACAGCTATTAGTCATCACAATATTCATTGCACTCCAACTAGACTCTGAACTTCTGTTCTGCAACTTAGTCATCTATATACTCAGTGCCTAGGATAGTGTCTGGATTTTAGGAGGTGATCAACATCTTCTTGCTAAATAAATACAGTACTAGGTTTTAACCAACTAGTGTAACTGTTGTCAAAGCTTTAAAGCACCTACTTACTTTTTATTCAAGTAAAAGAAAATAGAAAGAATCTTCTATTTCCATGTAGGATTATTATTACCAATCCATTTTTTTCTTTATTATCTCAATTCATACTTTTTGAGAGCTCTAACATGTGCTAGGCATTATGAAACACATTAAGGCAAATGGTTTCTCTTAATGGAAAATATATTTTAACCTTATTTTGTTAAGGAAAACAGCTAGCTCTCTTTTTCTTTTCTATGGTCTGTCATGAGAAGGAACCATGAAAATTGGTGTTGTCTTATGAGATTTAAGCCTCCACTAACCACTATAATAATAATCTCCCTTGTTTTTCAAGAACTAACATTTGTTGCATGGAGGGAAATCATTATAATTTTAGTGTTAGCCACTCTCATCTGTGTGTTTAGTCATTTCATTGTATTGGAGGTTGAATAAAGGCTAGGAAGAGAAACAACAACAACTATCTAAAATAGACACTTATTGAAATTATTATTTAAACTAAGAATTTTCTGTTGTAGTCCTCTGTTGTAGTATGTACTGATAGAAATATAGAAAAAACTTCATATGCTTTATCAGAAACAGTCCATGGCAGAGCAGACAGGAGACAAGAGAAATAAATAGCAGTGATTTCATCCCATTTATTTAGGTTACTAGTCTTTTGGGTGGCATCACCCACAATCAGATGAACCTTCCTATTATCGACAACTAGAAGTATGTTAAACTCACCACCAAACTAACTTAATACCACATACCCTCAATTCAAGTATCACATACTAGATTTCTTTTTGTAAGTCTTTCTCTGCAAGTCACAGTTAAACTTTTATTAATAGTGATAATGGCAAAAATTGTGATTGTTCATTTACTTGCGTATGTTGCAGTGAACAGTGGCGCATCATTATCCAAATTGACAACTGCCTAGAAACTATATTCTCACTGTCATCAATCATGTTTGCGTTTGTAATTGATTTATTACTCAAACTACCTAGATTGAAAAGATGTGCAATATCTAGATCCTCAAACAAAAATGAAAATATCTTTTCAATAGTGCTTTTGTTTGTAAAACAGACTATCACTTCAATGAACAGTAATAGCTCTGTATGGTAGATTTTGCTACTGTAAATGCAGTAAAACATAAAGAAGGCCATTCTATCGCAATGAACCTTTTTAAAATCAAACTTTTCTGTCTCTTTGAAACATGTTAAAAGAACTACCACATTGACTCATTTAAATATTTGATATAAATATTTGAATTAAAGATAGATATCCTAGGAGTCACTGACATGATAAAAAGCAAAGAGATTGCCCTTTGGCCGAGATGGCATACATCTGTGTTGCTATGCACATAGGCACATAAGGCAGCATGTTGGCCAAGGGGTGAAGGGAAAATCACGTCTGTGCTACTCTCTCTGGTTGCTAGTCTTATCTTGGAGGGGTTCTTTAATGCAAGAGTGAAAATATACTAATTACTAACATAAATTTTTATTATATTTCTAGGAGTTTGTATGAGCCTTGAGGACTAAAATATAAAATTTGTATTGTCGACATAGGTAATGCTGCTTTGGAGAAGGCAAGAGTTTGAGTTTTCCTAAGTAATTAAATAAATAATAGAAAGAGTTAAAATCCAAGAGTCCACTCCTTTTATCACTGTTACCTCTGGCTGTCCCTTTTTATTTTGTTTTATTTTCTCTTTATACCTGAAAACAGCAAGTAAAAATATTCCCCCATAAGCATTTAAAATACTTTTGTCCTCACTTGCTATGTAAGTCATTGATCCAGTCAGTGATTTTTTTTCTTCATCTCATTGTGTGAGGCTCATCCTGGGATCTTGCTAAAATGCAGTTTTTTTATTCAGGACATCTATGCCAGCACCTGAGCCTCTGCCTTTCCCCCAAGGTTCCAGGTGTTGCTGCAGGTGGTGCTCTGTGAGATGTAAGTCAGTGACAAGAGTGTAGTTGCTATGACTTCCCACTGCTGAACTATAGTACATGGAACTTACCAGTGAGAATGGAAACTATTGATCAAAGCAGCTTGTTTAATCCTATGAAGAATGAAAAGTAGGGGATTTTTCTCAGAAGATGGGACATGGAATGTTTGAGAGAATGTAGGATTTGGAAGGAAAACATAATGAAAATGACTAAGAGAAAACCAACTTTCAAGAATAGCAAAAGTTCCAACTCTTTGTCTCCTTCACATTTGAAAAAGTTCTATTTCTCATTTTTTTTCTTTGACTGTCTCTTTTTAAAAATCTGTTATCCCATCCTTCTATTCTTTATCAGTTTTCTTCCCTAACATTTGCAAAAGGTCTCCCTATTTCCTGTTATTTAACCTTTATTTTCCTCCATCTATATATTTTGTTTTCTCATATAAGAGAACCTACATGATATTTAAACCTGTCTGTCTGATTGATCTCATGTAAGATTATGGTCTCAAGGTGCATCCATTTTTCTTACTATCAGTGAAGTTTTTGTCCTTCTCTAAGAGAGTAGTGCTTCATTGCATAGAAATACCACAGTATCTTTATCCATTAATCTATTGATGGACATATAAGCTGTTTTCAAGATTTATCTGTTATAGGGGGCTGAGGAGATGGTTCAGTAGAATAAGTGTTTCCCTGGCAAGTGCAAGGGCCTGAGTTCAATCCCTGGCACTGAAAAAAAATCCATTATAAATTATGCTGCTATAAACACAGATGTGGGTATGATACTGTGGCATGATGTCTTTAACCCTCTCGGAAATTCCGAAAAGTGGAATCACTTGGTCAAATGGAACGTCTGCTTTCAATTTTTTGAAGAATTTCCATACTGATCTCCATAGTGGTTATACTAGTTTACATCCCATCAACAATGTAGAAGGATTCCAGAATGATGAGAGAGGAAAGGAACAAAAATGGATTAATATGGGTTATGTGCATATACAAAATTCCTATAATAAAAACTGTAATCATTGTGTACTAAAAACATGTACCAATAAAAATAAAGACAGAGGGCTGGGGAAATAGCTCAGTAGAATAAGTGGTTGCCTGGCAAGCACAGGGTCCTGAGTTCAATCTCTGGTACTGAAAAAAAAAAAAAAAATTCACAGTTACCATTTTGTTTCCTCATGTAGTCTCAGTCTTTTGTTTCTTTCTTGGAGGAAGGAAGTTACTGGGGATTGAACTCATGACCTTAGCTTTCCAGGCAGGCACTTAAGCCACTGAGCCATCTCCCCAGCCTGTAATCTCAGTCTTGAAATTGATTTCATTTCCTCAAAATGTCAGTTGATATCATTTTCGTATTCCTTTTGAAGTTTTTAATGATAGTTAGGACTATATGGTAGAAATAGTGGGGGTGTTAAATTGTAGGGTTTAGAGCAAAGCCATGTCTTCTGAGTTTAAAAGAGAGATATCCAATGTTTGGACAAAATTAAGAAAAGTTTCATTTAAGCCCTATAAAATCTATTCATCTGTGGGAAAATTCTTCCAATGAGAATCATTTTCTAATTTAAAATACAGATTTATTAGATATTCTCAAAAATCCTCTCCAAAAATTCCTCTCAACTTTCATATTCTATAACATTCCTATTCCAGTGAATGTAGTATTTGTGGAGCTGCTTGACAGTCTAGATATTGAGCTCTCAGAACTATCTATTGTCTGTAGAATGCTGATGCCATACTAGACCATCACACGGCAAGTCCTGATTAGATTTTCTTCTTTCTGATCTCTTTCAAAGCTACATTTTAATTCTTCAATAAACAACTGATTCTATTTTTTCTTTTTCCTCCTTGCATGATTCACTTAATGAGTCTCAAATTGCTTATTCTATCATCAGCTACATGTTAGCAGTTTAGGTTATCTTTAATTCAAACCTTTCAAGTTTATTCCTAACTTCTAGAAAAAAACTGGTGGACAGTTTACGATCTATGTGATTTCTTAGAATGATAAAATCAGAAACATGAACATTTTGGGTTTGAACAAATGCTATAAAATATCAATAATAGTAACACCTTTATTTAAAGTAAAACTAAAGTGTAACTGAAAATTTCCAAACTCTATTACAGATGCAAAAATCAAGAAGTCTTCAAAAGTGATCATTCAATTCACACACACACACACACACACACACACACACACACACACACACTTTCTATTTAATACTTTATAAATATGTGTCTAAAATAAAATTGAATATTTTTATATTTTTCAGACTATTAAAAATTGGTTGATACATAAGTGTACTTGCACGTCCACCAGTTTTTCATTACTATGACAAAATACTTGATTCAAACATCTTAAAAGGAAGATACACTTACTTTGGATCACTGCTTTAGAGACGTCAGTCCATAGTTGACATCCTCTGTTGTTTTGGAGGGCATGACGCATGCATTAGTCACTTTTCAGTAACTGTGGCAAAATACCTGAAGTGGCAACCCAAAGCAGGAGAGGTTCACTGTGGCTCATATCTTCAGAAGTTCATGCCATGCTTAGTTGCTACCAAGGCAGAAAGCACACAGGACAATGTCCTGGCAACAGATAGTGCTTGTCACGGTGACCAGGAGGTAGAGAGAAAGGAGAAGCGCCCACAAGAATAGTAAGCACTATTAGCCCATTTCCTCAGTGACCACCGCTCCTGAACAGGCCCCACCTCTGAACAGCACAGTCAACTATGAATTAATAAATAGAAAACTTCGCTGATCTGTACAGCACCTCCACGATTTCATTGTCTACCGAACACACGATACTTTGGGGACACATTTTAGATTTACACTGTAGGAGTGGGCAGAAGATTGTGATAAGAAGTTTATGGTGAAACAAAACTGCTCACATTGTGCTGACCAGCAAGCAAGAAGAAGGACTGTGATCTCAGTATCTCCTTTAAAACCATACCCTCTGTCTCAGTTACTCTTCTCTCCTTTCTGGGACAAATACCCGACACTCAAAATGAAGAAAGGAAAGGTTTATTTAGCTTACAGTTACTGGAGGATTGAGTCCATATTCCTCTGGCTCCAAGACAGAGTGGCACATGACAAAGAATAGCATTTCAAGGTGGCAGCAAAGAGCAGAGAGGAACCAAGGAAGGAGTAGCAGCAACCATGGCAACAAAGAGGAAGTATGTTTTGCCTAAATTGCATTCTTGCTATCTGCCCCAGGCTTGTAGTAGTACTCACCCCTATAATCCCAGAGAATCATGAGTTAATCACAAACTCTAGAAGTCTGCCTCATGATTGCATGAGGCTTTGTGGGGACAAATACACACAAACCATAACACCCTCAGTGATCCAATTTTCTTCATGAGGCTTCACTTTCTAAAATTTCTACCACCTCTAAACAGTTTTGTGAGTAAGCCTGCAACACATGAACCTTAAGCTGGCACTTAAGATCCAGACCTTGACAGTAGCTAAAATTGTGGAACCATCATTACATAAAGCAAAACAAAAT
>NW_004524763.1:314562-315157 GCF_000260255.1 Octodon degus | reverse complement strand
CTATATAAAATATATTAGATAAATGCATTTAAAAGGTCACTAAAGATTTCTATGAAACAGTATCAATCTTATGTCAGGTTATACACGTATTTTTTATACATATATATATATGTGTGTGTGTGTGTGTGTGTGTGTGTGTGAGTGATATATATCCTTTATTCCTGAGAAGTATAGATAATTAATAGAAAAATCAAAAATTGAAGCAAAATATAAACAAGAAATATTCTGCTATGACAACTAAGTATTCTACTAGCAGATATGATACTTACTAATAATTAATAACAATCAGCTCTCAACTAGCTAATCAATAAATTATTACTATAAATTCAATTTTGAGAATGATTGACAATAATACTAGCATGAAATGTACTGTGATTAGGCTATAATAATAATACATTAATGAGCTAAAATTTGTAGTAATACATAGCACATAAATTGCAATTAAATGTAGAGTACTGTAATAATAAGTTACAAATTCCACCAAGAGAATCATATATATTCATATTTGATAAAGCCAATAATGATACATTGACAATTATTGCTGTGATTATAGTAAATTTTCTTAACTTATATAATCATTTATATTATAGAAAAT
>NW_004524763.1:288795-314417 GCF_000260255.1 Octodon degus | reverse complement strand
TCATTCTGCTTTGCTAATATTTAAAATATTTTGAAATAAAGATGAAACCTCAATATTTAGGTTATATAACAAAATATAAATACTAATTTGAAAATTAAACAATTATTCCACAAGGTAATTATTTCAGCCCCAAGCTTTCTGGCAACTAAACTACAAGGAGACCAAATACATAGCAAGAATACCTTCAATTGCAGGGAGCACATATATGTGACAGAGGTAATAAGGAGAATATTTTTGTGTCTAAAATAATAAAAATTTAATGTGTAGTTCTCTTTATAAAAGATGAGAAAGAATGGTGTTTTAGAATATATTTTAAATTCCTTCAAAATTAGTTTCTAACATGTTAAAAGGCCTAGCTAGCACTCAATTTGGAATTGAACCATCTGATAAGAGTTAATTTATTCACATGATTTCCTTACTTGGAAATATCTACAAAACTCATTTTTGGCAAGAATATAGCTTTGGCAGAAACACTGTAGGAACCATATGTGAAGCATTCATTGACAATTTCTTAACCAAACTGCCATGCACAGTCTTTTTCCAGGCCGAGATACAGTGGATCAAGGAACAAAAAACCAAGTGGAATCACTGCTTGACATTTTTGAGAACAGAGATACAGAGCCTGACAAGTAAAGTACACAGAGTGCTGCATGCTTTAGTGATAGTGTGTGACACCCTTCAACTTGTTCAGTGAAGTCAGTTGGTTATGAACTATGTCAGGGAAGTGCTTTTAAAGCATGCTATAAATCATGAATCATAAAAATGGAATTTCATCGTGGTTCTCTGTGCAACCACATCAGATTCCAGACATTTAAGAAATGTCACCAAAAGAGAAGAAACTTGGGTCTATGATTAGGGTACAATGACCATGGACTATGGAACCACTGAAGCCATATCTGTACCCAGATATACTATGGTGAGCACATAAAGTAAAAGACTAATCAGCATTTAGAAATGATATACATGGAAAATGGCTTGACAAACATTTTCAGTCTCCAACATGACAATTCTGCCCCACATTGATATTTATATGGCACTTTCAATCAAATAAAAGACAAAGTATGTCCTCATTCACCTATTCACTGGGTCTGGAACTGTGTGACTTCAGGGTCTTCTTCAGAGCCAAAATGGCCATGAAAGGCAAATATTCTGAGTTCAGGTTATTAAAGTAGCTACAACAGTACAGCTCAGAACACTCAAGAAATGCGATTTCCAGAGCTGCCTCAGAACGGGGTAAGAAAGAAAGCAGGAAAAGGTTCTTCAAAGAGAGGAAAGCACTTAGAAAATTAATGACAATGTATCTTTTGCTGTGATCATTTTTTATTTGATACAAAAAGGTAGGGCCATGGAGGTAGCTCTGTGGTCTAAGCACCTGCTTGGGAAAGCACAGGGACTGAGTTCAATCCCTGGCACCACACGCCATGTCAGCCTTCCCTCTGGATGTGCTGAGCCAGCCACCAAGTCCTGGCCTGGTATCATATGAACATAATCCCAGCACTGAGGAGGCTGAAACAGGAGGATCACTACAAGTCCAAGATGTTTAGTGAGGCCCTGTACCAAATACATAAAATTAAATTTAAAAAAAGATAAAGTAAATTTTATAACAAGATGATAGGAAGATAATTAAAGGTAATACATTGCATTGCATATTATTATCTTTAACATATTCAGAGTAAAAGATAAGCATAAAAATTCTCCAATTGAAATAAGCACAAACCTTCCTTTTCTATGAACTGAGACACACTGATAGCATAATTAACTTGCATTTTTTGCTCGTTACCCTTCATTCCTTTCCCCTTTTTGGTTCCTTTTTCCTTTTTAACAATTTCTTCCATTTCACAATATCTGTTATACATATTTGGCTTCATTCTCTCAGTTTCTCACATTATGGAGACAATACGTTATTTACCCATGTGAGTCTGATTTATTTCGCTAATGAGTATGATCTCCAGTTGCATCCATTTACCCATAAAAATCCCCAGTTTATCCTACTTTAGAGATGATTAGTACTCCGTTATATAAAAACACCATATCTTTTTTATCTATTTCTCGGTTTATGGGCATTTGATTTGTCTCCAAGATTTATTTATTGCAAATTGTGCTGCTATTATCATGGGTGAACATATATTGCTGGGGTACAACATTTTTAATTCTTCTGGAAGATACCCAGAAGAGAATAGTTGGGTCAAAAAAGAACTTCTATTTCTAGCTTTCTGAGGACTCACCAGGCTGATTTCCCAGGTGACTGCTCCAGGCTATACTCCACCAAAAGTGCAGAAGGGTTTCATTTTCATTACAGCCACACCAGCATTTGTAATTGTTTGATTTCTTGATGATAATCATTCTTTCTGGGATGTGATAGATTCTCAGGGTCGTTTTAATTTGAATCTTTTAAATGACTTTTTAATATATTTATTTTCCATCTGCACTTCTTCATCTGAGAAGTATTTATATCACATGCCCATTTTTGAATTGGGTCTTTGAATTTGGAAGGCTCTGATTTTTTTTCAAATCTTTATTTACTCTAAATGTAAGTTCTTTTTTGAGGAACAATTGGCTAAAATTTTTCCACTTTTTGTCCAAAATTTATTGTAAAGAAAAAGTAATTAAAGCATGTACATAAAAATATTAGTTATAGAAGAACAAAATTAAATAGCCTCTTATTCCATATTAGAGGAAAAAAATAGACCGAGCATATAAGAAACTAGACTAATTAAAGGACTGAAAGAAAGAAAAAAAAGATCAGTCCTCTTTGAATTTTATACTTAGCAAACATACCTTTGAAAACTAAATGTAAAATATTTTCCAATTATACAAACTCAAAATATTCTGATACCTCCAGATGTAGCATATAGGAAATAACAAAGAGCATAATTCAGAAGGCAAGAGAAGTTGCTGTATGCTCCTGGATGAACAATAAAGAGCTCATGATAGTAATGTGGGACTATATAAAATATATTAGATAAATGCATTTAAAAGGTCACTAAAGATTTCTATGAAACAGTATCAATCTTATGTCAGGTTATACACGTATTTTTTTCGTGTGTGTGTGTGTGTGTGTGTGTGTGAGTGAGTGCATAAAAGACAGGGAAGAAGTAATATAAAGTAAATGGAAAATGGAAATATACTTTTTAAAGTTTTTAATACTAGGATAAAATATCATACCAAGTATTTTAAATTAATTGTAAGCCAAAGATGTAGTATAAATCTTAAAACAAAAATTAAGATTAAGCAATATTCAGAAAATTAAATACTAATTAATTAAAAATTAAATGTTTCAAAACAATTGATCTAAGAAAAGGTTTTCATGATAGCAAAGAATTACTAAGAATAAAACATAAGATAAATACTGGAATGGAAAATATATGACCAGCACTTCTAAAAGTTTGGAGATAGGATATTGAACAAAGTTGAAGTGTTCCGCGGACATGGATAATGTCTATGAGACTTACTGGTGATCAGTTGTCACTTGTGGGACTGAGCTACCACTATTTCCTAAATATCCACCCTGTAGACCCAGACAGAATCATGACCCTTGGGTGCAGGACAAGTTCATTTGTAGAGAATGCTTATGGAAATATTTTTCTGCTGTATACAAAAGAATAACTGAAAGACTGCTTTTGTATATCTCTTATTCTTCTGTGTTTAACTGTTTACCCTATTTGGTGGGTTCTTTCCATTGTCATTCATGGAGTTGTGGTCATTTCACTCCCTGTCTAGAACATCTTTTAGTAGTGTATGTAGGCTTGCCTTTGTCATAAAATTTTTAAGTTGTTCTTTGTCATGGAAGTATTTCACTTCTCCATTATACTTGAAAGAGAGTTTTGCAGGGTGTATCAGACGGGGTTGAAATTTGTTTTCTTGAAGAATTGTAGTACTTTGCTCCATGCTCTTATTGACTTGATGGTTTGTGAAGAGAAATCTGCCATCATTCTGATGGGTTTTCCTTTAAGTGTGTTCCGTTTTTTTTCTTTACTGGCTTTTATTACACTGTTCCTGTGCTGAATTTCTGGGATCTTGATAACTATATGTCTGGGTGTGATTTTAATTGGGTTGATGTTATTTGGAGTTGTATATGCTTCGGTTACCTAAATGTAACGGATAGTTTCCCCATATTTGGGAAGTTTTCTGCTATTACTTCCATCCATATTCTTTTTATATCATTTGTATTGATTCCTTCCTTCTCATTGATGTCTATTAGTCTCAAGTTGTTTATCTTTCCCTCATCTTACAGGTATTGAATTATTTTTTTCCTGCCTCATAGTTGTTCTTAAGAGATCTTTTCTTACTTTTTCACTAACTTCAGTGGTGTCTCTAAGGTCTAAAAGTCTAGTTTCACTTTCATTCAAACGGTTTTGCCATCTTATGATTGAGGTTTTAATTTCCTATATACCATTTTGAATCTGCTTCATGCATTCTACTTATTTCCTGTATTGCTTATTCAAGGATTCCATCATTTTTATATTCTGCTCTATTTTTTATCAGTGTTTTCTTTAGAAGCACTCATATATCTTTCATTATAGTTATCATTTCTTTTTTTTTACTTCAGAAATTATTTGTGATCTAATTTCCTGTATACCTTTCTGCAGTTGTTTCTTTACTTCAGACGCTATTATTTCAGAGATTCAGGTGTGTGATTTCCAATTTCTTCTATGCTATTGTCTCTTGCATTTGTTCTGGGTGAAATCGGGACCTCAGACTTCATTTTGTTCCTTCTCTTTGTCATTTTGTATAGTACTGTCTTCTAATCTTTGGTGTACAGCTTAGTTAGAGTTCTTACCTTCACACCAGGTCCATATCTACCAAGTTCAAACTCGTCCAAGTGGGTGTGGCTTGGATCTGGTTGCTGTGCTCCAGTTCTGCCTTTTGTAGCCCTTGGAGTTGAACCCTGAATCAGCTGGGTTGGTCTTGCCTCTAGCCTCTTTGCAGAGAGTTCTGCTGCAGGGTTCTATGCCAGGTCTGGGCTTTGGGTTGAATGAGGATCTGGCGGGTCCCAGATGGTCTCACTCACATGCCTAGCCTGGGCTCTGAGTTGAATTTGGATCTAGTGAGACTTGAGTCATGTCACTCACACACAGGGCCTGGGCTTTGGTTCGAATTAAGGTCCAGCTGGCCCCAGGCTCTCTCACTCACACACCAGGCCTCGGCTCTGTGTCCAGTGAGGATCCAGCAGGCCCCAGGCAGTCTCATTAATGCATTGGCCATGGTCTCAGTGTCGAATGAGGATCCATTGGGCCCCAGGCAGTCTCATTCACATGCCAGGCCTGCGCTCTGGGTTGAATCCTCCTGCAATAGTTTTTAATGTTCTGTTCCTGTGCTGAATTTCCTGAATCTTGATTATTATGTTTGGGTATACATTTTTTTTTTGTTCATGGATATTTGGAGTTCTATATGCCTCAGTAACTGTATGTCAGATTCTGTTCTCATGTTTGGAAAATTTTCTATTACTTCTTCCAATAATCTTTGTATGTCATTTGTGTTGACTCCCAATTTTTCACTAACACCTACCAGAATATCTTGTTTTAACTTTGTATCATCTTCCAGCTGATGAATTTTTCTTTCTTTTTTTCTTTCTTTCCTTATTTATTTATTTATTTATTTATTTATTTTACCTTTTACCAGGAATTGAACACAGGACCTTGCACTTGCCAGGCAGTCGCATATGATACTTAGTTAAATACTTGATGGTTATTTCTTGATGTCTTATTATTTTAAAGAGATCTTTTCTTCCATTATCCCTAGCTGTGATCTTGTCTTCAAAATCTAAAAGTCTATGTTCAGTTCTGTTCAAACAGTTCTTCCAGACTTAAGTGGAATTTCTTATTTCCTGGAAATCTGTTTGAATCTATTTCATGCATTCTATTTCTTTACTGTATTGATCATTCACATTTTCCTTCCTCTTCCTATCATCATCTTTTTTCTTTTATCTCTACATTAGGTGAACAATTCCTTTATGAATGGTAACATTTGTTTTTTTAATAGAGAGACTAATCCTTGTCTGTTTTCCTCTATAGCCTCAGAGATTTATTTCTTTTCTTCCATTGTTTTCATTTCAGAAATTTCAGGTGAGTGTCTTCCATTTGCCCCTATCTTATATCCTGGACTTATTTTGGGTGGTCTAGAGGTCTGAGGTTGCATCTTGTTTTCTGTTTTGATCATTGTAAATTTTTGTAGTAGATTGCTCTATCACTGGTATCAAGTCCTCTCTAGGATGATTCTGTTCTTCGGGGATATCCTCTATGTGTAGGAGGCTCTTAGCTTCTGATTGTTCTGACACCCCACCTTCCCAGTTAATTCAGAGTGAGATATTAGTATCTGTTTGGCTCAGTCTCAAGCTCTTTGGTGGTGGGCTGTGATAACACTATCCTGGAGCTTTCCCATATTGTTACAGAAGGGGGAACAGCTGATTACAACAGAAATGACATCCTAGCTACAGTAGTACCATTAGAAATAACAGTAGTATCAAGCACAGTTTAGAAACTGACAAACTCTGACAACTATTAAATTTTTACTTTAAACTGTAGGAGCAAAACTTAGAATTATATAACAGGAGGATTATAAACTGGGAGCTTGATTCAAAGTGTTTCCCCTTGATGGAATGATTGTATCCTATAGTGGGGAGATTTAAGAAGGATATTGGATAGAACAAAGATAACTGAACAGAAAGTAGCAGCAAGGCTGGAGGAAAAAGATGATCACATGAACTTTGGGAAGCTGAAGATGGCAGAAGAGAAAGATGAGAGTGTAAGCAAGGAGTTATCTTTACTTCATCTCTGAGTTTGGGGAATGGGATTATTTTTTTGTGGATGGAGTTTGCCCCAGCCATTTAGAAGATCAGAGTGAGAGAGAGTACAAGGGTGGTCCCAACCTGTTTCTATCCTGTGTGTCTTTATCCCTGAGCATAACACTGGTTCATCTAACTTACCACTCATTGACTAATATCATCATTACTACCTCAGATTTTTTACACCACTCGTCCCACCTGTCCATCCTACGTACCCTCGTTGAGAACCTACAGTGTTGCTGGCATTGGACTCTGTTTCTTTCACCTCAGTCATGGCAGAAGCAAGGGAGGGGTAGTTCTCCGAGCCTTTATGTGTGCTTCACCTGGGTTGCAGTAGCAGTGAAGGCAATGGGAGGGTCTACCCTCTCGGCAGTTCTCCAGAGCACCTGGATTGCAGCTGTTGTGGAGATATGATCAATTTTTAATTAAATATTCACCACATTTGTCAATTATATCTCATATTTAATTTATAAAGCCACAGGCTGTATAGAGATAAAAAGAGCTGGGTACAAATTTAGGAACAAGAATAAGCTATGAATATGGTCATGCACTTTCACTCTGTTTCACATTATTATCCAGTGATGCTGAATCCTTCAGAACTTTTAATGATACAAACAACCTGCTGTAGCACACTGCCTCCAGTACAAGCCTTCATATCCATAGCCAAATGGGGAGAGATGGACTTAAGCAGATTCTGTCTCATATACGTAAACTTGAATCCTAGATGACTAGAACATCAGAGACCCTGAGAATGTCTCAGCATAAGAGAGCTCTTCATTCTTCCAGCCACCTTAAAGCAATAGTGACTCTTGGAATAAAATGTAGACCCTGGTGGGCAGACAGCTGATAGACTAAGCTCCATGAGACCGATGCTATTACAGTGGGCAATCCAAGTGCTCAGAGCAGGGCTAGAATGGATTCAAAGGAAAGCAAGTCTGAAAGTGACTGACTTTAAAATCTCAATGAGAAAAGTGATAATCAATAGTTTTATTTTTTATTATTAATTTTATTAAGAAACAAATAGCAATGTTACAGCTTCAAAACCAATTAATAGGACAGTTTAAATAATACATTGCATATTGTTGCCTTCGTAGTGATTATTCATAGTCCAAGATGCAGACATGATATCCTGTTCAAACACTATTAGTACAAATCTTTCTTCTATTGAATTAAGAGAAAGCAGCTGTATATCTATCCTATTTTCTATATACAGATGCAAAATGGTCCTTCATTCATATCCCTTTTTTTTTGTTTAGTCTTGTCGGAGATGGGTATTCCCTTGCCATTTAAATAATGTAGATGTGTGAATTCAGCAAAATAATCCAATGTACTCCAGTAGCCCATTGTAGTAGTGGGTTATCCATAGGACCGGCAATGTCAGAAGTTGAGCTCTTTGCAGCTCAGCATATTCAAGAGTTTTCTATAAGCGACCAGACTAAGTTTCTGTGTTAGGCAGAGCAGAGGCTAATAATACCACAAAATAATACAAAGAAAGTATTATGACGTCAGCATTGTCAAATCTGTGGCCTACAAACTATGTATTCTTTACAAGGACACAGCAACAGAGAAACAACAAAGGTAAAGACTCATTGTTTTACCTGTTACTGGGTTTGTTTGAGACCCTTTGGCATTGCTTCATGGAGCAACTTAATAGAAATGTGCCCAATCATCAGGACACTTCCAAGCTGAAGATAAATTACACCAGCTTTGTCCAGTTGGATCTTTGCTGGTATGCCAATGCCAGAAGGGGGTTAACACTGCATCTGCTTTGGTGGCACATTTCCCCTCTCATAGAAGACAGTTGGACATTTGAATCACAGAGTGCTGTGATTCATGACAGTGAGGCAAAAAGCTACTAAGCAAAAACCCTAAACATGTAACACTAGAGCCCTTAGAGCTAACATAATGCTATGCTTTATATTTTATCTTCACTTCACTAAACATTGTTGTTACTTCATGATCCATGAAGCCAGGGGTATCTAGAAAACTCCTATTCATTCTTTGAACGAGGATGGCTATACATAAGAGGTTGAGACCAAAAAAGATATATTTAAGTTTTCAAACCTCTACCTCAACTCATCAAGAAATAAAAGTCTTAATTTGGTATGGTCTTTAAAAGTGCCAAGGAAAGGTACTTGGTATTGTCTTTCTAGGCTGAGAATAGTTGTCATCTGATTTTTCAGATGTACACTGAACCATCTTTGATATATCCCAAATGTGGCTTCTTGTGTTTTCTCAAAGCAATAGTTTGTTGAAATTAGTTTACCCTGCACTACTGAGTAATAAGTACGCTGAATTTACTGAACAAATAATCAAGTTTGATTATGAATTGCATCCTGAGAGTAGAACTTAGCTGGGGTGGCTCTTGGCTTCTCATCTGTTTACACTCATAATGGAAAGATTTGATGTGATGAGGCCTCGGGGAATATCTGTCACCTTTGTTTCTTCTTTGCATGATTGTCTTTAGTGTCTCAAGTAAATGGCTTTCTGTATGTCAATGTTCAAAACGATTACAGAAATTGTGAGAGTCTCATTCAACAATTGTTCTAAATTCTCATTTCAGTACAGCTGTATTTTATAATTGTAACTCATCATTGGTACTTGTTAGGTACTAAATGATCATTGTTGGCGATTTGCAGCCTTTCAGTGTTGTTCTCACAGAAATGCTTGTTTTAACTGTTGTTGTTCTCAAGCAAGTTGAGTTGTCCTGTGTTTTTGTGGCCTTCTATGATCTTTATTCCCTACTGCATCAGCTTCATGTTTGGTTCTTACCCTGGTGATGGATACTACAAATCACTTCATTAAATTTAGCTAAATCTGAAATTAAGGAATTGATTCCTGAGTGCTTCCTTTTCACTCTTCTCAACCCAAATGTCTTCTGAGTTGTTCTTCCTAAATATTTCCTAAATCTATTTACTATTTCTCACCTTAACTCAAATTTCTGTTAATATTCCGTGGGAATTTTATAGTATTTTGAACAATTCTGATGGTCAAAAAAATAATCTTACTATAAGCAAATCTAATAACACCACTCCCCTTGTCTTTGTACCTTTGTACTTCTAAACAAACAAAAAAGGTCAAAGGGGGAATAAATGCTGCATTCTCCTAAAAGGAAAAGGCAGATGGGACTAGAAACACTCCCCTCCTATTCTTTTATATGAGTTTTGACCAATTTCTGAGAATAAACCTTTTTCACCTCAGTCACATCACCAAAGACTCTACCTCTTAGTCTCAACCACAATAGGGATTAAGTTTCAGTAAGAATTTTGGAGAGAATGCACATTCAAGCTGAACTACTCAGAATAACTTAAAGTTTCCCACTGCTTCTTTGTTTATATTGCCTCCCTCTTGGCATTTAGACCCTAGCCATCTTAAATTGCTTATTGGTTCCTTGCTGTCTCACACTTTCTTGGCTTCTCATGATACAGTCATTGTGTGGAATTCAAAGCTCAGATTCATACTGTTGGCAAATTCTTACATGATTTAGATTTTATCTTCATTTACCTCTTATGAGAAGCATACTCTAGATACCCCAGCTAAACTAAGTTGCTTCCCTCTCTGTGCTACGACTGTTATACCCACCAAAATGAAAACTTTATATTTTATAGATTTGTTTCCTTTCTTACCTCATAGAAACATCTCCAGCCTGTATATATTGAAAATCTGATAATTGGAGAAGTCAATATAACTTATCCAAGCCTACCTAATTTGGATGTAAAAATGTTGAAAAAAAAAGGAATCCAGATGACCTGATTTAAAAATATCAGGGACTTAACTTGTTAGTGGTGACATTGCGCTGTCACTTAGAGTTGAAGTCACAGGTTGTACAATGCCACTTGAGCTCCTCTGCAAAGGACAGATAGGATAAGTAGTTTTCAAGTTATGTTAATAAAACATAAAATTTTGCATTGAAAACAGCCTTCTATAGAGCACAGAAATCGTTCATCTATGCAGTACATTTCTCAAAATATGCCTAAATCCTCTTTTTCCTAAACAAAGCACTTTGGCCTTTGTGTGTTTGACCCTTCTTTGTCTTCTGTGCTGATACTCTGTTAACCATCTACAAAATTTGCTCCGTCCTGTAGACCTCTTGCTACTCACCCTAACTCAAGAACTATTTTATTCTTTATTTCCTATAGTCTCACTCAAACCATTTGAACAATTAAGTATAAGAAATATTTAGAGAGCCTGAAGTGTCAGTTATGTAGAACTTACATGCTAATAGAAAATGTAAGCAGAAAACTCAGTTTCAGAACTGTGAGCCTCTTGTGGAATGGAAGATTGTAGATTGTGAAAAGATCCTACTGTCTAGAACTTGTCACAGTCACAAAGATTAGATATTTTTTCTCCCTGTATTAAGCTGGTCCTCTTTAGAAATTATGTTTTTTTTTTTTTTCTTTTTTTTTGTAACTGGGGATTGAACTCAGGTCCTTGCGCTTGCCCGGCAGGCACTATTCTACTGAGCTAACTCCCTGGCACAGAAATTATGTTTTAACTGGAAAATTTACCACTATCACACAACCATAAGAACACGATATTCACTTCTAATATTTTATTTTTATCAAACTTAGCTTACTTGAATAATTTCCCTTCTGAAGTTTGCTAGAAATTTACCCCTATTTCACAGTGAAAAGGAAACCAAAGTATGACAATGTTGATCCAAAGTACCTAAAAGTAGCTCTTGGATGACCTTCTCAAAACTTTTCTCATTTTATTTTGCCTTATTGACTTAATATTATCTACTATGATGTTCTCTTTCATTAAAACCACAGAATTAATAGAAAAATAATCATATGTCATATTCATATATTTATAGCAAACTTCAACATCATATATACTTTATTAAATTTTAGTGGAAGACTATGAATCTTTTAACTGACATATTTCACTTCATTTTCCCATTAAATAGTTTTAAGACAGAAATGAAAGGAGATAAAATATTATCAAAAATATAGTACTATGAAAATTGCAACACAACTACTTCCCAAAACTTGAAGAAATAATAAGAACTGACAACAATGGTTAAAATTGTAATTTAACTATTTAGTCAAACTATGATGAATAATGCTGGAATTACTCATCATATTTTGAGTAAAATTGTAGTGGTTGATACATGTGTCAACTTGAGAAGGTTAGAAGTTTAAGTGACTCAGCAGGTGCCAGGGTCCTCACTTTGTAAACATCCTCAATCTGTGCAACAGGAGGGCGCAGACATGGGGTGAGTGCCACATGCACAAAGGGAGGAGTTCTTGCATGCGAAATAATGGAAGAAAAAAGCTTGCCCCACCATTTTTTCCTCTTATTGCTTTTCTGTCTTCTTTCTCCTTGAGGTGTTGCTCCTTAGCCATGCCAGCCTGACTTGGAACCAGCTGATTATGGACTGAGACCTCCACAACTGTGAGCTAAATTAACTTTTCCTGCTTTAACACTGGGCATCAGGCATTCTGTCCCAGCAACAAGAAAAAAGTAAGTAGGACAAAAACAGCTTTAAAAACAAAGCAATGATATTCTAATAATTTATTCTGAATTCACCTGGGAAAATATAGCACATTATGTATTGTGTTCAACAGGTAAGTTAGAAAATACAAGCATCAGTCGTTGTGCTGGGTCATATGAATTTAAGGTCATTGTTTTGTTTGAATTTGAGTCATTTGGGACTGGAAATATGGAGATGAATAGATAAGATGTAGAGAGAGAGAGCTGGAATACAATTATGAAAGCTAGCCCCTTCTCCCATGGGCTACTTGAAATTGATTAAAATATTCCATGCAATCTTTGCTCTACCCATTAAGTTGAAACATTAACCTCTCTCTGGGAGATCAAAAGATGGAGGAAAAGTGGCCACATTTCATGGTGAGTACATTGACCTGGAAGAGGAGATGTCATATGAGAATGGCATTTTGCTTTCAGACAGGCTAGGTTGAAAAAGCTGATTGCCACTGAAAGACTAATATTAATGCCATCAGAAGACCGCATAATACTTTATTTGCATGCAAATTCTCACATTTTAATCAACTAAATTCCAAAATTTTATATTTTGTTTACAACTGTATTTTTCTGTCTTTATAAGGAGAAAATCTTTCAGTCTTCATTAAGTAATCCTCTTACAGTCATCCTCAACTCTTTTAAAATCGCATATACAAATATTTCTACTCATGTGCCATCTCAAGCATGTTATTTTCATTTAGTAAATGTTTTGATCTGTTGTTTGTGAAGAATGTTTGCTTCTGAAGTATATGAATTCAAATCTTTTATGTAATGCACACATTTGAAGAACTTCAAGGTATTATTCTAATAAAATGTTCAACAAATTTCTTTATGTGTGATTCTGACCTAAGTATTCTGAACAAGTCTCCTTCAAGTAAATATTCTCTATTCAGTGAAATGCTACTTAATCTACAATGAAATTTTCTAAGTTTTTCTTCTGTTTCATTTTTACCTGTCACTCAATTCAAATAGCCTATCAAATACTTGCTGCAATATTATTGGAAGTATGTCTGTTTGCTTTCCTTTGGATCATTCCTGAAGTTAAAATGTGTTAGAACTAGCCATTATGCATGAGGGGTATATATTTCTTTTCTTTTCATGTTGTTTTTGTCATTAGTCAAAGCTAAACATTCTTTTCATGTTGCAGTTTCCAAGCTAGAAGTTTGAAGTTTAACCATGACCTCTAGGTGCATACATAAGACATTCTATTTCATTAAAAAAGAAACACTTTTCTGAAATTTATTCATTTTAGTTGTTATTATAAAGTGTCACTAATGAAATTCCTAATGAGAGCCTAGGAGAAGTACAGAGGGGAGAGATTTGAAGATAACAATGATAAAAATTTTAAGTTTCTTTGCCAGACTCCGTATTCCTTGTTGCCAGTGACTTCCTCATAAGAAATGCCATTCTTCAGTTTGTTTGTCAGATACTAACACAGAATCTGTTCATTTACTAATGAATTGTAGTATTCTGGAGTGGAAGTGCCCCAATGTGTTGGTTAGTATAATCCAATTAAAATGAGATCCATTGCCTTCATTTAGCCAATGTGAAGAGCAGTTGTTCTGTCTGCCTTGGTAGCCAAACATGTTAATCTTCTACTTTCAGACATTAGTCTAATAGGTTCAGCCCATTTCAGACCTTACCTGTCTAGACACCAAATGAAACATTGACTTTTTAATGTCAGCATCCACTGCAACAGAGTGGGAAGGCTTTATGGTTATGAATTTTCCAGATTGAAGAGATTGCTTTAGTTTCTTTGGTTGTTCAGCTGATGACCTAAGTAGTCAAATGCCACATGAAGTAAAGCATAGAAGGGTGACAAGTTCCACACTGGAGATCCTCAGATACTTAGTGTGACCTTGTCTTTAAGATCTAACAAGACTTAGGTTCAAGAAAGTTAGGGACTAAATCCTCAATAGACAGCATAATAATACTTCAAGCACTTAGTCCAGTATGTATGAAAGTTGAATGAATGAAGATATAAGTAAAGATTACTGTAAACTATTTCTTTAGCTTAATTGAGTGATTTTCTTATGCTATAAAAATTCTTAAATATTCTTTTATCTAAATTAATGTCTGAAACAATTTATATCCTTAATTTTATTATTCTTTTAGAAAGATGTAACTAGCTTACAGACATTAATGTCACATTGGAAGTGTCAGATAAGAGTTTAAACCCATTTCTGTTTAATTCCAAAGGTCACATTTTTAAACCCAGTTTTCTGTATTTTTTCCATAAATGTTTATGCTAACTCCTGAATTTGACTAAAGGCAATGAACTTCTCTTTTCATTCTGCTTATTCTTTCTTCTTTCCACTTGATTCATGTTGATTCATATAGATGTGTTCACTTATTTTACTAGCTTTACATGATTCTAATATAGCACCCCATAGGTTACTTTCAGAGTTTTCTGTTTAGTATGTTAATTCTTTATGTTTTTTATTCTAATAAAAATTAATGTTTATGTAAATAATCATGTGCACATTTTATTGCTTATTTTGTAAGAGTTTCAGAAGAATATAAACCTGAGAAATTTCTGGTCTTGAAATTTTTCATCAGCTATTTATAAACAAATTACTCTCTAAAAAGTTAGAAAAATTTATACTAGAACTAGTGGTATATGAGAGTGAGCACTTTTTATTCTGATTTGAAGTAATCAGAGATTGATAAATTCACCAATTTGATGAATGCTGAAGACCATTTTCTGATGGTGCAACGTTACATTTCCATACGATTTGGCTTACCTCTATGTTTATACTCGTCATTAAAGTTTTCTCTTTCATGAACTGTAAATTTCTGTTTTTATTTTTTTTCTAAATTTAAAATACATTCATACAGGTACCTTTTTGTTTCTCTCAATTTTAAAGTGTAAATGGATACTCTGCCTCTAAAATCATGAAAATTCTTTCAACTATCTCTTGTCACCTTCTTCCTTCTCTCTCCTTTTCCAAATTCTACTGGGAAACATGAGCCTCAAACACACATGTCAAGATAATAGTGCTCCAGCACTGTGGCATTTCTAAACCGAATGTATTTTCTTATTTTTTAGCCACAGGCAAAGACCTATAGGCCCTGATATGAAGATATCGGACCTCCAATCTGAGATGTAATTCACCAGGTAGTAAGCAAATTCCTTTCTTTTATCTAAAAATCAATTTCTTGATTCTTAAATGTAGTTGGTAAAGCTTTATTGTTTGTTCTTATGAAATCTTAGTGTATCAAGGTCACATATCTAAAGGGACTAAAATCTTTGCTCTATGTTATCAGCTACTGAAAACTCCAAAATCACACATATGACTTTATAAACCCATTAAAGTTGAGATGGTATAGAGCTAAAAATCTATTTTCTAATCCCCTGTACTTTTTCTGAGCATCTCTTCCTTTATAGCAGCAACATTGTTCTTAAACTATGGTCAGAGGCAAAACACCCAAGGTCCTTATTAAATTTTCTATTACCTGGGGTCCTTAAATTACCAGATGAGTAGGTATTGGACATATAAAGCTTTGGGATTTTTAAAATTTTTAAACTGATAATTATTATACATAGAAAAAACTGCAAAGTAGTTATTTGCATAACAATATTTTACAGCATAGTATTCAATTAAGTACAATAGGGTATGGTCCTGTGTAATCACCCCACATAGTAGCGCATCTAGTTTTTTTTCCATTAGTTATTGCACAAAAAATTATAAAGACCAGCACACAAAGCATATGGGCTCCAAATGGCAAATCAGCCCACACAATGAAAAATTAGAACAGTTTACTTATTGTTTTTTTTAAACATGTATTCTCTGTTGGCATCTTGAAAAAAAAGTACAAATACATAAAAATGCTGCGCTGATTTGTAGCATTAATCTTTCTCTTTCCCTTAATGTGAGTCACAGCTTATGGACTCTCATTTTTGATTTAACAACATGTTCTCTCTTTTCTCGGCATCAATACTAAATTCTGTAGTACAAATTGTACGTGCCCCTTTCCTGTGTTTTGCCTTGTTATTCTCCTATTGTACCAAGCAAGCATTTTCTCATGTTTTTCTTTTTCAAATAACTTCATGATTATGTACTCCTTAGTCACCACATAAAAATGTTTGCACAGGTGGGGGGGGGGAAGGTGCACACTTGGGAGGCTGAAGTAGGAGGACTACCATGAGTTTTCAGCCAGCCTTGACTACATAGTGAGTTCAAGGTGAGCCTGAACTACCCAGAGAGACCCTGTCCAAAAAATATGTTTGCACAATAATCAGTGATCAGAAGCATACTTCTGGGTCACTCCATTGAATTACCAATTTTTCATATGCTAACATTTCATACACATAACCTTATATTTTATGAAATACTTTCCAGAACTATAAAGTCTATATTATTAAAATATGTTCAGCACTTTTTATTTTATAAGGAATAGTCAAAGAAAATGATCCTTGTTCAAAATCTAATGTGACACATTAGAGAAGGGAGATGGGGAAGGAGCACACTTATGTTCCTCTTCATCAGTTTTCTGCTCTGGCATTTAAATGAGGGTCCAAGATGTCCAGTTCTCCAGAGATACGCATGGCTTACTTTGTGGAGTGTTCAAGCTCCAAGGAAGCAGAGCATACTTAAATGTCCTGAGTGCTTTTGATGTCTCCAGAAGTGTTGAATGTGCCCAGGTTCAGAGATAAACTGAAGAGCAGAAGTTCAGTATAATGAGGAAGCAATAGTTGAGAGGTAAATTTGTATTCACATTGAGATTAAATACCTTATTTTCAAATATTACTTTTTTTTTCAGGTACCTCATCATTGATTACAATAGCAAGCTGTCTGCCCTGTTTACTCATCTGGCTCTCTCTGGTGAGTGTAATGGTGCATAGAATGGTGTATGATTCCTGATCTTTAATCCTAATTCCAGACTCATCAGTGGTCCTTCTTTCATTGACTTTTATTTAAAATTACCACAAATACAGTGCAAAAGGGAAAACCTGTTTGGAAAAATAAATAAACTCCGTAGAGTTGTGGGAAGCACCTTCTCTGTAGACTGGACTGGCCGTCTTTGCTGCCAATGCTCCTCACCAAAACCTGGCAGGTGCTTCCAGGCTCCTCATATGTGTTCTGCTTCACAGAAGGCTGTCTGTTCAGCTCTTCCTTCTGCTCAGTCAGACATATCAGGAGACAATGGCCTAACAGATGCTGATATTCAGCCTGGCTCAGCCTGTGTTGATTTTATGCTTATTAGTCTGAGCTAGTCACAGCCAGCTGGTTGCTGTTTGCCTTGACTGGGCAGTAGAAATGCACACAACTGCAGTGGCCTCTGGTGTATAGATACACCCAGGTGGCGGCTACCATAACAACACTTTCTTCCATAGATTGAGAAGCATGCTTGCATTCTTGTATATTTAAATTCTTCTTTCTTTAGGTGTTAGGATTGAAACACTGAGGGAAGAGTTTATAAGATGAGTATGTTAAAAAGAGTCTCAGTATTTGACTTTGCCTTAGCTGGAAAAATAATCTATAACAAAGCTTTTTTCTTATTAGTTTACTGCTACTAGCAGTGAAAAGCCAGTGTAGATTTTTAAAGACCCATAAGCAAGCTGCCCTTGGGCAGAGCAGGTGAATTGTTTCCTGGGCATCTAGGTGTCATGCTGTTTAGTGCTTCAATATTCACAATTTACTCCTTTATTGGTCCCAGGAGTGAAGTGCTTTGACCTGGCCAGTAAGCTCTGCCGGCTTGCTGTGACTTGCCCTACTTTGGAGGGAGGAGGCAGTCTGAGCCTTCTAGGCCTTGTCCTATCTAATACTGAAGGGACATGGGAAGTTCTTGTCAGGGTTAAATTTTAACTCTTTGGTCTAATGGATGTTTTTGTGATGATTCACGACATGGCTTAAATGATGTATCTTTAGAAATTAAACAAAATATCCTACCTGGCTTATGATATCTTCTTTTTGCACTTTCTCTGTCTTCCATCAGCACTTTTTGTCTTGCATAGTCCCTCCTATGAACTTCTTTCCCAACTTTGCTTCTACCTCTTTCTACCAAATACAAAATTGCATTGTCTAAAGTGAGTATAATTGGTTATTCTACTTACATACATATTTCCATAGAATCGTATAAAAGAGAGATGGAGGAGGCTGAACATAATGAGTTATTTATTAGACTTCATTCTTGATTGCTATTTGATATAACCTATAAGTATGGAATATTTTAATTTCTGCCCTGCTTTAGGAAAATGTTTAGATAGTGATGATTATTGGAATACTGAAATTTTCTTGGTTTATATTTTAATGAATGATTTGGATAATTTGATATGCCTGTCAGATTTATGAATATTCTTGAATGTAAATAATACTAAATATATTTGATATAAGAATCAGGATTTGAGCCAGATGTGGTTCAACATACCTGTAACTGTAGCTACTCTGGAGATTGATGTAGGAGGACTCCAAGTTGGAGGCTAGCCCACTTACTAAGTGGACCCTGTATCAAAAGTAAGAAACATAAAAATCTTGAAATTTAGCTCAGTGCTCAGACCCTGAGTTCAATGTCTATAGGAAAAAAATAACAAAAAGTAGAAGGAAAAGAATCAAGATCTGAGACAAAACCAATGGACTAGAATTATATATTCAATTGTTAATTCATAACTTGACAAATAAAATGTAAAATAGTCACTTGGATTCAGAAAGAGGGACCCTTCAATATTGATTTGATCTAGATTAAGAAGAATTGAGACAAAATAAAAATGCTCAGAGTCATACATTTTCCCATTTCCTTGTCTAGATTTTAGTAAACTCTTTTCTTTCTATAATCTTTAGTTCTTACCTCACTGGTGACTATACAATTTGTACTATTTGATTCCTGAAACTCTCAAGGCACTGACATATTTATATATGTTTAAAACTAAATATAAAGTTATAGTGTAGTGGATTTAAAGCAATAAATAAAATCTTATTATAGACAAGATATATAATATGAGATGTGATAAGTGTGTATGTATTTGCATACTGTCTTCTGAATATCACACCTAAAGAATTATATTGGTCAGAATTATGCAGAGAAGAAAAACATTTAGAGAAAGGGATTTCTGAAGAATTGGGTGCATTTCACAAAAGGAAAAGCTAGGCAAAAACACTGCTTTCTTTCTACAAGCAACTTCTAGGAAAAAAAGCCTTAAATATTCTTCCTTTGAATACATAAACAGGGCCAAAGTGTCAGATAGGCAGATTTGAGTTAATGTATGGAATAGTTTTCTGCAATAAAAACAAAAGATTGGGGTATCATTTGAGCTTACAAGGTACATTCTTAATAACGGTTAAAGCAGGCCTGGGGAAATAGCTCAGTAAAATAAGAGCTTGCCTGGCAAACTCAAGGTCCTGAGTTCAATTCCTTGTACTGCAAAAAAGAAAAAAAAAATGGTTAAAGCATTTGGAGTATCATTTGGAAATCAACAGATTCCTAAGTGCTCTATTCATGTAATACATGTACTTGTTGACCCAGTAAAGTGGGTACAAGTATTATCTCTAACTTTAAAATGTGAAAATGACAGGTCAGAGAAATTGAGCAACATGTTAACTATTTTATTTATTTATTTATTTATTTATTTATTTTCTGAGCAGACTATATTTATTGAAAGAAAGCTCCTGTCCAAGACAGGGATGGGGGTGGGGAGCGGATAGTTCCCCGGGAAGCTGTCTCTTCCAGGGACTTTTATAGTGTAAAACCTTGTGGGGCTAAGGTAGAGAGGATGGGTACTCGCTTAGGTGGGCAGGAGATGGGACAAAACTATGGTCAACCAATGGGATTACAAGCACCATTGCTCAGATAAAACTGATTAAATCCAGTATCAAATGGGAAAGCGAGTCATTTAGCAAGCAGGCATGAATATGGGACAGGGTCTTTTCCTGTTGGGGATTGGAATGCAGGACAGGGTCTCTTTCTGTTGGGGGTTGGGCTAGTGACTCACTTGAGTCTTTCCAGATGATTGATACCTATTTAGAATATCAATCCAAGGTGCTACTCTTTTAGCATTTTTTTGGCCTTTAGGTCTTTAGGTCTGGTTCACAGCAGGAGCATCCGCCCCTCCCACAGTTGTAAGGCATCTCATCTTTTGTGCTGTCTCCTTCAAGGGCCTGGCCCTGTCTGACTGCCTATAATATTTCTATCTAACTTGGCTACCTATAACATTCCCCCATCTGAAGAAGTAACCTGAACAGCCGTTAGGGAAATATGGGTGATGATCGCTCTGGCTTCTTCATGCTGAAATGGGTCATAGTTGTTGACTGGCAGTCAGATATATTCTTCAGAGGTTTTATCTAAAGGCCCTCAATAGATGACAGGCATTTTTCTCTTGGGTAGATGTATAGCTTTGAGTCTGGAGGAGACAAAGCGAAAGAAACAAGTCAAATAATCACAATAGGATAATTATGAAAAAGATGAGTTAGAACTTTTTGTAGGTCTATTAGCAAATATTTCTTAAATGTGAGGTTTAATCCCTTTTATCTTTTATGGCCATGTATATTGTCTCAAACTGGCCTTTTATATCTCACCAACTCTATTATTACTTGGGGCACATGAATTGCTAGAAATAGGGAAAACATTGAGTACTGTAGTTTGTAAGTGGGGTCACTGGCTGGGTAACTACCTGTGGAGGACCACCAGAGCAGCTCTCCTTGAAAGAAGAGTGACTGTCTCCATTTTGACTGAGCCTGACCCTATTTCCTATGTACAGAGCTGACTAGGACTTCTGTTTATCAATTGGCCTTAGTTAAATGTAGGCCACCCACCTAGCTCAGCTCACAATGATCACCTACTTTCCACAATTCTCAGTCAGTCCTCCTCAAGTTACTCCCCCACTCATGTTAACTATTTTAAAAGTAGCTTTACTATGTTCTCCAAGGTGGAAAATGTGTAAAGGTAAAGCTCACCACAATGCCTCAGATGAGAGGCTGTTTCCTTAACTGTTATTATATATTGTTCAAGATTAAAGCAAGTATCAGCTGGATGCACATATTCCAGGGATAGTAAAAAAGACAATGATGGACCCTAATGTCTAATATCCTAGCTGCCTTCACACTTGGTGAGTGATACTGAATTGAAACTTACCATATTTTATATTTTCCAATGTTGATACAGAGATTTGAAAGATTTCCAAAATGTTTAATTTTCTATTGAGTATTATCAGCAGGACGATAAGATAGGACAGTCTGGTCTTCATTCATGCAATAAAACATCAATATGAGCAGCAATATGGGTGCAAAATATTTTTATAACAGTAAGGAGTCCAGGCGAGAGATTCAAACACAGTGGAGAAGAGAAATGAGCAGAGATGCTTTGAAAAGGACACGATGACAGTTTAACCTTAGACATGTCCTTCTGCTTTGTGTTCAGGTAGCACAACATGGAGAGACACACAGTGCCTTCCAGATGGGGGACAAGGACAGAAAGTGAATATCTGACTTTACTACACACTTCAGCACCATACTAGTCCCTGCAAATCCTAACACCAAACCAGTGTTCAGACTCCAGGTTCCAGCTGGTTATGGGGCCAGACCACCTTCTGTAGCCCCAGGCTCCAGACCAGCTTCCACGGCAGAAAGGGCCAGACTCCCCATATCTCCTTTAAAGACACCCCAAAGTGACCAGAATTTCTTCCACTAGACCTCCATTTCTAAACATTCCCATATGTCAATCATTCTACAGGATATCGAACAAGTCTTATGAGCCAGTGAGGGGACACGTCACACTAAAAACTCAGAAGGCATCCAAGGGGACTTTCGCACAGTTTGGCTTCCATGATCCTAGGATTGAGTTGTCCTAAGGGTCAAGCCTACCACATAATCAATTTCCAGGCCAGTTCTTACAAATTCATGACCAAACTCATCCCCCATGAACTCAGGTACCAGAAATGAATAAACATAAAATCAGGCCTTGTGCACTTGGATTCATGGTTCACCTCAGCACAAGATGAGTTGCCATCTACTCAGGCTTCAGGATAAACTCTGGTACAATCAAAATGAGCATATATAGGCAAATGCCCTCAACACAATGCTATCAAACTAAATTCTGTAGTACAATGAAAACATCATGCACAGGGCTGGCTAAATAGATCAGAAGACTAATGCAGGGAATGTGGTTCAATCACTGGCATGCTATGCCAGCCCCATCCCTAGGACACACTAAGATGGGCACTAAGACTGGGCTTGGTGGTGCATGCCTGTAATCCCAGTGCTTGGGAGGCTGAAAACAGAAGGAACACTATGAGTCTGATCTGTATAGTGAGAACCTGTAGACCCTGTACTAAAATACATAAAAAATATGCACTGTGATCAATAACATTTATTCCTGGGACTAAACATGTTTCAATGTGTATAAATAAATAATACTATATATTATCAAAATGAAAGATAAAAATCATAGGGCCATTTAAGCAAGGTTTGAAAAGCACTTGACAAATTCAGAATCATTTTCTGTTTAAATTGTTAACAATGTAAGTGAGGAAGGAAAATGATCCAACTTAGTGTACGACATATATAGAAACTATAGCTAACTTCATACTCCATGATGAAAAACTTACACCTTTATTCTAGGATCAAGAGAAAGGATGTCCACTCTACCAGTTCTACTCAATGTAGGGCTGTAAGTCCAGCTGAAGCAATTGGGCAAGAAACAGTGAAGAAAGCCCACTAGAGTGTTTGCAGCTGAGTGACTTTTTATCTAGTGAAGCTTAAAAATTTCATGAAAGGCAGGAATGGTAGTGCATGCCTATAATCTCTGCATTCAGGAAGCTGAGGTAGGAGGATCACTGCAAGTTCAAGGCCAGCCTGGACTGCATAGTGAGTTCAGGGGCAATCTTTAATATACAGTGAGACCCTGTCTCAAAAAACAAAAACAAAATCCATCAAAAACTATTAATCCTAGTAAAGAAGTTAAGTAAAGCTGTAAAACATATTATCTGTAAAAAATCACATTAATTTTTTGGCCTTAAGCACAAATAATTTCTTTTGGTACTCTGAAATTACAATTTATCCCTGTTACATACTAAAAAGCAATATCATTTACAATAACATCAATGGTAAAATAATCAGAGATAAGTTCAACAAAGGAGGGTGAAAGATTTAATTTAATATGCTCATGAAAGTAACTCAAGAGGAGACAAATAAATGGCAACATATCCCGGAATCTAAATTCATGAATTTTGGGGCGGCCAGATAGCTCAGCAGACTTAAACATCTGCTTAGGCAGAGTGCAGCAGCTGGAGTTCCATCCCTAGAGAACCATGCTGACCCATCCCCGGAATGGGCTGAGATGGTGGCTGAGACTGGGTGTGGTAGCACGTGCCTGTAATCTCAGTGCTTAGGAGGCTGAAAACTAAGAGTCCAATCTACGTAGTGAGACCCTGTAGACCTGTAGATCCTGTACCAAATACAAAAATAAATAAATAAATAAATTTTAAGAGAAACATTATTAAAATAGACATACTGTTCAGCTGATGGGTAGATTTAATAATTCCTTATAAAAATATTAGTAACATATTTCCTAGGCATAGGAAAAAAAACCATAAAAATTAAAAACCAATCCTAAATTTTGTGGAGAACCATAGAGAACTCCAAATAGCCAACATGTTCTTAATAAAGAGAAAAAACTGGAAGCACCACAATACCTAGTTTCAAATGTATGACAAAACTACAGCAATCAGAGAGCATATTATACTGGCAGTACAAAGTCATACACTAACATAACAGTATAGAGCATTAAGAAATAAATCTATGTATATATTATTGATTAATATTTTTCCAAAGTTGCCAAGAGATCTTAATGTGAATAGGACAGACTTTTCAAAAGATAGTACTGGGAATACTAGCTCTTAACACACAGAATACTACAATATTTACCCTTATCTTCTATCATACACAAAAATGTATTAAAATGCTTAAATGTTAGACCTGAAACTGAAAAATTAATAACAATGCATATAGGGAAAATCTTTTTTAAATTGGTTAGAACAATAATTTTCTTATGTCCCTAAAATGATAGACAACAGAAGCAAAACTAGATAAATTTTATTACATGAATTAGCAAATACTCAACAGAGTGAAGATGTGGCCTACAAAGTAATAAGTAATACTTGCAAAATATACTTGTAAAAAGGCGTTCTTATCCAAAGTATATGAGCAACTGAAATAACTTGTAACAATAAAATAAGTAACCACACTAAGAGGACTTGCATTAGAGATTTCTTAAAAGGGGATACAAAAATGGCCAATAGGTCTCCAAAAATGCTCAACACTACTAATTATCAAGAAAACTGAAACCATAATTACATATCACCTCACACCTGCAAAGATGGCTTCTCTCCAAAGGACACGTACACAAGAAGTCTCAGTAAGAAAGTGAAGAAAGAGGTACCCTTTTACACTGCCTTCGTGAATGGAGATTCTCCTAAGAACTAAACATAAAACTACAAAATGACTCAGCAACCTCACTTCAGGGTACACATCTAAAGGAAATTTAATCAGGACTGCAAAGGAATATATTCACTGCAGCATTAGTCACAATACACAAGATATGAAATCAACCTATCTTGAAATCTGTATGAAATCAACTCCTTTGGAAATGAAAACATATATGAAATGAACATTACTCAGTGTTAAGAAAGAAGGAAATTTTGTCACTTGTAGCAAAACGAAAGAACCCGGCAGACATTATGCTAAGTGATACAAGCCAGACACAGAAAGGCTTATATGTAGAATCTAAAAATGGCAAGCACATTGAAGCAGAGTATAGATTGAGAAATGCCAGGATCTCGGGCAAGGGGAGAATGGAAAGTGTAAGACAAAGATTACAAAGTTCAACTGAGTGGGATGAAACAATTCTACTGACGTAATATGCCTATTTCAGAATATTGAATCTACAAATATATATTTTGTTAACTTTACTTCAAAAAAGTAGAAAAAACCTTGATGCAGTATGTATATGGGGGCTATATACATACCAGGAAAAGAAAAATATGCATAAATATTTTAATACCAAATGAATTGAGACATTGTGAGATTGATAAATTAAACAAGTTATCTTTAGTCTCTATGACACTACAGGTGCTCCGAGCAGGTGCCATCAGCTTGCAGACACTCATTAGTACCCTGAACTTCTGCCTGGTTATCCTTGGTCACTGAGATAGCTGTATATGCTTTTTCAATTTCTTCTTTAAGGGTCAGCAGTGTAGTGGGCTTTCTGCCATATGCAACATCCTCTAGGGTCCTCCAAATGAGGGTAACATGGTCTGTTGAAAAAACTTCATGCTGGTTCTCTACCTGAAGAGTGTGTGTGTATATATATTCAAAGTTTTATTGATAAACAGATAGCAATGAGACAGTTTCAAATCAAA
>NW_004524763.1:281307-288695 GCF_000260255.1 Octodon degus | reverse complement strand
ATATATAATTTTTTGGCTCACTCTATAGACATAGATATATAGAAATAGAGATTGATATATTGCCTTTTTCTTATCAGATATTGTAATTTAGTATGGAATAAAAGTTCTCAAAAGTCACTCAAAAATATAAATAGTACTAGGACTGAGATGCAGAGATAAATGTAAAAGTATCTAAATTTTACATAGATTCACATATATCTAATTTTTACATGACTTTGCGAATCTTACCTAGGAACTTCAAGTTTAGGAAATCACTAAATAAGATATAAATGAGAAAAAAGGCTATGTTTGTAAACAAATTCATTAGTTCCTCGAGGAAATGTAACACATATATCCAATTCTATGAAAAACAAGTTCACCCGTTTGACTCTAGGGCACCTGTGCTGGTCATGGCATATGTCAATTAAAATTTAATTTCACTTTTCATTTCATATGTCCATGCATTAAAATGTCTATAAACAGCCAATAAAACTCACAAGAGAACAAACTAGTGAAGGTTTGAAGAATTTTTACAAAATAAAAGGGTCATGACTGCTGTTTCTCTATGAAAAACGTGAAGCTCCTCATTCCCTGAATTCGTGGCTTTTCCTAAGTTTCTCTGACCCATTGGGGACATCTTTGATCAGGCAATTCAAAGCTCTAAACAGCTTCCTGGAGAGCTTCTGGATTTTTTAGAAGTTCTGTCTGAGGAACACAATATTGCATTTACTGGTTTTCTATTTTGAGTCTTCCAGAATTATATGTACTTTACTCACTTTTGTATTTCTTCTGTCATTTAAAATTAATAGGCCAATATTATTAAGTAAGGTCATTATAGCTACAATTCAATAAGTAAGCCAGAGAATCACAGAGATTTCGATCCTGTAATCAGATTGTGTATGTCACTACTGGTGCTATAATTCTTTCCCCAGCCCTTTTATCCCTTCCGGATCAGCAATAAGCCTCAGTGACCTCTGTGGATGAAGCCGAGGCCCAGCACACGATTCATCAAGCTGCTTCATCTGTTGCTACAGATAGATGCTAGAGTAGCTTTCTGGCACCCTTCCAATAGAAGGGAGGCCCAGGTTAGGTTATTTTTGAAAAAAGTTTGCTCTTGCTTAGCAGTTGCCTCTTAGTCTTGATTTGTTCTGTAATTTTCTAATTTCATATATATATGAAATATATATATATATATATATATGAATATCACATATTCATCCAATTCTCTTTTGCTTGAAAGTTAAAATGTATTATTTATTACTGTTATTATGTACATCTTACCATCATTTCCTCCCCTAGAAATTGATCGATAAAAGGTGAAGGATATGTGGTTTCTTCTTAGTCAAAGCAACGTGAGGCTTTTTGATTTGTGGGTATGGGTGATAAGATTGGCCTGTAAGATTGCTTGGAGTGATGACAGGTCGGATCAATATAAAAGAATGCAAAGTGGAAGTAGCATCATTATTTATATTGCTTTTAAATAAATAAGTATATTACTAGAAAAATAACTGAATGATTGCATTTTCTGAACTTCGTTTTATAAAATTAATGAGACAACAAAATCTTTGAGGGCAAGGGTTATTTATTCATAGTTGAGTCCCTCTACTGCTTTTGCCATTCCTGGCACACAAGTGAGATAATGAAACAAACAGATGAACAGATAACTAATGAAGTTTATAAGAAGATATAAAAAGTTACACCATGGTTATTGTTATGCCTACCAGATGTGATACAGAAATTATTGCACCTGAAAATGCAGCCAGATTGGAAAAAGCACATCGTGTAATATGATTTTAGTTTATTCTCCTTGTTATATGTTATAAATACGATTCATTATATTTGGAATTTTAATAAAAATAAATATGTACCATACTTGTTAGAAAAGTACAAATATACACCAGGAAAGGGGAAGAAAAATAGTTCAACTATGTCCACTAAATTGGTTATAGGCTTTGTCTTTTTATCACTTGTCATTCCTATTCATAGTTAGGTGATATATTCTTTGATTTGAACATTTCATTTTTAAAAATAATTTTATGATGTAACTTGTTCTACTGGAAAGAATCAGAGCAATGGATATTAAAGGTTTGAGAAATTCAGAGTCACTAAAGAAAATTTAGACTGTCACTACATTTTAGTATCCTTCACATCTAAAACCTTTATTCTAAGTGAATAAAGTAAAATTCCTACGAACTCAACTCAACACTTGATAATCAGAGTTAACATAGTTGTAGGAAAAGAATTATAGCATTTTTTAAATTTTTTTGTTTTTTAAAGAGTACAAATTAGAATTAAAACAAAAAATTACAAGTGATACAGAATTTCACTTAACAAAGTAATATGAATTTCATAGTATTTTTGTAATGCATAGTATTGTCTTCTAATCAGTTATTCATATTACCAGATATATGAATATAAAATTGAAAGAAGAAAGAAAAAAAGGAAAGAAAGAAATGAATAAGAAATTAAGAAGAGAAAAACTACAAATAATTGAAAAAAGGAGACCAAATATTAAAGCATTAATTGCTTCTTTCCATAGACTAGTAGAAATGCATAGTACAGTTGTCCAAACTGTAGTCATCCAAACCATCCTGCTTATATACATAGAAAAATCTCTTTCCCTCACTCCCTTTTCTGTTTATTGTTGAAGAACTGGAAATATTAGTATTTTAAGTAAGCTAATTTGTTTTTATTTTTTATATTTTATTTTGAAGAGTAAAAACAGAAGCAAAAACAAATGGAAAAAAGACAGAAATAGGGTAACATACAACAATGCATATGTTACACATTTTCAAAACAGCAATACCTAATTAGCAATGGTTGTTATATTATCTATTTTTATCATTAAATCTGTTGCTCAGATTATCAGATATAGTTATGCAAGATTGAGGAAATAACTGAATATTGGCATTTGCTTTCAAGACATCTTATTTTGTTCCCTTGTCTTTTTTGTTTTAATTTATTTTAAAGAGAAAATAATAATTGATAAGACGTTAGAAATGGCATGCATTTAGAAGACCCAGTTGAGAGGTATTCAACCACAGGTTTTGTGTTACACATTGCTATCCTTGATGTAGTTGCTCAGATTGCAGATATAGGAATACAGAGTTAGTTTAACTTTCCATAGTAATTTGAAAATAGTTTGTTTCAAATATTATTCAGATTATCCTAAATTCATTTTCCTCTCTCTCTTTCTCTTCTCTCTCTCTGCCTCTTTCCCCTTCCTTCCTTCTTTTTTCTCATTCTCTCTTCATTTCCTCCCTTATTTCCTTTTTTATTCCTCCTATTCTCTCTTTTTTAAATACCAGCCCATCAGTCCTTGCATTCATCTAAGTTATGCAGTCACTTTGAGTTTAGTAACAGTAGCCAAGATTAATGCAATACATACAGTACTTGTTTTGCATTTTTACTGTTCCTTCAAGTTACATTTAATTAGCATTGAGTATCAAGGTTGTACACTACATAATGCTTGAAAGCTCTCATTAAATTCTACATATGGATCATATGTAACGCAGAATTTTCAGAATCCAATTGGAAGATGTTAAAATAATAACTAATGTGTGGCCCAAGAATTGCAAAAATTTTAATTAGTCACTGACTATTCTCTTTCACCCTTTTGCCCTGATCAGGTAACAAGAAACAGTCACTGGTACCTGCTCTGAATGCACTCTGGGGGTGTCAGATTCTTATAGAGAAATGAGAAATGTTAGTTTTCTTTCAGAGAGGACACAGATTATTTGGTAGGTAATCATTTCCTTAGCTTGTAAAAATGCCAAAAGATTAAGTACATTAAATCTCTTCCACTCAATATTCTCTTAAATTTTGGGGGTTTGAAGTGCTCTGTTACTGAAGATTATTCTGCTTTTTATCCTTTTGTATGCGTGTATCTTTGGGATTGTTGCTTGGACACTTTTAGCCAATCATAATCTCATTCCAGGAGCAAAATTCCTTCCTTATTTTTACATTATTAATTTTTAGCTTATTTTATATATTTTATCTTAGATTTTTCTATTTTCAACATTTTAATGGGACAGATTTCATTTGGCTCTTTTTTTCTTAGGGAAAGAAATTTATTTTGGAATTGGTACCTCACATTCCTTTATATATATTCTTTTAGGATCCAAGATTCAGATTTTTCAAAATCTGGATCTGATTAGCATTGATTCTAATAAATCATTGAAGTTACTAAATTTCTAAAGGAACAAATAAGTAATGAAGTCTTTCTGGAAAAGAGCCATGTATTTATTTAGTCTCATAAGAATATTCTTGAATAGGATCACAAGTCCGCATCTTGTACAGCAATTAACCACTAAGAAGAATATATGCAGTGTATTATTTGTTGAAACTGTCCTTCCGATTTGATTTGAAATTGTCTCATTGCTATCTCTTTGTCAATAAAACTTTGAGAAAAAAAAAAGAATATTCTTCAAAATATTTATTGCAAAACTTTTAAATATGAAAACTAAACTAAAATATTTCTATAGTGTTATGTTTGTGAATACGCCTTGAGGCCTTCAAAAAATTTGACTTTTTAAAAATAGGTAAACTAAAAGGGCTTTTACTTTTATTACTTACATTTATTTTTATCTGTTTTCAGTACATAGTAATTGCATTTGGTTCAGGAAGTAGTCCATGTGCATCTTATCTTGAGCACTTTGGTCTCCTCACCCTCCCAGTCCTTCTCTTACCCCTTCCACCACATCTCCTTTCCCACCTTCAAAAACCCACTTCCCTGTTTCCTGCCATGCTTTTATATATTTTGCTCTTTAAATTGCTTATGTTTTGAGTTTGCCACATAAAAGAAACCATGTGCCATTTAACTCTCTGGATCTGGTTTACTTCATATACTATGGTGTCAAGATTCATCCATTTTCTTACAAAAGACTCGGATTGATCCTTTTCATGTCTGAGTTATACTCCATTGACTATATATACTACATATTTTATCCTTTCATTTATTTTTACTTATTTATTTATGTATTCATTTCATTTTTATGTATTTGGCATATGGTCTCACTGAGCAGCTCAAACGTGTGGTGATCCTCCCGTTTTCAGCCTTCTCAGTGCTGGGATTACAGGTGTGTGCCACTATGCTCTGACTCTGCCTCCAGCTCAGTACTCCCTGGGGTTGGGGCTGGCACAGCATGCAGGGTCAGGGATTAAACACTTGTTCCTGCACTTACCAAAGCAGGTGTTTAGTCCACTGAGCTATCTCATTTGCCCTATCCTTTCATTTTTCTTTCTTTTCTTTTCTTTCTTTTCTTTCTTTTTTTCTTTCTTTTTTTTGTTTTTTTTCTTTTTGTATTTTAGGGAAGGGTCTACAGGGTGTTCAGGGTATCACTACTAGATCAGACTCATAGTGATGTGCCTGTTTACAGCCTCCCATGTGCTGGGATTACAGGCACATGAAACCATGCCCAGTCTCAATTACCATTTCAGTGTCCCCCAGGTGTGGGGCTGGCAAAGAGACACAGGGATCGAACTCCTGGCCCCTGAGCCTGCTTGAAGGTGCTTTAATCTGCTGAGCTAGCTATTTGTCCAGCCGTATCCTTTCATTTCTTGATGAGCACCTAGAATGGTTTTCATGTTTTAGTTATTGGATTATTAATAGTGAATTATGCTGATATGACTTTAACTTTTGGGAGAAGACACTCAGGATAGGTATAGCTGAGTTAAGTGGAATTTCCATTGTATTTTAACTTTCTTGAGATAGTTCCATTCTGATTTCCATTTTAAAAAGACTATTTTATCAAAAGTTGCTTCTTTTGCATGCTTTAGTTTTCTGCCTCATGACTTTGCCAAACTCTTGGTATCTGGTAATAGAATCACCTTCCTGGTGGCTAAAAGAGAAATAACACTTAGAAAAAAAATCTATTCTAGTTTGCTGAAATTTTTCTGATGGATTAAATAGCACAAATTCAACTGAACATGTTGAAGTGCCTGAGAAGAAATGGAAATAGTACAAAAGAATAGTGAAAGTGGATACAACTTATTTAAACCATTAAGAAGGGCTTATTAATATTGCTATAGAAGTCAAGAGCAAGTAAGTCAGAAATTATTAGTTTAGTTACTGCATTCTGCTGTTAGTCAGACACTGCATTGCATCTGATGGCTCTTCAAAGATAACTTGTAAGTATGGTATTTATTATAGAGAAACTTGGATGAGGTGGTCAAAGGAAGAAAGGTGGAATTGTGGTTTGGGCTTTTACAAGGGGAAACAATATAATACAGGACACATTTTATAAGATTATTTTATGATGAATCACCCAACAAATAATATACAAAGAGTCCATGAAATCTGTCCACACACTAAAGACCAAAGAACAGATGGCCCGGATCCCATGGTGATGTCCTGCATGAGTCCAGCTGAACACTTAGAGCTCATAACAATGCCTCCCATGAGTCTAACTGGAGGCCAAGAGCCCATGACAATGTCTTAGGCAAGTTTGTTTCATGTATCTGCACTGGAAAGACCCAAAGGTAGGAGTGGAAGCTAGAAAGTCTGTGGGATGAAGGATCTGTGCTAGCAGGCTGAGAGATTTGAACTGAGGAGCTACTAAGTGACACTCAAGGTAAGAACCAGAGCTCCCCTGAAAAGTACCACAGCCATCCTCAGCAATGAGGTCCCAAGCTCCTCCAACATTGAGGAAATCGAGTTCCTACCAGGAAAGCTAATGCCACAAGGTTCTTTAGGAGACTGATCTGTGCACCATCTTCCCATCTGGAGCCAGGAAGAGATGTTCAAAGTGAGGACCAGAAGACTCCCAAAATAAACTCTAGCCATTTCCAGCAGCACCAGGGTTCTGGGCTCCTTCAGTGATGAGAACAGCCAAGTTCATCAGGAAGCCAGCACACAAGGTTGTCCAATAGCAGCCTCAGGAAAAGCAGCAGCTACAACAACTTCCCTTCTTCTTTCCCAGTTCTGCCCCTTAAGCTGTTGGTAACCATCCTGAGGTGGGCCTCCTACTCCCAGCACCTCATTGGTTCAGTTCATCTGGGTGTCACTAGTTGACTCCCAGTTGTCAGTCTACCACAAGTAGAAACATGTAACCACAACAATAACAAAGTCAGTAGAGTATCAATAATTACACTTCATAATAAGTATATGTGTTATCAAGATGATTTACAAATCTTCAGTTAGAAAGAAGAAGTATTATGCGTTTTGGCTGTGATATTTGAAATAAGTGTGATAATAGCCAGGCGCTTTGAAACAGGTTTCGCTGATCACAGTTCTTTAGCCAAAACATTCTATGACTATTTCTCACTGTTGTTTCTTTTATATCTGCTCTTTATATTCTCCCAGCCTCTTTTCTTCTGTCCAGCATATTTTGGTTTCTACTCCTCCTTCTGAAATAGTTTAGATAATTCAAAGGAAGTCTTAAAAGACAACTTGAAAACAACACAAAAGA
>NW_004524763.1:278838-281207 GCF_000260255.1 Octodon degus | reverse complement strand
TATATTCACGAACTGGTTGATATTGTCACTAATTTGCCCTGTGAACCTTAGTAGTTACTATATGTTGGTTTTCCTCCCACTTCATAAAAAAATTGGAGAGGCACTCAAAATGTCAATAATAAATGCTTTACATATACAAAATGGATATGGACTGACTATTAAAATACTTTGCTTATATCTTAATTTTTTGTGGTTAACTCCTTTATACTTTGTTTACATTCTCTAAATACTAGAATATTATTTATCTCTTTCTGCACCCATGCTGAATCCAGAAGATATATAATTTACAATTGTACCATTACCATTCTGCTCAGTCTTTTAATTTATGTTGTAACTCAGAGCCTTTATCAATTTAAATATGCACTCCGAATTGGATGGGTTTTATCAAGCACATTTGCATTTGAATGGGCCCAAGCATGTCCCACAGACCTGCCCTGAAGAGTGCATGGCTCAGTGGCTGACTGCTTGGCCAGCCTTGAGCGGAACCAGAAGAGCCCACTGTCTTTAAAAGAAATTCAGGGCACAAATTTCCAAAGTCAAGAAAAGTTTGAAGCAGCAAAGAATTTCATCTGACTTGCAGAAACAGATTTATCCAGTGCAAAAGCAAGAATCAAACATGAAATATATCAAACTTTGAAAATAAACATAAATAAAAACTACATATTCAACATTATTTAATATCTAAATACTGGGAAGTGAGTGACCTAAAAAGGACCACAATTAATTTTAAAAAAGGAAAATAAGCATCTGCTAATGTGAATGAGTTCTTAAACAATGAAAAACTTATAAAATAAAACAACAAAAAGATAAATTAAAAATTAACTAAATTAGGGTTGGTGAGATAGCTCAGTAGTCTAAGCACCTACTTGGCAATTACAGGAACCTGGGCTCAATCTTCAATACCGCATGCTGAGCCAGCCACCGAGATGGTGTGGTGGCACACACCTGTTATCCCAGTTCTGGGGAAGCTGAGACAGGATGATCACTGGAGTCTGACAGGATGATCACTGGAGTCTGACCTGCATAGTGAGACCCTGTACCAAATACATTTTAAAAAGCCTACTATATCAACACAGTCCCAAAACTACTGAGATTGAAGTAAAGCTTGTGTATGCACACGTTGAACAGAATTAATGTACATTCTTACACAGTCATTTTTTAAATCATTTTTTAACCTTTTAAAATTACAAAAATGGCTAGGGTAGTAACTCAGTGACAGAGCTCTTATCCAGCACACGTGAGTTCCTGAGATCAATCCTTAATATGGCACACAAAAGGGTGTAGTATTAAAAGGGAAAGATGGAGAGTGGGAGGGAGAGAGAGAGGAAGAAAAGAAGGGAAAAGGGCAAGGGAAGGGAGGGGAAGAGGGAAAAGGAGGAAGGGAAGGAAGGGGAAGAGAAAAGGAGAGGAGAGGGGAGGGGAGGAGGGGAGAGGAGAAGAGAAGAGTGAAAGTAAGACAAATTTTTACCTTTTAAATTGATATTTGAAGTCATTTGTTATTTCATAATGTTACCAGAAGAGTGAAGACTGGTTCAAATTTTACAGTTTAACATTAAAGAAGAAAAAAACAAATCAATTAGATTATATTAACATTATATATTACCCCTAAAGGGTGACACAAATGAAAAAGTAATTGTTGACCTATTGTGTTGGAGGTTTTATTTGTTTTAGTTTATTGTATTTTTAATAATAGATCATATGAGCAATTTTTATAATATCAAATTTTATTACATTACAGTTCTAGGTTTATTTTTGGATTTAGCAACTTTAGAAGAAAATGTGGACAAAATAAAATTAGATGAGTTTCAAAATAAAGAGATTTGTTTTAGAAGAAATTCAAATGTAGAAAGAAAAAAATCTGTTGAAAGAAAAATGGTAACTAAAATAAGACCTTATTTACCTGATGTTTGAACTAGTATGAATAAAACAAAAGCACTAACGTCATTACAATAGTAATAAAATTAGGGAAATTCATTTCATTAGTGCTGATCAATGTACCTGTAGCTGCATTTTAAGTTCCAATATTTCCTTATTTCTCCTCTCTCACTGTATTTATTTTCACCATTTTCCCCAAAATTACACTTACAAGTTATTATTTCATTATCAAATAATGAATTAAGAATTTTAAGTATATAGTACAGTTAACACTTTCAGCAAGCTACCATGTGTTCTAAGTATTCCTTTATGATAATATATATATGCATATATGTATATACATTTATCTTATTCCTTTACTGAATAGTCAGTTATTTCATAATACGTATTTGTTGCTGCCAAGTGAATTTCTACTTGTCTTCTCCTCCTCCCTCCCTCCCCCTCCTTTTCCCCTCCCCTTTCCCTTCTTCCCCCGTTCCCCCTCCCCCTCCCCC
>NW_004524763.1:243575-278139 GCF_000260255.1 Octodon degus | reverse complement strand
ATTTAACGTGGCAGCTTGGGCTACTGTAAAAAGTGTTAGAAAATATTTCATAAGCTAAATAAAGTAACTGAGAAGATGAATGAAAGGAGGAAGAAAATAAAAATCAAGATTCACAGCTTACACAACTTCTTATTTTATTAAGAATTTCCAAATGTGGCAAATGAACTGCATTTACTCATCAAAATTCTAGAACACAGAAAATTTTAATCTTGGAGAGGGAAATAGTGGAGTTCTTTCTGTAATATTGATATATGAAGCCTATCAGGAAAATTGAGATTTCTGTACTTTTTCTTCCAAAATATATGTTTAATAGATTCATGGTTAAAATCAATCTTATATAATAAGAATAAATGGTTTCTCTCTCTCTCTCTCTCTCTCTCTCTCTCTCTCTCTCTCTCTCTCTCTCTCTCTTTTGCATGCCCACTCTTAATAATAGTAAAATATTGAATTATAAAACCAAATTGCTACTAAAGAAAATATATTGCATGTGATCCTTCTGCATTCTTATACTCATCTCAAAATTTTAGTTAATAGATATAAATATCAGTTGGTATATTAGGTGGAGGCCTGTACAGGACTGATCTCAGTTTATAATCCAACAATAATTGTTGGGAGCAGAGTGAAAGAGTAGATAGACATAACATTACCAAGAAAAATATCCTTGATTAAATATCAAGGATATGGATTTTTTAATAAACTAGAATCAACAGGCCAAGGGTTAGGCATAAAAAAAAGAGCTTGAAGGAAACTAAGGTTGAGCGAAAGAGGAAATCCTTGTAAGCAGTTACCTCTCTACACTTGAGTTTTGAGCCATAATATTGATACCACATACTCATTGGCATTTGAATCTGAAAAGAACCTGAGATCAACTCAACGTACAGACAGGGAAAACCAAGGTCAATAATGTTATTATATGTTATCTGCATGGTCTTAATACTGCTAGGTGGTAGAGACACCCTGAACATCTATCTCCAAGGACATGTTACTTTCAGTGCTCATTTTCATAAATTATGTTAGAAATTCTCCATATTCTTATCTTAAGAACTAGTCTATTTTTTCTTTAAACAAAATTCCTTATAAGTACAAATATGTAGATGCTACCTAAAATCTACTTTGTCTATGCCTTTTTTTCAGCCATAAATGAAATATTCCTACATAGTTCTTAACACAAACACAAGTGTTAAATGAATTTAAAGCAGTAAATCAACAAATGAGTAAATTACTTTCTTTTAAATCAATCCAGATATTAAATGCATGTTTCATTCATCAATGAGTTGGTTGTAGGTCATACCTATCTCTTCACAGGGGAAGAGGCTTGCTCCCTCTCTGTCCTCCTCTTTTTGCTCCTGCTTCTCTTTCTGTTTTCCGCTGCCATGAATTGTTGCCCCTGTGTCATGCTACCCTGCCTGGGAGCCAGTTGAGTATGAACTGAAACATTCACAGACTGTGAACTAAATAAACCTTGCCTTCCTTATTTCAGCTGTTTTTGTCTCAGGATTGAGAGAAAACTAACGACAGTGAACTTTAGTGCTTATTATCCTTTTAGATAAGAAATTTATTTTCCAAACCTACATTCTACCCAAGATTTTGTTTTATCCTGGTGGTTCCTGAGCAGTCATAATTTTTTTCCGTCTTAAATCACTATGTGGGGGCTGGAGAGATGGCTCAGTGGTCTAAGGCACCTACTTTGAACAAGCTTGGCAAGGCATCAGGGACCGCGGTTCAATCCCCCAGCACCACATGCCAGCCAGCCCCGCCCCCTGGTGGGCTGAGCTGGCCACACACCACACTCTCTCTCTCTCTCTCTCTCTCTCTCTCTCTCTCTCTCTCTCTCAAATAAATAAAAAAAAATCACTATGTGCTTCCTTTTCTTATTTGTAATTTCCCTTATTTGAAAAACCATCTCTCTCTAATATTGTATCTTTTTGGTACAGTTTTCTAACCTTAATGTGTTTTAGATTTATCTGTCATTTCTCTTGTCATCATGAGCCTAAAAACTGGTATCACACATATACACACACATTTATTTTGGTCATCTATTAGCCTAAATTGAAGATGTGGCATCCTAGTTTAGATTACTTCCAGTTCTAGGCTCAACCTACTTGCTTTCCTCTATTAAATAGTCTAGCATTTCTTTATCTCGGTTACTCATACTTAAACTGGAGATAATAGGTTCTACCTGACTGAATTTTTGAAAGGGACTACATGAGTTAATTTGGGAGAAATGCTTACCTTAGAGCTTAGCATACACTGTATTACTCATGGAGCAATAGCTAGCTATGATGTGTTTGTATTGAACTCTCATTAAATTATTTATTCAAAGACTGGAAATTATTGTCAATTATACAGTTTTCTTATAAAATGAATGCTAGTGAAACTTTTTCATAGACATTGGTTGAAGCTGTATTCCATCCAATTCACATTCATAGTGTTCTCACCCTTTATTCTAACCCAGAGGCCATCTCTCAGCTCCTGTGGACTACTGTCATTCTCACAATGGTTTTCCTAAATCTCATGGTCTTCTCAGGCTACCAGTCATCACATCAGCAGAACCTCTTCTAGCATCTTGATCTTGGACAGTGAAAAGTAAATTCCTGCAATTTATAATGTAGCTATTGTGTGGTAGAGTAGACAAACTGAGCAATATAATTTTTAATATTAATAGCACTGCTGATTAATCTTCTTTTGTTTGTTTATTCCTCAAAAAGCAATTGTTGGGCACCTCCGGACACTAAACTCTAATCAGGACAGTATAAGTAGTTATAAAAAGTGGCACTATCACTCAGTAGTTTCTTTTCTATTTATTAACTTATATGTTTAATTTTACTGTAACACAAGATGAAAATGGTCATTCATTCACCATGCAATAAAACTTATGTCCAGAAGGAATTCTTCAAGAATTTTCCTTGGGAGCTGCAGAAAATGTAGCCTTTTCCTTTGGCAGTGGTTGCAATATGAAGAAGGTGTATTTTCTTTGAATATATTAATCTACTTTGAACAATGACTTTTGGTTGTATGGTATTCAGAGATGAAGGACACCCTTGGGAATTCACCTTGCTTGACTACTTTAAATGCAATGTGGACATCTTTGCATTCATTTACCGGTGTGTGTTTCAATATATGTCTGTCTGTACAGGAAGCATATATTTACATTTTAACTCCAGGCAGGGTTTGAAAGAACATTGGCTAGAGATTAAGGCAATTACATTTTTATCTTGGCTCTGGAGATTAGTATTTGAGCTAGTAAAATTCTTTTAATTAGTGTGGGCTTTAATGTGCTCATCAAAATAAATTCATTCCATTCTTGAACATTTCTCTCCTTTGTTTTTATTTATGTCTTAGATGACCTTATTCAATCATTAGGCTTAAATACTATATTTGCACAGACACTTTTTAATTGTGCAATTCAGCATGGAACATTCTTTCTTTAGTTCTGTATTTTTATTCTACTCCTATCCCCACCAAACGGACTTCTGTTAGTTCCAACTTTTACATGTCCAGAATTCAAATTGCTAAATGCATATAAGTGTACTTTACCTTAGCAAATGGTGATTCCAGACTGTGTAAAGCAATGTATTTCTGCTTTGCTGATGTAGAAACCTGATCCATTCTTTAATTCAGAAACCTACTACTTTATATTTTGTGGATTTCTTTTTCCTCACGCAAGAGGAGACTCTATGGTTTCAGTTTTACACATCAGAAATCTTAGAGCCGTCCTCAGCTGATTACCTTTTTTATACCTCGTACTTAACATAAAGGGGCATACTCTTTAATGTAAATACAGAATCTGACCATTTCATACCCTTTGTGAAAATTGTAGACCAAGCTGCCAGCATCTCCCGTTACAAGTCTTGCAATAATATTATGTCTAGTTTCTTAATTCAACTCTCACACTCTCTGGCAAAAAATGGACTACACAATACAACTTTAGATTCTTTTCAAAAGTAGTACAAAATGTCATTCTGCTGCATTTAGAATTAGCATCACTCAAAATTAAACCTGGCTCTGTCAAGCTCACATGACTGTGAGTGATCTGAACTTGACTACCTTTCCAATTTATCTTCAACCAATCATGTTCTTTTCTGCTCATCCTGGCCTCTTCTCTATCCTCATGAAAACCAATTATGTACCCTACACTTGCAGATCTATTTACCTTTCTTGTTTTTTCTGCATATTTCTCCTGTTATTACCTGGCTCTTTCTAATCATCATTCAGGCCTATCTTTATGTACATTACCACTGAGGAGGCTTTTTTGTTATTCTATATTCCATAGTTCCTTATTTTGTTTTATAATATTTATACATATACATATATGGACATTTATTATGTGTATACACACATGCATACATTTTTCTTTTAAAAAAACATCTCTTTTTTTACTTTCTTTTTTCCCATAATTTTATTGAGAAACAAATAGCAATGAGACAGTTTCAAATCAAATTGGTAGGACAGTTTCAATAATTAACACAATGCATACTCTTTTTCTCATGGTTATTTGCTGTACAAGATGCAGACATGATATCCTATTTACAAACACTATTAGAACAAATCCCTCTATTCATTAAGAGAATGTAACTATATATCTATCCTAACCATTTTGAATACATAGATACAAAATGGACATTCATCTGTATCCCATTTTTTTGTTTAGTTCTGTCATTTGAATATAATAAGTGTGTTAACTCAGCAAAATATTCTCAGAGTCCAGTAGCCCATAATAGTATTGGGTCTTCCTCTTGACTGTCAATGTCAGAAATTGTTGACCTGAGTCCCCTACAGCTCAACATAACAGCATGGTTTTACTTCTTATACTTCATTTCCTTCCATGCCAGAAAACAAAAGAGACAATATTCTTTTTCTCATAAAACACTGAATCATTATGGAGATAGTTTAAGAAAAATTTAAGAAAAACTTTTTTATGAGAAAAAGAATATTGTCTCTTTGGTTTTCTGGCATATCAGCTTTGATAGTTTAGGTAAAAAAATAATCACAAAGGTATTCATAAAAAGAGAGAGAAGTAATGACAAAGAATATCATTATAACTATTTAATTCCATATGTAATTTGGAATGAAATGAATAATAATACTGGACTCATAGTAGCAAGCCTGTTATCAGAGCCCTATGAGTATCTGAGGCAATAGAATTGCAAGTTTGACCCAGGCCTGAGCAATTTAAAGATCTGTCTCAAAATAAAAAGTAAAAAGTGGATTGGCAATGCTGCTCAGTGTGAAAGTCTTGGTTTCTGTGCTCAGTGCTATAAAATGATAAACAATGAAAAGTTGTGGCAAAAATATTCATAGAGAAAAATGCATATAAGAATGCAAAGCAAAAAATGTATTAATATTGAGTTTCTTTCAACCGTTATGGAAGCAATCAGCATAGGAGAAAAGCCCCGTGCTTAAGCATAATCACTTCAAAGATCTTCTGAATTTTGCTTCTACTCCAGATGATAATCAAGGCAAAATTTTTAAAGGAAAACAATGAATAGTTCAATAAAGAAATTTTTCATAAATTTTAGAGAAGCTAGAAAATTTAGAAATTTTTCAGACAATTGTGGTAACAGAATGCATAGGGTCAAATATCCATTAACAAGACAGTGCTAAGTAACGATCAGTATTAAGTCTTACATTTCTAGAACTTCAAGTAATTTTCTAGACTCGTTGCTATTCATTATATTACTTTATTTTCAAAATCGTCTCATCAGTTAGCCTAGGTGTTATTGGCCCTACTGAAATAGTTCAGGGGAAATCACTGTGCAGATGTGTTTGTGTGCAGACACAGGAAGCGTAGTTATAAACGAGTTCATTAATGAGAGACAAGAAAAATTTAAATGGGTTTATGAGTGAGATGATGTCAAAAAGTGCCTTGTCCTAAGACTCTTAGCCTGACCTTATCTTATAGAAGGAAAAAAGAATACTTAATCAGAATTGTCTTTGAAGACATTTGTTACAGAACTGAAAGGATAAGTAATCTATGTGAAAGTCATACTCTGTCACAGTTGACACTTTATAGAGTTTAGAATTCCATGGGATCATTTATAACTCTAATAAATTACTATGTGGCACAGTTGAAGTACCTGATCAGAAATTTCCAGGACACAGAACACTTAAGTTAGTGCACTGAGGAAAGATCTGAAGTACAACACAGAACCTACAACCAAGAACCTACCCATACTGCTTAGAAAAGCACTATAATCCCTACACACTGGGCAAAATAGTTGACTATATGAAAACTAAGTAGCTGAAACCAGTTGAGGATTTACTATGTGCCACATGCAGTGCTGACAATATTTCACAAGTATTCTTCTCTAGCTGTAATCACCTCCACATTAGCTATTAGTTTCACCACTAAAAGAAAAGTAGAATATATAATGATTAAGTGACTTATCCTAGGTCAGATAAAGACTTTGTTAACTTCACACACAGGTCAGCATAAAGATTTTTTTTTAATTTATTTGTTTGAAAGTACCTAGAGGAACTTTCTTATGCCACCCAGGTGCAAATGTAGTAGAACCTGTGGAGGAAAGAGGAAGAACTGAAGAAGAATGTGGATAGGAAACATTAGGCTATTTAATAGCAGTTAGGATAGGGAAGGTAATATAGATTTGGATCCACTTTAAAGACTTACATTAGAGTCTTGAGAGTGAAAGAGGACTTATTAGGCATGAAGAAAATGTTCATTTATTAGTAGCCACAGAGACTACTTAAAATTAGAAAATCTGCAGTTAGTCTCATTTCTGGAGGACTAAATACTTTCCATGGAAACCTATTCTTTGGATTTCTACTTGAGGCATTACTTACAGAAAGACAGGGCCAGCCACATAGCTCAGTGGACTAGGCGACTGCTTAGGCAAGCACAGGAATTGGGGTAGTATCCCCCTCACCACATGCTGTGCTGGCCTTGCCTGTGGGCGCACTGAGCCTGTGACCAAGACTGCACATGGTGGCACATGTAATGCCAGTGCTGGGGAGGCTGAAAACAGGAGGATCACTAGGAGTCTGATCTGTGTAATGAGACTTTGTACCAAAAAAAAAAAAAAAAAAAAAAAAAAAAAAAAAAAAACAAACAATGTAGGAAATCTCTACACAGAGATATGGACCTAGCTCCAAGGCAGAGAAAGGGTAGACCACCGCTGTCAAAGTCTTCATTGTACATGTAAGTCTGTGGATTCCACAACAGATTTCTTGTTTTACCATTAGCAGAAGTACTTTGGAATGCAATTACAGAAAGATAGCATGGATGTTTAAATCTGGGTAAAATTTTCATTTTGTGAATTTATAGTTATGTTTGTTTATAAAAAAATAAATGATGGGAAGTATAGATACTAAAAGTAGAACACATCTTTTATTAATCAGCATATAAGCAAATTACACATGAAATTACATTTTTTAGATTTTTTTAAAGGTAAGTGTAAGGTTGGCATGTTGTCACTAATGTTTTGTAGTTGTTGCTTCTTACCACTTATAATTGTGTGGATCTGATAGGTGAATGAACAAATGTAGGTGTAGACCTTGTTTTTCAGAATCATGTTGGGTACACTTCACATAGAAATTGTGGAAAAGAAAGTGAATAATCATAATGTTACAACCTCCTGAAAAAATAAAGAAAACTTGGATCTTGACAGTTGCTTTTGTGTCATTCTCTTTTTATTCTTTGTGGCTCTGAACTCATTATATATATATATATATATATATATATATATATATAACCAGATGCAGAAGCTCTGACATTCCAGTGCTGAACCTCCATTGGTGGAGATTATAGGGCAAATGCTAAAATTACTATAGTTTCAAATCTAAGATGGTCATGCTCTTTACATCCATGAAAGTGACAAGAGACAGAAAGGACTTGGGAAGTGATCTCTACTTCCACACTATATTAGTCTGTCAAAGGCTGTCATAACAAAATATCACAATCTGGGTGGCTTAAACAACATAAATTTATTTTCTTACAGTTCTAGGGACTGAAATTCTATCATCGAGGTGTCAGTAGGTTTGATTTCTCCCGAGGCCTCCCTCCTTAGCGTGCATAGAGTGCATCTCTTTCATTGTTCCTTTATAATCTTTCTACTGGTGAATTCCAGTGTCTCTGAGTGTACAAATTTTCTCTTCTCATAAGGACATCAGTCAGATGGATTACAGTTTATGTGTATGCCCTCATTTTAACTTAATTACATCTTTAAAGAAACTTTCTATGAATAAGATCATGCTTTGAATAATTAAAGTTTGGAGTTTCAACATGTGAATTTTGGAAGGACACCATTTAGCCTATACCACACGCATAACACACTTGTAAATTCAAATGTTATGTCATCCTAAGCAAGCCAAAGAGTAGTATACCTGTGAAACTTATTTAGGCAATGAAGACATGAATGCTTCCTGTGGGTTGGCCTGGGTCTAATAAAAGGTGATTGGCTTCAAATGAGAGTACTTATGGGGAAAGGTGGATGGTTACAGTGGAAAGCTAAAGGTAAAATCTGATATTTCTAGGAGCTGGGACTACCCTAAAGTAAAGCTATCAGCCTAAATCAAAAGATGCACAGGAAATTAATTACTAGCAAAAAAACAAACTGTAAAATACTCTTAAAAACCTGTTTACTTTTAACTCAAATAAAAAATTACAATCTAGAAAATAAAAAAGCCTTCTATTTCCTTTTACTCCTATTCCCAAAGAGTCAAAAACTGTTTTTGGTAATTATAGTAAGACTAGGAGAAAGAGAAACAGAATAAGTTCCAAACCAATTCCCACAATAGGATTATGGTCTGCAAAAGCTTGAATTCAGAGAGAGGAAAATACTAAGTGCTTACTCAAGACTGGGATATTTTTTAGTATTTGGAAGTGCTCATTCAGCTTTGTAAATATGTTATGGAAAGTAACAATAGGACAAAAAATATACAGGTAAATAACAACTGGCTAATCCCCAAAAGAAAAGCCTTGATTTACAGCCCTTTGTCCTCTTCTGTGATGTAAATTTTCCACTATGCCCGGTTTCTATCCATCAACTTAATGCTATTGAACACAGCAATGGAAAGACGTGAAACTCCTGAGCACCCAGCCTAGCAATGACACAGTCACCTCATAGGTTGATTCCAAGAGCAGAAGTGGATTTCCCGAGACATGGATGCGGCGCAGTCTCAGAAACTCTTAATGCCACAAACTTCGGATCATCATGAGCGATGTGGTCACATTATCACTGGATTTATAAATTTTGCAAATAATCCTTCATCCAGAGTCCACTTGCATGTGTGTTTCTTTCCACTCTGAATTTCTGTAATCACATTTGCCTTCTGGTCGATGGGCTTTCAGTTGCTGTATGCAGTTTTTTGGATCCAGATGGGAAATTGGGAGGAGGGTCATTTTATTTGGCTTCTGTGAGATACATTTATGTCTGAACTTATTCCCATGCATAATCAAAGTGTTTCTGACTGGGTGCAGAAATGCTGCCTAACCATCCCAGAACACAGGGTCTCCCACCTCCATCCTGTGAGAGTGGCAGTCACATGTGTATCATAAGCTGAGTTTCCATGCTGTGCTTGGCTCCAGAAACATGTAAATAGTGGAAGAGAAAGCAACATTTGTCACATGAAGACTCAGAAAATGCTCCATGCAAATTCTCCCACATCTGAGCGCTCATGTATAATGAAAACTTGGCCAATATTTCCCAAAATTTGAAGTGATTTTTAAAATTTAATATGGGTGTGACATTTAAGGAATTTCTGCCCTGAAAAAATAAATCTCTCCAATTATTTTTGCTAAATCATGATTTTAAGTGACATATGTCAATGAAAAACATGACATTAAAAAGATATAAATATGACAAAGTAATTGAAACTATATTTGTTAAAACATCTATGATGGAGAATATTTCAGGTGTGAAGATACTTAATAGAAATGTGGTAAGCATCTTAGGATATCTGAGATATTTGCAAGTTTTAGAGTTTTGTAGGGCTGGGGATATACCTCAGTGGTAAATCACATGATACTGGGCATCAGGTCCCTGATTCAGTCCTTATCACATTTATTACACTGTGTATTTTGATGACTTAGTTTTTCTTACTAAGTATATATATATATATATATATATATATATATATATATATATTTAAAATTTTATTTTATTTTAATTTAATTTTTTTTTCGGAACCAGGGATTGAACTCAGGCCCTTACACATGCCAGGCAAGCGCTTATTCTACTGAGCCATCTCTTCATCCCAACAAAGGAAATATATACTGCAAATGTACTTTTGTATTTCTTAGCTCATTTCTTTAAATAAGATACCTCTCCTCTGATCTAGCAATCCTAACTACAGGCATATATCCAAAAGAAAGTAAATCAGTATGTCAAAGAAATACCCACCATCCTATAGTCATTATATTATTCACAATAGCCACGATCTAGATTCAAACTACCTATCCACTGAGAGGAAACGGATGAAGAAGCCACACACTGTTTATTTCACTTAGCAATTAGTACATAATTTGTCTGCTGTATGGGATGTAAAAAAAGTTGAAATTGAGAATAGAATGCAGAAACAGAAAATAGAATGGCAGTTGCCAGTGGTTATATGAAATTGGGCTGTTGGCATACAAGATGTTGGTAAAAAGGAATGAAGCTTCATTTGAGCAGGTTGAATAATTCTGGAAATATATTGTATAGAGTGATAAATGTAGTTTTTAAAATTGTATATTTTATACTTAAAAATTGGTAACAGAGTAGATCTTAAAGTTTTTTTCTACAAAACATAAATATGTGAAATTATGAATATATTAATTAGATTGATTAATGACTTCTCAAACATGCATATTCAAAACATCACATTAAACAATATAAATACATACAATAAATAGACAGCATTGATTCAAATAGGTACTCACTACAGACTGTATAAGCTTTAGTCCATATATATCCAGTATATTTGTTGCCTAATTAAAAAATCATGGACCTTTCAGGTTTAATATAGAAATAATGATTATTATCTACTAATTTTTGAATTTTTTCTACTAGTGTGGGAAGCTAAAATAATTTGGTTTGATTATATTAAAAATAAAACTTGTGGGGTCGGGGAGATGGCTCATTAGGATAAGTGCTTGACTGGCAAATGCAAGGATCAGAGTTCAATCCCTGGTTCCACCAAAAAAAAAAAAAATAAAAATAAATAAATAAATAAATAAATAAATAAATAAATAAAACTTGTGTGAAATAAACTGTTATTAATTTGTGGCTAGTTCTCTTTGAACTTCTTTTGATATAAGATTTGAAAATAAATTTAGTGAAAAATTTATCTTGCCTTCTCTGAAACTGAGTTATGTCTATTTTTCTTTACAGGAATAGTCAATATATATTTAATGATTTTTGGATATATAATAGAGATATGTGCCTCTTAATATAAAATGGTGGTACCCTTAGAATCCATTCAGTGGCTCTTTCATGTTATAGTGAATTATTTTTTATATTTGGACACAATTAAGATGATCACCAAAGAACTTCAGTCATGAAGGACAAGAAAGAAAGAAAAAGAAAAAAGATAATGGTTGTCTCTCACTCAAGCAAAACTCCATTTGTATTGAAATGGATTGCACTGTGTTCTAATACAAGAATTCAGAGAAATAGTAAAAGTTTTCATTTATTAGGCAGACTACACACCTTTGTCAAACCTTTAGAATACCCCCTGAAAGAGTTTTTCTTCTTAAATACATTCTTGCCACAGAAATTGGGGAAGAAAAAACATACTTCATATTAGGTTGCTTTCCATACTTTTGACAGAACTAACAGTAATAGTGAAATACCTTTTTCTATCTCAAAATGATGGTACAGTGATAAAATTCGCTTGCAAACCACATTTACTCATAAATATATTAGGTTGGAGAGAAGGCTCTGAAATTAAGTAACTTGGTTGGATTCACAACTCTACTATTTATTACCAAACCACTTAGCCTCCAAGCTTGTTTTTTTTTTTAAGCTTGTTTTTTAATACCTGGAAATGAGGGAAAAATTAAGCACCATACTAAGTTATTTTCAAGTCAAATTACTATGAAATATACAAAACGTTAGGAGTAGTTAATGTGTAGATAGCTCTTATTATTCTCCTCTCAATTATATTTTAAATAAAATTTTAGATTTTTCTAGGAAATGTTTGCATGACCTGAATTTTATATGAATATTATATGCTTCAAGGGATGCATAAAAGCAGATAATTTTACATAAAAACTCTTTAAAAACTGTGAAGAAACTGTTTCACACTTCTCTTTTCAAATATTATTATTTTGAATTACTATGATCTCTCCTACCCACTTTGAGTTCATGAACACTTGCTCTACATTGCCTTAAATTTCCATGGTAAGAAAGGAAAGTTTTGTGCTAGACAGGATGAATCAAACTCAAATTTTTACTTGAAAAAAAGCAGTAACATAATTGTGAACTTGTGTCCTGCGAAGTACACATACAGAGGAAAGATCAGAAGAAAGGCTATCTCTACCTCTGACACAAAGGTTGATAGTAGGGCAAGCATCTCCATTTTCTTTTTTTCTCTGACCACTCCTATTCTGTGACATGCTTAAAAGCTAATGGATATTTAGACTTGACCTGTACTCTGGGCCAAGGAAAGAAGAGACAGGGGAAAAGCAGAGGGATATATTAAAAATTCAGCATTTTAAATGGACAAATGGTGCTTCATTTACTGTAAGAAAAGAAGCAAGATTCTGTGAAGTGATCCTTAAAGTATCAGATTTTCTTTCTGATTTTTCTATAGTATGTAAATGAATCTTTTTATAGTCAAAGCACTGTTGAAAAATACACAATCATTTTAAATATGTAGTTGCAATGATTGATATCCAAGCCATGCTTTTGATAAGTATAAGAAGTATTAAAATATAGAAATTGGAGATTTTCAAGTATAAAAATAAATTTTTATATGAATTTTTGTTTTTATAACATGACCAAGTCTAAACCTTGCATTTCAGTTATAACATTAATACTATTTTAGTATTTTGGTTAGTTAATATTATTTTATCACCATTTAAATACTTTTCTCTTCCTTTTACTATTAAATTTGGTCATGATAAAATGAGTAAAAGAAAAATATATGTAAAGTTTATACCACAAGGTCATTCACTGACTAGAAAAAGTGAAGCTCCAGGCCATGCGTGTGGTTGATTTGGACCTTGTCTTAAACAGCACACTGATGGACTGAATGTCCATGATTTATTTTCCTACAGTTCACAAATTAGTCTTTCTGCACACACTCAAGTCTAGATTAATATCTCATACTCTCAATAAGATCATTACAGAATGTTGATCTGTCAGTGAGTAATTACTGTTGAAAGGTTTTTTTGAGATTTCAGATAATCTTGCCAATGCAACTTTAAAATTAAGGTGAATGTTTTCAGATCCTTAAAAATGTGGCCTCTCAAATCTTGAATATTAGTAAGATAAAATTAAATGCTAGCTATGAAAAGAGCAGATCAAATTATAGATACCGGAGTTTGTAACAGAATTATAGTTTAAAGAAATTTGTTTTAATGAACCTTTATTTTGTATTTCTAAAGAAGCAGCATGCTTTTAAAGAATAATCATCAGCTACAAGCAAACTTTCTATTTAAAAATTATAACAAGGTTATTACATTTTCTGCTTCTTTCTAAATTGCAGTTAAAGACTGTAGCTGAACACCAAAAGCACAAAGCAACCAAAACGCTCAGTTCAGAGAGCTTCTAGTAGCTAAGGCCAAGTGTTATCTATTTTGGCTTGTGAGACACTGCTCATGGCTTCCCTGCCCTTAGATTACTCTTCAGTCCAAATCAATCTGAAAAGAGAACGAGGGGTAAAGGAGTGTGTGGCTGTGAAGGCGCACAGAGCTCAGGGAGACAGCAGGGAATACTCCAGGAGACCCTGAAGCAGCCAGGGTGATTGCTGACCCACAGCTGCATTAGTCTTCTGGGCGACAAAGAATAGCGGCGAGATGGTGAAGCTAAAAGCAGAGAAGCCTTCCCTCAAACTCACTGGCTAAAACTGGATAGTGAAGGAGTTTCCTAAATCAAACACTTTGGAAGATGGCTGGACCCTGTCTGTTCAGCTTCCTGCCCAGGAAAGATATTCCCTGACTGAAGACATCTCCATAACAAGCGTCAGAATAGAATTCTTTCACATCAGGAAACTGCAGTGGAAAGGCCCCTTTTCATCTTTTCAAAAGCCACATGTGTTCTAAAGAACTAGAACTTAAGTGGCCGACACACATGATCATTTTTCTTTTGCCTGAAGGTCCTGAAATGTTTCATCAGTTCAAAAATGCGACTTTGAATTTGTGGGCTCTGTGGCACCATGTCCTTCTTAGCCAAGGAACCTGAAGGATCATCAGAGAGATGTTTGAGGTCTCACTCACTGAGAATGAGGCCTGGATTCAGGATGACCTCATGAAGAAAAATGTTTGACAAGGTCTGGTTGCCTGATAAAGCCAATCACATAAAAGTTAATCTCAGTTTTTCTTCTTTCTTGCAGTATGAGGCCAATATGCCTCTTCCACAACTCAATCATCAAGAGACTTGACTAGTTAAAAAAGAAAGAAAAAGAGATAGGTAATAATAAATGCTTCCCTTCTATGTGTAAAAGGCTGGGAACATAGCCCCAGCTAGATTAGGGAAAGTTTGAGTTTAAATTTGCAATTTTGAAATTACCAAATTATTTCCAATAAATTGTCCTGTAAAAGGTAGAGGGATAGAAAATTATTAAGTCAAGTCAGTTCAACTTTAATTAAATTCTTACCTCATAAAAAACATTGATCATAGCATACTTGAGAGTATTCATAAAATTTTTAGAGAGTAATTATTGGCTTTAAACCAATAAATGTTAAAATAAATCCTGAATTAATTAGGTAAACTGAAATTTTAAGTCATATGCTAAACACCAGTGTGTATCCTATAAAGGAGGATATAACTTACATTACCAGAATATATTTTAGTGCCAATGTAAGATGTATACTTTTGTGACCCTTTATTTATTTTTTCAAAATGTCTTTTAATATTTTTGGAGAAAAGGGGGCAGGGGAGATGGCTCAGTTGAATAATCGCTTGCCTAGCAAGTGCAAGAGCCTGAGTTCAATCCCCGGTTCCACAAAAACAAACAAAACAAAAAATATTTTTGGAGAAAAGAGATTTTATATCACAGAAGAAAATGCAGTCTAGTTTTTATAGACCTCAGAAGAAAATCTTGTGTGTTTCATACTTGTTAGAAAAAGAATGAAACATGATTATAGAGAATACAGTCCATGCTAGAAGGGTAACACTTTCTTTGCTAAGGAAGTATTACACAGTTCTAATAATTTTAAATATTCAATAATAGATTTCAAAATAGAAACTTTTTACAAAAATAATTATTTAGAATTCTTAGTCATAGTAAAGTGGATTTGGTGGTTTCATGAAGTGTAGAGTTGTATAAAAAATCAATGTTAAAAAATGGGTTCATTCGAGAAAAGGAGAAGAAAAGAGGAACAATAATAGTAAAGCAAAAGGAACATGGCAAATGAGGCATATATCTATTAAAATGAAAAAGTGTCCCCTCAAATCATGGCTTAAAGAAGAAAAATTGACCTCAACTTCTATGTGAATGGTTTTAAGCACCAGGAAAGCAGAGTTGTCGAATGATTTCTCCATGACATTGTCCTGAATCTGTGCTCCTTTTATTTTTGTGTAATGCCAATTTCAAAAGGTAACTTTCATTTGTTCATCTAATGTCATTGCATTTACATTTCAAGCTAGAGGAAAGGATGAAGAGATGTCAAAAGCCTCTAATTTCCACTCTGATACTATAAGAAGAAGCCTAAAAATATAAAAAGCAATAATTTTCATGGATGCACCACAGGACGGAAGTTGCCAGGTAAATTGCCGCTCCGGCTCTGGACAGCCTGGGGAATCCAAGATGTCATCACCTCCTCGCCTGTCACTCTCACCCAGGACAGAAGGACACATGGGAGGCGATTCTGATGACTCACTGCAGCCAGGGCGGGAGGCTAAGCTACAGGAGCTCCTGACAGCACTGTTTAGAAGAGCGTCTATATTTTCAATGATTTCATCCAAGAAAATGAACAGGTTCTCTTAGTGACTATCCAAAAAGATCCATCTTGAGTCTTTCTTAGGAAGAAGGGAAGAGTAATTGTTGCAAAATATGCCCAAATATTTGCAATAATCAGAGCTGTCTACCAAACAGAAAAGAATTAACCAGATTTTCTATCTGAGGAAGGAAATTTCTCCCAATTTCATGTCCTCTAACCTTTCTGTCTCCTCTAAGGGAGAAAAATGCAAAAAAGAAGTTATAGCATTGGGAAATGCGTTTTAGCCATAAACAGGATAAAAAGTGACAGATTACCCCAACCAAGAAAGTCACAATATATGAATAATGGGATTATTGGTAAAAGATAGGGGAATGTTGTGAGACATGGAATCCTTTCCAAGAGAAAAAAAAAAAAAGTCATGAGAGGAGATAAAGACATGGATGGACACTAGGGAAATCTGAACACTTTGGCATTTACAGAGACAACATTAAACATGGCTAAACTTCCAGTCAGACTAATAGAAAGCATCATACCAAAGGCCTAGTTGCTCAATGCTTGATATTGAAAAATAACATATTTGTCTTTTAGTAGAAATTGCAAGTTGTTAAGGAGATTGGCTCCAGGTAACCATCACGTGTTGTTTGGGGCCCAACTACGGGCCCACCTGTGAGGCTTGCAGGGCAAGATTGTGGAGCTGTGAAAGAGAGACAAAAGACTGCCCTTCCAGTACCAAACTTCACTCACAGCCAGTAAACTGAGGAGCTCTAGTCGCAAACCAAGCACTTCTTCCTGTTTCAGTCATGCTTGTTCTTGTTATGTACCTGTTGTCTGAGCTCTTGCAAGTTCATTTGCAGTCCACTTTATGGGGAGGCCTTGCTTAGGTATATTTTCCCACTTTAAATCTGCACTTTTCTATTATGTCCCTTCTCTGTCCCGTATAAATCTCCTATGTCCATAGAAAGTGGTCTACAGGGCACATGTGCAGAGAAATGATTCTCTCTCTGGTTCATTACCTATCATCCAACCCATTGCTGACCCATGGGAGAAAACTGAACTATATCTTGTCATTTGTGTGACAAATCCAGCTGTAAGTCAGCATTGCTTGAGATGTCAATGGCATGTTTGTGAATTTACAAGAGTGGGAAGGTTCCGTAGAGCATGGTGTTCTTCCTTATCCTTTTATATTTAAGAAGGAAATTGTAAACTGAAAGGATAATGCAATTTATGAGTGATACTTTAAATGACAAGGTAGGTTACATGCATGTACCCCAAATGAAATTGGTTAATTTTTCTGAAGAGCTAACAGTAGTATCTCAGTTTACAAATTAAACTTATTCTACAATTTTGGAGGAGATGGAACATTGTGTTTGTGTAGGAAAGATGGCCATGGTTGTGTTTCTCACCCAAATGAAACATCTGCAAAGAAAAATATAACTTTGCTAAATGTTTTTGCTTATAAATCAAATTTTTCCAAAAAAAAGCATTTGTGACCCAAGTTATCATTGTACTTGTACCGGAAAAAGGTATCCAAGTTTGTTTCTTTTGTTAATGTCAATGTGCCAGCTAAACAAAGTATAAAGAATGAAACATGGTGCTTAATACTTAGAGTAAAAGAGACACAACCCTGTGGAGAGTTCACCTTGCTTCATCCAGTGAAGGGTACAAGGTGTGAGGAGGGATCCTTATTGGAATATCTGGACTGACTTGAGTGTCCCCCAAGGGAAATGATGAGCAGTATGTTCTGCAGGAGGTGGGAAGGAAAATGTCAAGGCGCTGACTCTGCTTGAGTGTCAGACTTTTCTGGTAAAATACAGATTGCTGAGGGCACAGAACAAAGGCCCAGTGAAAGGTATGCAGAAGAGGCACATGGAGTGGTCAGGATGGGGGAGTTCTCAACAGTTTACATTGAGTGATTCTGGGCTTCCCACATAGGAGTCCTGATTTATTGCATCATAAGTCAGGAGATGTGAACCACAATCAAGCTAACAATTAGACAGATGACTAGAGAAAAATAACTTAATATATAAGAAATTTTGTAGGCAAAGAATCAGCATTTTCCTAACTTGCAAAACAGGTAAAATTTTGAGGGCAGCGGGGAAGAATTTGCAGTGTTAGAACAAGACAGATATGGCTTGGTCTTGTGTTTCATATTCTTACGGGGTCAGAGGCCAAAGATTTAAAGTCACTACAACAAAATTGCTGCTCAGTGACCATGTCAGCAACCAATGAGCTGAAGACAGGGATGCGCTTGTAACCGTGGTCTTGAATCTTACTTGTTTTGCTTTCTTCTTGTGAACAGGGGCTTATTGTTGCCCCACCCCCACCCCCAGGGAATAAAGAGTGGCAGTGAAAACTGCAGAAACACTTTTGGAGTTTTCAATAAAAAATGAATTTGTCAAGAATATGCATTGGATGGAAAGCTTTAGCCATGAGGTTAAAAAGATATTTGTTTCAGGGTTGTCATTTCAAAAACAGTAATTTTCTTTGATCTTGGGATACGTATAAAATTTTGTTCTTTTGTAAAAGTTTTCATCCAAAATTGGTCTGCTACTTTCTGCTATTGTGACAAAAGAATAATACAAAGATTAATGTTTGTGCGAGGAAATTCAGCTCTGTAGATGATCACTATGCAAATGTAGGCTGTAATAACTCTAATATAACTGTTAGTGCTAAGCTGTATAGGGTTCAATGAGACTAGAAATGCTGTATTTTAATATTCAAAAGTTATTTAATATTTTGGTCATTTTGTTATTTAAATTTTTTTTAATTTAATTTAATTTATTTTTTTAAAGCTACAACTTTTTTTTAAATTATTTATTTATTTATTACATTTATTTATTGTGAGTGTGTGTGTGTGGCCAGCTCAGCCCACCAGGGGGCGGGTCTGGCTGGCATGTGGTGCTGAAGGATCGAACCGCGGTCCTTGTGCTTTGCCAAGCTTGTTCCAAGTAGCTGCTTTAGACCACTGAGCCATCTCTCCAGCCCTGTTATTTAAATTTTTGTTGTAAAGAATGACAACATTGGTTCTTCTTTAATAAAAAATAAAACTGGGATTTTAAAACAGATACATAATATTATTATTATGAAACTGTGTAACTCGTGATACTCCACTGATATATAGACTAATGTTATAAATCAGCCTTTTGATGTCTTAATTCACAACTTGAAGGGTATACACATTCAAATAAATACTATTCTTATATCATATATATTTGACATTCTGTTTAATAAATATTATTTTACTTTTTCCTTCAGTCCAAATTTTACGATGTGAACTTCCTTGAGGAAAGATTAAGTTTTTATGAAGTTAGCCTATTTAATAGTGGGTTTCAGTGTGAAACTTGATTCAGTTGACAGCATGGAACGAGCACTCAATACCAGCAGGCCTGACAGCAGGAGTGCAGCTAGGTAATGAGACACTCAGTTGTACTATCTGATGAATGTAGGGACAATAATTATAAAAGTCCAGTGTCTTATATTTCCCTTTCTATAGACCAATATATGTGTATACATATTTGTATATACACATCTCGGTCATATATGTACATATACATATGTAAGCATTCATTCAATGTGTGTGTATAGAAGAGACTAGGTGTTATTTGAATGTAACACTGAAAACAAAAATGGCATATGATTTATTCTTGATTTTACAAATTATTTATAATTGTATTTGAAATGTTATCCATTTTCCACATAAATGGCCAATAAATAATTAGGATGAAGTGTGCTAGATAAAACAGTTTATAGAGTATAAAAGATTTTGATTGGGGCAGGGAAGACAGCACAGATGGCTAAGTGCCTGACTGGCAAGCTCAAGGACCCTGGTTCTATTCCAGGTACTGCATGCCCTGCAGCCCCCTGCCCCCAACATGTTTAGCATGTTTAACACGGAGCCCAGGCATGGTGGTGCACACCTATAATCCCAGGGCTGGGGAGGCTGAGACAGGAGATTCATTGCAAGTCCCAGCTACATAGCAAGACCCTGTACCATATAAAATAAATAAATAAATAAATTTTTATTGTCTTCAAATGGTTTTGGTTTTATAAATTATATTGCAATACAGATTTTATATTGACCATCAAGTTATTTTCTTATAATAAAACAATAAAAATTTATTCAATTCTACAGAAAAGATTCTAAGATAAGTACAGTCTTTGAAAAGAAGCACATGGGTCATTTTCTAAAATTGACCACATACTGATCTATAGGTCATGCTTAAGTATATGTAAGAAAACAGAAATTATCCCATGCACATTATCTGACCACAATGCAATGAAACTGGAAATAAATGACAAAAGAAACCAGAAAAAAAAACCTTAAATACATGGAAATTAAATGACACCCTACTCAGTAACCAATGTGTCACAGATGAAATTAAACAAGAAATTCAACAATATCCACAATTCAATGAAAATTCAAGCACAACTTATCGTAATTTATGGGATACGATGCATGCATTTCTCAGAGGGAAATTCATAGCTGTGAGCTCACACATTAGAAAAACAAAACGAGAACAAATAAATACCCTAATGCAACACTTTCAACAACTAGAAAAGGAAGAGCAAAACAAACCCAGAGCCCAAAGAAGGGAAGAAATCATAAAGATGAGAGCAGAAATTAATTCAATTGAGATGAAGAATACAATTCAAAGAATTAACAAAGCAAAACGCTGGTTCTTTGAAAGATTAAATAAAATCGATAAGCCCCTAGCTGACCTCATCAAAAAGAGGAAAGAAAATTTTCAAATACAAGCAATAAGGAATGAAAAGGGTGTAATTACCACAGACACAGTGGAAATTTAGAAGATTATCAATAGCTACTTTGAGCATCTTTACTCTCACAGAATAGAAGACACAGAAGAAATGGACAGATTCCTAGAAAGGTACAAATACCGCAACTAAATTGAAAAGATATAACCACTCTCAATAGACCAACAACAGGGAATGAAATATGAGATATAATTAAAAACTTACCAACAAAGAAAAGTCCTGGCCCGGATGGATTTGCAGCTGAATTCTACAAGACATGTACAGAAGATATAGTCCCTATACACTTCAAACCATTCCATGAAATTGAAAAGGAAGCAATCCTCCCAAAATCATTCTGGGAAGCAAGTATTATACTGATACCAACACCAAGGAAAGATGCAACTAAGAAAGAGAACTACAGGCCAATCTCCCTCCACAACATAGATGCCAAAATCCTCAATAAAATCCTAGCAAATAGAATACAGCACATCATAAAGAAGATCATACACCATGACCAGGTAGGATTCATCCCAGGGATGCAAGGATGGTTCAATATTAGAAAATCTAAAACTGCAATACATGATATCAATAGAGCGAAAACTAAAAACCACATGATCATCTCCATTGATGCAGAAAAGCTTGTGACAAAGTCCAACACTCATTCATCTTCAAAGTCCAACAGAAAATTGGAATAGATGGCATCTACTTCAATCTGGTAAAAGCCATTTATGAAAACCCAATGGCTAACATAAACCTAAATGGGGAAAAACTGAAATCTTTTACTCTTAGATCTAGTACAAGACAAGGATGTCCTCTATCACCACTACTATCCAATATAGTTCTGGAATCATTAGCTACAGCCATTAAACAAGAGAAAGAAATAAAAGGAATAAGAATAGGTAAAGAAGAAGTTAAATTATCTTTATTTGCAGATGACATGGTACTTTACTTAGAAGACCCAAAAAACTCCACCAAGAAGCTACTAGAATTAATACAGAAATTCAGTAGCATAGCAGGTTATAAAGTCAATACCCAAAAGTCAATAGCATTCCTCTACACAGACAACAAACACTGAGAGGGAAATTATAGAAACAATACCTTTTACAGTAGCATTGAGAAAAATGAAATACCTTGGAATTCATCTAACTAAAGAAGCCAAAGATATTTTCAAGGAAAATTACAGTACTGTTAAGAAAGAGATCATAGAGGATTTCAGAAAATGGAGAGATATTCTATGCCCCGGGATAGGAAGAACCAACATGGTGAAGATGGCCATACTCCCAAAATTGCTGTACAGATTTAATGCAATCCCTATCAGATTACCACTGACATATGTGACAGACATAGAGAAATCATTCCTAAAATTTATCTGGAACTGGAAAAGACCTAGAATAGCAAAGACAATTCTGGGCAATAAAGACAAGGCAGGTGGCATTACCATTCCTGACTTGAAATTCTACTACAAGGCTACTGTGATAAAATCACCATGGTAGTGGCAACAACATAGACTTGGGGATCAATGAATAGAATGGAAGATGCTGAAGCCCATGTGTACACACTCAGCCACCTTATCTTTGACAAAGGGACCAAACATACTCACTGGAAGAAAGATAGCCTCTTTAACAAATGGTGCTGTAAAAACTGGCTCTCTACATGTCGAAAACTCAAACTTGACCCAGGCCTATCAAACCATGCACTAAACTAAAGTCAAAATGGATTAAAGACCTACACATTAAAGCAGAGACACTAAATCTCCTGGAAGAGAAAGTAGGAGGAACTCTTGAAGACACAAGGGTAGGCAAAGACTTCATGAACAGAAATCAAATCACACAAGAAACAGTTGAAAGAATTAATAACTGGGACCTGCTCTTTCTGAGAAGATTTTTTCACATGAAAAGAAATTACCAACAGTGTGAAAAGGCAACCCACACATGTGGAAAAAATCATGACAAATAAGTACTCAGACAAAGGTCTGCTCTCTAGAATTTATAAAGAACTAAAAAACACTAGGGCCCCAAAATGTAAAGACCCAATCCAGAAATGGGCATCAGATGAACACACGCTTCTCAGAGGATGAAATTAAAGAAGCGAATAAATATATGAAAAAATGCTCCACATCACTAGCCATCCACGAAATGCAAATTAAAACCACATTGAGATATCATCTCAACCCAGAAAGAATGGCTATCATAAAGAAATCCACCAACAACAAATGTTGGAGAGTCTGTGGGGGAAAAGGATCCCTTCTCCACTGCTGGTGGGAGTGTAGACTGGTGCAACCCTTATGGAAATCAGTATGGAGACTCCTTAGAATAGTTGGACTGGAAATCCCATTTAAGCCAGCTATTCTGCTACTGGGAATTTTCCCGGAGGATCTGAAAACATCATATCACAGGGATATATGTGTGCCTATGTTTATAGCAGCACAACTTGTGATAGCCAAATCTTGGAAACAACCAAAATGCTCATCATCTGAGGAATGCTTGAAAAAGATGTGGTATTTTTACATGATGGGGTATTATTCAGCTATTAAGAATGATAAACTCAAAGCCTTTATTTCGAAGTGGGTGCCACTTGAAGATATACACAAAAGTTAAATAAACCCGACACACATGTGTCAATATCGTATAGTTTCTCTAGTATAAGAACTCAAAAGAAGAAATACAAATAGAAAGGTATAATACAAGTAAAAGGAAAGTAGGATCTCCAGAACTAACTAATCAAGATAGGGAAAGGAGAAGAGTTAGGGAACATGACAATATCAAGCCATACAGTTATATGTAGAAGATGGGCAAGGCAATAATCCTGAGAATCTCTAGAAGATTTTTGAATCTAGCAGTTAATTGGAAAGATTCTTACCCTGAGTAACTATATATACTGATACCTGTGAAATAAGCAACTGCACTGCAGATGGTAATCTGTAATAGTAGTTTCATGCTTGGAGTTCCTGTCATTCTGCTAGATTCAAAAAACTTTCTGAAAGCAAGAGACAGAAAAGGAGTATTGTGGGACTGTCCTGCTTCAAGGTCTTATATGGTTAGATTTTTGGACTTATGTGTAAACCTAAGAAGTATATAATTCTTTATGCCTAGTTTTAAAATATATTCTAATTTTTAAATGTTTTTTATCATATTCTGTAGGTAAATTTCAACTTGTCAATACTTGATGAAAATTACCTGCTCCATGTTGTGTCTAAGATGTTTGATATTCAGACAGATAGTGAGGTTAAGCTTAACAGCCTAGGTTATATGGTAATAACAATAAGCTTGTCTTCTGTATGGTTAACAACCTAAGTTTGCAGACCAAAATTAGAGAAAAAGAAGGTCCACAAGGAAAGCCTACATTTTGGCCCTAGCCTTCTAAGGCCAATTAAGACTCAGGATATATGAGAACTTGTACTGTAACATCATGTAACTCGGTAGTGTCCCAAATTTTCTGATCAAGGAGATTATGGGGCCAAAGAGAAAAGTGATCGATGATGTAGAGTGTGCCTAAGGAGAGTCACATGGAGAGAAAACATTCCCTCAGGCTTTCAAAGGGAGCACATTGGCCAAGCAATGGTCATGACTTATCCACATGGCTGACACTGACAAAGGTTCTACAACCTGAGGTACAGGATCTCAGGATAAATCCTGAGGGGATTTCACTGACCTTATCAGACCCAAAAGCTACAAGTTTTGTTGCATAGGTCCTGCTTTACCTTGGTCTTAACCATCCAGCAGAAAAGTCTAAAAATGAAGTATAGGAACGAAGTATAAGAAGTAAAGCCATGCTGTCATGTTGAGCTGTAGGGTATTCAGGTCAACAATTTCTGACATTGCCAGTCAAGTGGCAGACCCAATACTATTATAGGCTACTGGACTCTTTTAGAATATTTTACTGAGTTTCCATACCTATAATATTAAAATAATGGAACTTAACAAACAAAGGGGATACAGATGAATGTCCATTTTGTATCCGTGTATTCAAAGTGGTTAGGATATATAGTTACATTCTCTTAATGAATAGAGGGATTTGTTCTAAGGGTGTTTGTAAATGGGATATCATGTCCGCATCTTGTATAGCAATTAACCACTAGGAAGAATGTATGCAATGTGTTAATTATTGAAACTGTCTTACCAATTTGATTTAAAACTGTCTCATTGCTATTTGTTTCTCAATAAAATTATGGGAAAAAACACCTTTATATGTTATTATACTCCTTGTTATATATAATACTCTTTCAAGTACTCTTTTCAGTAATAAAGAAATTTTTCCAATTATCTCAATATTCTACACTTTTGGAAAATATAAGGAATAATTTTTATACTTAAATGAAGGAAAATCCTCAGTGTAAAACAACAGTGTAAAATAATCATCCCATTGTAATGCAAAATCAAATTCCATGGAGAAAGAATATTGCATTGAGGGAAATTCAAAATGCCTAATCATGGGTTCCCTCAGTTTATCTTCCCTATGAAGAAAGGTGAAAGTAACAGATATAGTATTCATTTTGAAATGAAAGACTGTAGGAAAACACTGAATATCATCCAGAGAGAATGGAACCACATACAATTCCAAGATTTAAAATCTTTTATTCTTTATTTGTTTTGTTTGTTTGGTGCAGCATCTTGCTATGCAGCTCAGACTCACGGTGATCCTCCTGTCTCAACCTCACCAGTGCTGTAATTACAGGTGTGCACCACCATGCCCTTGTCTTGTTGGCAGGCAAGGTGTTCTGGGTTCCAGGGCCAGCAGGGCATGAGGTAAATAGTGTTGAACCTGGGTCCTTTCACTTGCCAAGCAGGTTCTTAGATTGCTGTCCTGTATCCCTAGCCCCAAGCTTCAGAGATTTAATAGCGCAGCACTCAAGGAGAAAGACAACTCACTAGTGTTTGTCACTCTATCTCCACAGCCAGGTCAAAAGACAACTCTGCTTTGTGCAGGTCAGGGTGACAGAGAAGGTCAGAGCAAACTCTACCAGTTGGACACTGGCAATTCTAGTTGCCAGAAGTTGGCCCCATCCTCACAGACTTGCAGCCTGCTTGGATAAGTAAAGGTGAAATCGGCACACTAACCTTGCTTTGTAGAAGGATCTCTGTATTGGTCATCTTTTTTGTTTGTGAAATAAAATGCCCAGTTCCTGTTAAAGGAGGAGATTATTTGTCTCACAGTTTGACAGCATTCAGTCCATGTTGACCTTGCTTTAAGGCAGAAATGAAATGGAATAAAAGCCTGATAGAGGAAAGCTACTCAACTCATGAGAACCAAAAAGCAGAGAGAATAGGAAGAACCAGGAGAGACATGTCCCCGTGCGGCACACCTCAGTGGCCCATCTTCTCCAGCTGGAACACAGTTAACAGCACACAGTTACTGGTTTCCAAACTCATTAATTCACTGCTTAATTTAGTGTTTCCAAGATCCAATCACCTCCCACAAGCCCTACATCTGAATATATGAGACTTTGATGTTACATTTGAGATCTAAAACATAAGAATCTCACATTTTTAAGTGAACTTCCCAGATGCTATTGAAATATGAGCTATTGTCTGAATATGGACCACTCTAGGATTCAGTAAGCCTTGCCCATTCCCACCTCAGGGACCCTGAGAGCCCAATTAAATTCAGTAGAGTAACTATCACCCAAACCCTGCTGAGAGCTCTGCATTCTAAGGATTGGGTATTCTGATAGAGGGCTTGGAAGGTACCACACTCAAGAACCAGAAGATGATAGTGTTTGTCCTTTGAGCACAAGGTTATGGACACTGCAGATAAAGTTGTTAACAGTGCCAGGATGGAATCAGGTGGCCTCTGCCTGTGCCTGCTTAGATGGAGCAGGTAGAAAACCACAAAGCTCTTGCTGCTTTCCCTCCTGCAGGAGCATGCTGAGTGGCCCTGCACAACTTTATGACCCCAGCCATGACTGCAGCCTTAGGCATACAAAGCCAAGGAGGGCCAAGAGGTCCTCCTCCTGTGCACAAATTATAGCTAAAGAATTGGGGGGAGGTACTGCCTCCAGCCACTACCTCACACCCACAAATGCATGGCATAAAGGGGCAAGTAAAGCTTTCCAAAACTCTATGTGTTGCCCCAATCCCAAGCACATGGTGTCAGTGAAGCTGCAGATAGGAACATCCTGGTTCCTGGAGCAGCTCCACCTGCATGGTGTCCACCACTTATCTCTACCTTCTCTGACCACGCACTACTATCAAGATTGGGTGTGAGGCCAACAGCAGGGGGTCACCATTTCTGCCATCAGCTCCCCACTTAAAATGCCTAGGTTTATTGCACTGAGTGACCAAATAATATAATCTTAATTTCCTTATCACTTCTGAGGCTGGCAGGACCAGATGCCCAGAGGCCCTTGCTAGTAGCAGAGCAACCAAGAAGCATCTCTGGGGAAGTCCCAGTTACTTGATAGGGGACACCAGTCCTGTTGTAGGCTCAGCCACAAAGAGCACACTGAAGTACTGCTTTGAGTCACATTACCTGGACTGCTAGAGTGTCCTCATTCCTGTGTCGCTCACAGAAAGAGAGTATTTCACTTCTCCCTGGCATTCCCTCTACTTTAGGCTCTCAGTCACAGCAAAAGAAGCTACAGGGAGACAATACCACAGTCCCCAGATGGAAACAAAGTCAACATTGCATAACAAATCAAGATCCGACAGGTACCATCAAACAAAGCTACTTAGTAATGGCAACAATTTATCCAAGTGGAAGAGATATCTAATGAGATAGACAATGTAAATCTTAATGCAGAACTACAAGAAATGTGAAAAGGAAGTTCATATAACACTTTCAAAAGAACATATTAAATTTAGCAATAGATGACAAAGAAATAAATGTAAGGAAAATACATAATAAAATTTTGAAAGAACGATCATTTGAAAAAAAATATTTTAGGGGCTTGGAAGATAGCTCAGAGACATAAGTGCCTACCTGGCAAGCACACGAACATGAATTTGACCCCCATCCCTGAATGCCTGGGTGTGCCACGTAGGCCCTGGAACCATGTGTGGTGGCACATGTGTTTAATGCCAGCAATTGGGAGGTTGAGACAGGAGGACTTCTGTGAATTTGAGACCTGACCAGGGACTACAGAAGTGAGCACAATGCCAGCCCAAATTGTATAGCGAGAACCTGTCTCAAAGAAAAAAAAAATTAGGAGGTACATGGGAACACAGATAAATAATTAAATGACATTAGAGAGGCAAGAAGGACATTAAAGAAAAATTGAACAGAGATAGAGATTTTTAAACAGAACCAAACATAAATATAGGGAATGAAGAGTTCAGTAAGCTAAAAATATAAAGCACACCTGAAAGCATCAGCAGAAGAAATAATATCTAAACTAGACAGGTCTCTTGAGTACTTATAGGAAAGAAAAGAAAGGAAAAGAAACAACAAAGAAATCATCCAGGACTTTTAGGGTACCACTATACTAACAAGAATAAAAGATGAGGAGTAGACAACCAAAATGACTTAATTGAGTGAATTAGTCAATTTATATTAGTATTTTATTACTGAGCTTAGAGCAAAATGTTTTGCTTTGTTTTCTTTCTAAATCCACGACAACAATTATTTACAAAATTATTCTACATAGAGACTAGAATATTTTAAGGTCAATTAAAGAAATTTCATTTTTATGCCTTTTTAGAGATAATTTTTGAAAATGCAAATTATGCTGCAGTATATCAAAACATTTTATACCTTTTCAGATTACCTTAGAAAAAACAAATTAATGGATTTTTTTAAAAGAAAGAAGCCAATTTTGCATTCTTGGGATAAAATTAACTTTATCATGATTTTTTTTTTTACTTTTTAAAGTATTAATTTTACTAATATTTTGTATAGAATTTTTGTACCAGTGTTAATGAATTAGAATGTTGTCGAATTTTTTGAATTTTCTCTATTAATCTACTCTGATGTTAGCCATCCCATCAGAGTTTGCTAAGTCCAGCTGCCCCTCCTCACCCTGAAGACCAACAGGAGACCTGATTACCACCGCAACCAGCAGGAGGCTTGGGGAGCGTTACTCTGTGCCAATCCACTCTCAAGAGAATCTTGCAAATAGCAATGAGACAGTTTCTTTTTTTTTTTTTTTCTAAGACTAACTGCTCCCTGTATCATAGCTTTGACAGTCACCATCTTATCCCCTTTCCAAGAACCCTTCCAGGCTTCAAATGGAGGGGAAAGAATTAACCCCAATGGAGCCAGGGCCTCGTGGATGTGATTATTACTTTTGAATTACTCACCATAAAAAAGAGAGAGCCTTGCACAACTTCGGCCTGCATCCACCATCATCATATCCTTCCTGAACTGTGTCTGGCCCCTGCTCCTTAATGAGGTAGAAACCACGTTGAACCCCACACAGTAGGAGATTTGGCAAGCCTGCCCTGCCCTGCCACTCTGCTGAGAACCTTGCTGACCTGCACACCACCCACCTACCATAACAGCAAAAAATGGCAAAAGGAAGGAAAAAAGGCAATCTCAGACCTCAGCCCATTCAAAACAATTCCAGGAGACAAAGTCATAGCAGAACCTAGAAGTCACACACCTGAAATGTCAGATGATAGCAACTGAAGTGAAGAAACAACTCCATCAGGCTATGAGGAAATCAGATCAGAAATAATCTCTCAGGTAAAAAAAGAAGTGATACAATCATGAAAGAATTGTTTGATACATCTAAGGAAGAACCACATTTTAAAAAATAATAAAGTGAAATAAAGCAGACACAAATGTGTAAATATCGTATAGTTTCCCTAGCATAAGAACTCAAAAGAAGAAATACGAATAGAGAGGTATAATACAAGTATAAAGGAAGCAGGATCTTGAGGACTAACTAATCAAGAGAGGGAAAGGATAAGAGGTAGGAAACATGCCAATGTCAAGACATACAGTTATATGTAGAAGATGGGCAAGGCAATGATCCTTAGAATCTCCACATTTTTTTAATCTAGCAGTTAATTGGAAAGATTCTCACCCTGGCTAACTGTATATACTGATAGCTGTAAAATAAGCAACTGCACTGCAGATAGTAATCTGTAACAGTAGTTTCATGCTTAGAGTGCCTGTCATTCTGGTCTTCTGAATATGGGCTGCTTGTCATGACATGCCAGTTGCTGCTATGCTGTCTCTTGGGTAGATGGTTGTTCAAAAAGAAGGGGGTGGTGAATGAAAGCAAAAGACAGGAAAAGGAATATTGTGGGACTGTTCTGCTTCAAGGTTATATATGGTGCGATTTTTGGACTTATGTGTAAACATAGAAGTTTATAATTCTTTATGCCTATTTTTAAAATATATTCTAATTTTTAAATGTTTTTATCATATTCTGTAGGGGCTTAAATTTCAACATATCAATACTTGATGAAAAATACCTGTTCCATATTATGCCTAAGATGTGTGATATGCAGACAGTGTGGTTAAGCTTAACAGCCTAAGTTGTATGGTAATAACAATAAGCTTGTCTTCTGAATGGTTAACCACCTAAGTTTGCAGACCAAAATTGGATGAAAAGGAGGGCTACAAAGAAAGCCAACGTTTTGGCCCTAGCCTTCCAAGGTCAATTAAGACTCAGGACATATGAGAACTTGTACTGTAATGTCATGTAACTTGGCAGTGTCCCAAATTTTCTGATCAAGGAGATTATGGGGCCAAAGAAGAAAGTGATAGATGATGTAGAGTGTGCCTAAGGAGAGTCACACGGAGAGAAAACATTCTCTCAGGTTTTCACAGGGAGCACATTGGCCAAGCAATGGTTGTGACTCATCCACATGGCTGATGCTAACAAACAATCTGAGGTAAGGATATCAGGATAAATCCTGAGGGGATTTCACTGACCTTATCAGACCCAAAAGCTACAACTCTTGTTGCATAGGTTCTGCTTTACCTTGGTCTTAGCCACCCAGCAGAAAAGTATAAAAATGAAATATAAGAAGTAAAGCCATGCTGTTATGTTGAGCTGTAGGGGACTCAGGTCAACAATTTCTGACATTGCCTGTCAAGCCTAAGACCCAATACTATTATGGATTACTGAAGTCTTTTAGATTATTTTGCTGAGTTAACACACCTATAATATTCAAATAACGGAACTTAACAAAAAAGAGTACACAGATGAATGTCCATTTTGTATCTGTGTATTCAAAGTGGTTAGGATAGATAGATAGTTACATTCTCTTAATGAATGTAGTGATTTGTTCTAATGGTGTTTGTAGATAGGATATCATGTCCGCATCTTGTACAGCAATTAACCACTGCGAGGAATGTACGCCATGTGTTAATTATTGAAACTGTCCTACCAATTTGATTTGAAACTGTCTCGTTGCTATTTGTTTCTCAATAAAATTATGGAAAAAGTACATGGGAATAGGAAAATGATGGAAACTGAATGAACAATACAAGAAAGAAATAGAATGCATGAAACATATTCGAACAGATATCCAGGCCATTAAATATTCCATTGAAATCTGGCAAAACTGCTTGAATGAAACATAAGATAATTTCAGACCTTAAAGATATCATTGCAGCTAGTGAACATGAAAGGAAACATCTCTTAAAAATAATGAGAGACCAGGAAATAACAATAGAACAGCTTCAAGATGGTGTAAAGAAAACTAATAGGTATCAACAAAATAGCTGGAGACAATGCAAAAAACATAAAGACAGTGTTTGCAGAAGTAGTAGCAGAAAATTTCCCAAGCATGGGAAAAGAATGTGATATACAGATAACTGAAGAACATAGAGCTCCATCTAGCTGTGATCAAAATAAATTGTCCCTCAGACACATAATCAAGATCCCAGAAGTTGAACAAAATAATTAAAGCTGTTAGAAAGAAGAAACAAATCACCTATAATAGAAAGCCCATCAGAATCACAACAGATTTCTCAACACAGACCATCAAATCAAGAAGAGCTTGGAGAGAGATAGTTGGGGTCCTGAAAGAAAACAACTTTCAACACAGATTGATGTATCCTGCAAAACTATCTATCAAATTCAATGGAGAGATTAGATACTTCCACAACAAAGAACAACTGAAGAAATTCATGACAACCAAACCAACCCTACAAAGAGCACTTTCTCTGATGTTTAGGATCAGGTTTTTGCATATTATTTGACTTATTTTCTCTTGAATGTTGTGTATTCTTTTGCACTGAGAAAACTTTTTTATCATCCTTTTTTTTTCTTATTTTCAGAGAAGGGTATACAGGGTGTCTTACTACTAGATCGGACTTTGTAGTGATCCTCCTGTTAACAGCCTCACAAGAGCTGAGAATACAGGCATGTGTCACCATGCTCAGTCTCAACTGCCCTCTCAGGGTGCCCCGGGGGCAGGGTTAGCATGGCAGGCCCAGGAATTGAACCCTCAGCCACTGCGCCTGCTTGCAGTGAGTTTAATCTTCGGAGGTATATCATTCTTAATTTAAGTGACCTAAATTGCTTTATTTTAGAATACAGCTAATGACAGTTATAATCAAGAATATTTTGAGTGCCCTAGACCACCACCTTTTAGTCTCTTGTCCATTGTGCCCACCCTTAACTTCTGCAAACTAATGATGAGGTTTCTATTCAAGTTGTTTTTCATTTTTCTGAATATTCAAGATTGTATCCTGAATTCTATAATTCAACCCATTCCTTAATTTCATTTTTTATTAGTACATGTTGGTAATATTAAAGACTTTCATTAGCATTTGTGTACATGTGTATAAGGTACATGAATCATTGTACCTCACCCCACTTCATCCCAGCCTCCTTCATGGTTTCACATATTTTAATGTGAATAATATTTTTATTATTAATAGGCCCACAACTACACTCCATCTTCTTATCTCCACCATCATTAAATAAAATTGAAAACAACAAATTTTATTTAATGTTTCTAAATAGTTCTTTATAACATCTATGATTGTTGGCAGGCAGCCTCACATATAACCCCTAATGAGCCCCTCCCCTGATAATCTTGCACTGGTATGATTTTCTCTTCTTAAATCTAAGATAGACTTAGTGATTCATTTATATTTCATTGCATTGCATTGTTTTTTCTTTTCTTTTTTAAAAATTTCTGGACATTGAAGTAGGACCAGAATCTGCCAATTAAAAGCTCTACCACTGAGCTAGTTTCCCCAGCCTTATACTGGCCTCTACCTTAGAATTCAGCCTCATGCACCTGGGCTTATTACTGTGCACCTCCACAGCTGATGTACTGACTCACTTCTAATGGAATATGGCATACTTGATAATATTTCACTTGTGACATTTTGTCACATTCAGCTGAGAGTAGATGGAGGCAGCTTCCACACTGGTGCTCAACACACAAAAGTCAGCTGATGTACATGGATGTTTCTTTGTAAAAAGCTCTTCGTGAGTGAGCTTGAAAGCACAAGTTCTGATTCTTCCTAACAACTAGGTCTGTGAATTCAGAAGGAGATGCTTCCCCAAATGAATCTTGTTATGGATACAGACAACTTGATCGTGGACCTTAAAGAGACCCTAAGCCAGATTAGTTAGTCTTTTGTGAATTCCTCACCTAGAGAAATGGTAAGAAAATAAATGCTGTCTTTACCAACTAAGTTTTAGAGTGTATTAATTTCCTATCATCAATGTGACAAAGTACCACAATTTGATAATTTTATGAAAAATTTAATCTCTCATAGAGCTGGAAAACAGAAGCCTAAGACCAATATTTTAATAGGTCACAACCAGACATTAGTAAAAATGCATTTCCTCTGGTGACCATGGGTAAGGGTCTATTTCTCACCTGTTTTAGGATCATGTGTCTTCTGGCATTTATTACTTCAATGTCTGCCTTTACAGTCACATTGCCTTTTCCTCTGTGTCTAATTTTCTTATTAGCAAGGCGTTCATGATAGACTCTAAAGCCCATTTGCAAAATTTAAAATGATCTTCTCATTTCAAAATTCTAGACAACAAACTTCAGAGGGGCAGGAATCAGGAATGACTGTCTTTCGGGCTCAATAACCAGATCACTACATGGGTTAATGTGCTATGCTACAACAGATAATACATAAATTTATTTTATTTACTGAAGTAAATCTTCATAGGCCTTTGACTCTCAGAGTTTTCTTTGTCTCTTATTTACTATTCCAGGTACGGAATGAAGGCTTTTTCCTATCCATGATGTTTTTATTAATTAATTTCTTTCATTTTAGCTGCAAAACATTTTTAAAATTCTTAATTAAGATCATATCTATCTGCTATACCTAATCAACGTAAGAATGCAAGATATAAGATTCTTTTCAAAGATTCTATTGAGCTTCTGTGGGAAGCCATTAACTGGTATCCATTTTATAATAGTGTAAGCCATTTTCTTAAGTTTCTATTCCCCTGCTGAGTTAAGTTTCTGCTCCTTCCCGCCTTGCCCATTCCCCATGAATCACATGCTATACCCCAGGGGTGGGACCTTCCTCCATTGCCTGGATACCTGCTGATGTCAAGAGCCGAGATTTCCTCATTCCTACAATCCCTATATATACCCAGCACCTCCCCTGAATAAACGAGACTTGATCAGACTCTCCTGTCTTGTCTCCATTTCTTGTGTCTCCTGTCCTTTGTCCCCTCCTCCATTCCCCGCTCCTCTCCCAGGTGACCTTCGTTGACTGACCCGCTGGATGGGACAAGCTACTTCATTTATCATGTCAGACTAAGAACAAATGGTTGATTAGCCTTCAAAATCACCATAAGCCATACATCTGCAAATATTTTCTGAAATATTGCAGTTACCTATCTTTTCAGTCCTCTTAAGAAATGCAACACATCTCCTGCTTAATTACTAT
>NW_004524763.1:227712-243475 GCF_000260255.1 Octodon degus | reverse complement strand
TATATATATCTTTTGATGCCAGTTTCTATGTTGGGTAAAATAACACTAGTTTGTTTTTCTTTTTAACAGACAAACTCTGAAATCTGTTTGGCAAAATACAAACTCCATTCCCTTTCCTGAATGCATGTTCTTAGGAAAATATTATTTTGTGAGCACTAATTCAAGATACCAAACATTTTTGAAATCATGAATACACTATGTACACAGATATCCTATTTCTTCACTGTCATTTTCACAAAAATGGCACAAGAAAAGCATGAAAGTGATTTGTAAGAGGTGACTACGGTACTTGTTCAGAAGAAAATTGCTTGAGTTTTCCTCCTACTCCATGGAGCAAAATAGCATAAGTGGTTATATATACTACATGGACTTATTTGCCTCAACTTGAACAAAGGCTCAAAAAAGTAATACCACTTTTGTCTCAAAGACAAGAGGACTAGGATAATGGATGCACCTAGGAAACGCAATGTTGAGTGAACTAAATCAAATGCATAAGCTTGATTACCATATGGTATCCCTCATTTGAGTGAGGCAAAGTACAAACAAAGAAAATGAAGAAAGAAGGTGGAAAGGGATAGGGGACAGATTTCACACACTAGGGAAATGGTACAGGAGACAAGGAAAGGGATAAGGTGGAAAGGAAGGGAAAATGAGAAGAATAAAGATATGCCATGTACAGGCACTTAAAAACCCTAAACAACGTAAATATTATAAACTGTAACAGGTGTTAAGGCATATAGTTTCAACAGGTACAGAAAAGGTGTTTGGAGAATCAGAAGAGGAGGGGAAAGAGGTAGCAAAGGTTATAAAATGAAACAAGCTGTAATATGTATATGTAACCACTTTCCAAAATGATTGTAAACTGCATGAATCACAAACATGCACTAATAAAATACAAACAAAGAAGGAACAGAATGTGAGTTTAATGATTACCTAAGAGTGTACAACTGCATAGAATCCCTTTATTGAAAGATGCTCTTCTTTCTTTCTTTCTTTCTTTCTTTCTTTCTTTCTTTCTTTCTTTCTTTCTTTCTTTCTCTTTTTCTTTCTTTCTTTCATGTATTTGATACAGAGTCTTGCTATGTTGCTCGGACTCCTAGTGATCCTCCTATTTCCAGCCTCCCCAGTGCTGGGTTTACAGGCATGCACCACCACACCCAGTCTTGGTGGCTGGCTCAGTGCACCTGGGGGTGGGGCCAGTGTGGCTTGTGGTGCAGGGAAACAAACCCTGGTGGCTGCGCTTGCCTAAGCAGGTGCTTAGTCTGCTGAACGATCTCATTGGCCCTTTATTTTATGTTTCTGAGCATAGTCAAATTATGTAAAAAACAGATGGAGTTTAAAATATGCATTTTGACAATAATGTTTATGTATGACCATTTGAACATTGTGGTAATTTGAGTTGTTTTAAATGGCTTTTTCTTTAATTCATGGTTTATTTATTTGTCTACAAATTTGATAAACATAAGTGTGACATACATCCTCCACAATTATGTGAGATATATTAATTTCTCTTAATGGTATGTTTAAATTTATCACACTTTTAAAATATTTGTGTTTATAAGGACCAGAGGTATAGCTCAGTGGACTAAGTGCTTGCTTATGTAGGAGCAGGGGCCAGGATTTGATTCCTTCCAGCACATGCCACGCCAACCCCACTCCCTGGGTGCACTAAACCAGCGATGGAGTCTGGGGGTGGTGGCACACACCTGTAATCCCAGCACTAGGGAGATTGAAATCGGGAGGATCACTACAAGTCTGAGCTGCATAGTGAGACCCTATCCCCCCAAAAAGAACCCTTATAATATGTGTGTTTATAAATACAGAATTTTATTTCTTCTTCATTAATTAAATACTTTATTGATGGATAAAAATTTATCATTAGTGAATTTTACCTCTTTGTTCTGTATTTTCTAATTACAGTATACCTATATCAGTTTTCTTTGGTTTATAGTTAATTGATATTGTATTTATTTGTATTATTATTATTATTATGTTCTTATAAAATGCATATATCTAGTTTTTTTTTTTAAATTAACTTTATCTTTACAATAGAAAATGTACCTTTTGGCTTACTATCACGAAAGCAGTTAAATTTGTCTTAATCCTTTTATACTGTTGCATGTTTTACTTGTTGTTTATTATAAGGATTTTTTGTATAATTTTGTTTTACATTGAATATTCTCCCTAATTCTGTACATCATATATTATGAATCATTCAGTATGGAAGTTACATAGTGTATTTTTTCTTGTTTATTAGTCTTCTTAGAATTTCAATGACTATTTAGTTTATCAAAGATTAAGTTAATAATTAATTTACTTTCTTCCTATATTCCCTCACTACTCAAAATGAGCTTAGTAGTAGTCATGAATAGCATGTGTATATGTACAATGTTTACAGGGCCTGCATTGCCTAAGGGAAAGAAGACGGACTCAGAGAAGAAAATGGTAAAATTTAAAATAAGTGCATTATTCAACTACTATAATAGAACTGAAGTCCAGTTTAAATATAGTCACTTAATGTCTCCAAGGATAATTTATAATTACATTAGATGGTTAGTCGCTAGCTCTACTGAAGTCACCTCTGAAGGAGAAAATAGTAATTTGCTTTGAAATAAAATGGATGCCATGTTGACAGAAATCATGGGAGTGAACATTTCTTCAAACTCTACAAAACATCCACCTAAAAGATAGAAACACACACTCTAGATAGATAGATAGATAGATAGATAGATAGATAGATAGATTAAACAATTGAACTCAGGCCCTTGTACTTGCCAGGCAAGCACTTACTCTACTGAGCCATCTCCCCAGCCCTGTAAATATTTTTGAACACTAAAGTTCACTAGCATTTCAAAAATTATCTATAGTTCCTACCTGTTTGGTAGGAATATATGGCAGTGTATGCCTAATTGCCAAAGGGATATTCTCTTGAACTATTAAAAGATAAATTGTCTATTCTAAAATGGTAGAAATCAGTTTGTTCTTTCTGTATCAGTTGCCCAGTTTAGTTATAGTTGGAAGTTGATTTTAAAGGCATATAGGAGTTCCAAAATGGTGGAACAGTGAGTGCCAGCAACTCAGCTTCTCCAGAGTAAAGTGTCTAAAGTGTGGAAGACAATAGCCTGGAGTGAATGTTACCCTGAAGCCATGAGGGATGTGACAGAGAGAAAGAAAACAGGATTGGGGGGCTGGGCAGATGGCTCAATAGAATAAGCACTTCCTTGGCAAGCACAAGGGCCTGAGTTCAATCCCCAGTTCTGGAAAAAAAAAAGTAAAAGAAAATAGGATTAGGTGATGCAGAAGGAATAGATCATACCACAGAGGTGAAACTGTGAGATGCTACTGACACCAGCTCAGACAAGCAAAAAGAAACTAACATCTTTTTTATCACAAAGAACTGGAGAACTGAATCAAAATAGAATCATTTGTAGCTAGAAGCAGTGATGAAAATAGGAGAGACTTCTTTCAGAGTGCCTTTCCACAGTCAAGAGCTATTGAGTGAGCTTAGGACAAGGTCACACCTGCAGCCACAGTGGTAGAGCAGGAGCTGGCGGGGACACCATTGTAAGGAAGGATTGAGTGTCCGACATTCCTGTGTGCCACTTTCACCACTCCACTGAATCTTCCTCCTCACAGAACAATCCCAAAATGACCAGTCACAGTGTGCTTAAAGTATAGGCCAAGGGGTCAACAATGATTAGAGAGAATAGTTGTAAGATTAAATCCATGGGTTTTGTTTGTTGTAGTCAGGGATTGCAAAGGAAACGATGTAATGAAGGACACATAATTTATAGTATTACTTTATAGTATTTACCCAAAGAGTCAAATACACAAGAGTGTAGGGAACCTGCATACTAAAGACCCAAAGAATCTACATACTAAAGACCCAAAGAATCAATCTGAGGGCCTGCATCCTATAGCAATGTCCTGCATTAGACCAGCTAAAGATCTAGATTGTATGACCATACACTGCATGAATCCAACCAGAGACCTAGAGCCCATGACATTGTCCCACGTGAATCTATACCAAGGATCTATAGTGGGAAGGTCCATAGGTCAGTGGTGGAAGTAGAAATTCTTTGCCATCAGATTGAAGGATCTGTGCTAGCAGGTGAGGAATTTACACTGGAGCCAGGAAGCAATGCTCAAAGCAAATACCAGAACTCCCCCTAAAACTATCACAGCCATCCTCAGTGACAATGAGGTCCCTGGATCCAGCAATGATGAAAACAGCCAAGTTTCTATCAGGAAAGCCAGTCTGACATGCTTCTCCCAAGAGACTGAGCAGTGCACTATCTTCTCCTTTAGAGCCAGGAAGCGATGCTCAAAGTGAGGGTCAGCATCCTCCCAAAGTGAATTGTACCCATTCTCAGTGACAACAAGGTCCTGAACCTTTCAATGATGAGAACAGCTGACCTCACTGTTATAAGCAGAAATAATTCCTTCAGGAAAATAAAGAGACAGAGTCAAAATCAATTAAAATAAATAGCAGAAGGAGAAAATAATAAATAATAGGAAATTGAAATTTTTTCACAGGGAAGCAATATATTCCTAAAAATTTTCATATAAGACAAAAATCTCTCCCCATTGCACTTCTGTCCTACCTGCAGTAACAACCTCCATAAGAGGGGGTCATAACATATATGTGGACACACATAAGAGAATGGGGAACAAGGAAATAGAAAATCTCTGAACTCTTCCAATTTTTCCAAGGTAGAGTAAGAGGTAACAAATACTAGATACAGAAATATGTAAAAGCCTTTTGGAGAAATGAAAAAAATAGACAAGTTCAAAGAGGAAATGAAATACAGCCGGCAAGATAGCTCAGCAGTCTTAAGAGCCTGTTTAGGCAAGCTTAGGCAGGTGCAGGGGACTGGGGTTTGATCCTGTACACTCATGCTGCACCTGCCCCTCAAGGTTGGCTGAGCTGGCCAAAAAAAGGCAATGAATCAAAACAGCAGAGCAATTTCATTTAATATGTGCAAGGCAAATTTTGGGAGAATACATAAAGAACTGGATGAGTTAACCAAGTTGTTTAAAGTTTGAAAACAGATTCAAAACTGATAGAAAATTCTCAGAAAGAGATCTTCACCAAAGAGCTTAATTCAGGAATCCATGCGTATGAATACTTATAACAGCACAAATTGTAATAGGTAAATCCTGGAAACAGCCTGTATGACCATCAACAGATAATTACATAAAGAAAATGTGGTGCCTATGTGCAATGGAAAACTACTCTGTGATAAAGAATGACAGATTTGAGACATTTTCAGGAAGATGAATTCACTTGAAAAATATAATGTTGAGTGAAATAAACTAGACATACTCAAATACTGTATGCTATCTCTCATTTTAGGGAGGAAAAGTAGAGAAGAAGGAGAGTATAAAAGTATGCCTAAATGGGGAGGAGATGGATCTCTTGCAATAGGGAAGTATGTTGAGAGAGCAAGCATGAGAGGGGAGAAACAGGGGAAGGGGAAGTAAGAAGAGTAAAGATGTGCCATGTACAGGAACCTAATAAACTCAACTGAAGTAAACATTATGTGTCATAACATGAGCTACCAGTAATATCAAGAATGAAAGATGGGATGGGGGACTGGAGGAGGAGGCAGGGAGGGGAAGGGAAGAGGAAGGAGATTAGAAAATAGAAATTATGGCACGTACCTGTGGCCATTTGCCATGTTTGTCATAAACAGCATAAATACAAACATATATTAGTAAACTAAAATCTTAAAACTCAAAAAATAAAAATAAGAGTATAACATAATGACTATTTCCAGAGGAAGTGTCAATAATACTCCATTTTATCAGAGTCTGATGGACCAATAATTAAGTACTTCATTTTCTATGTATAGCATTAGCTGTTTGCCTCCAGATATGCAATGATCTTAAGGAAATTTTCAGTTTTAGAAATAGTCAGCATTTGTTTTCCACGTGATAAGATTTTCTTATAAATACATACATTCAATATGAGAGCTTTGTACTGTTTCATAGATTTGACAAATCTAGTTCTGATAATCTTGTTATTAAGTTTGTAAATCTAAGACAAAAAGATCAGATTTTTACATTTCCTCTAATTCTACCTAAAATGTTTTGTTTCATAATTTTATTGATAAACAAATAGCAGTGAGACAGTTTCAAATCAAATCGCTAGGACAGTTTCAATAATTAACACACTGCATACATTCTTCTTAGTGGTTAATTGCTGTACAAAATGCGGACCTGAGATCCTATTTACAAATACCATTAGAACAAATCATTCTATTCATTAAGAGAATGTAACTATATATCTAACCTAACCACGTTAAATACACAGATACAAAATGGACATTCATCTGTATACCCTTTTTTTGCTAAGTTCCGTTGTCTACCTAAAATGTTTGACCGAATAAAAATCTATTTTCTCTCAAATGGAAGATACAAATAATATTAATTATCATGTATCATAATAATAATAAATATGCTAACAATTAGAATATGTATCAAAGAAGAGTTAGTATTCAGAATTAAATCATTACCTCAATATACTATGGCCAAAGTAATCTAAATACAAAAACCACTGAATAATTTGTCAATGGGCTAGTAAGAAAATCTCTTCTATGTTATGTTAACATTTTTGTTTTTATTACATATATATTCAGTTATTTCTGTTAATTAATTGTGAAGCCAGAACATTTCTCTCAGCATTTGAAGTCATTAAACGCAAATGATATTATTTAAAAATTGTGAACGTGTGTCTACTACACTGGTGTTTCTTGCAATATAGAAACTGTTGCCAGGGAGGTTTTGAGTGATGGCAGTAAGACTGAAAGCGAATTGAATATAAATGGGGAAGGTATCAGAACAAAAGGCATATCCCAGGGCCAGTGCGGTAGCTCAGTGGACTAAACGCTGGCTTAGGCAACCTCTGGGACCAGTGTTCACTCCCAGCCCCACATGTGGGCCTGCTGAGCCAGCCACCACGTCCAGGCGTAGTGGGAGCAGCTGCAATCCCAACGCTGCAGAGGCTAGAAACAGGAGGATCACTAGAGTCCAAGCTGCATGCAAAATAGAAAAAAAACAAACAAATAAAACCCCCAAGCCTCTTCTCAGGGAAAGCTCGGAGAATTTTGAATCTTCAACTGAGGATGTGCAGTGACTAAAGCAGAAGGCAGCAGATGAAATTCATTTAAAAAGGGCATGAAAATAATTTCACTGTAAGAAACTTTGGCTTTGCTTTCAGAATAGAAAAAAAAAAAAATGATTGCCCAGAAAACAAATCTTGATAACGTTTACGTAATGAACTGAAAGACACATTTAGAGCAAGTTGGGGTGCCTTCAACAGGAAGGAAGAGGGAAAAATCATTTGGTCAGGTGAGAGAAAAGATTGGGGAGGTGAAGCAAATCACTTAGTGCTTTCCAGAGTAATGCTCACTCTGTTTGACAGTGGATTCCATGTTTGTACTGTCTGCTTTCCTCCCAAATGCCCTCTAGTGAAGCCCACCTGTGAAAATAGTATAAACAGATACCGTAGTTTATACTCCTACGTAAGAGAAATTTGCCTGGAAAGCATTCCTATAATCTCTCCTAAGATCTTTTCCCAGCTGACTACACTAACGTAATACTTCATTCCTAGACTGGAAATCAAGAACAAAGCCTCCTGAGTGAGCCGCTAGCATGAGAATGAAAGCCACTGATGAACAGAAACTCACCTGAGGGGAAAGGGTGGTACAGCTCTAATGGTTAAGAATTCCACCTGTGTCCTCAGCAGTGTTCACGTGTGAAACTAAACCCGGGTCATGTGGGCTCCAAGAAGAACTCACGCTTTCCTATCTTTATAGTCATGCCCATGGTTCTAATCAAAGACTATTTTAAGACTGACAAAATCTAGCCAAGCTGTAGGTATAAACATGACAGGGGCTCAGAACAAGAGAGAGGGCAGCCTTCAGTCTACAGCTGACAATAGATGAAAGATCAGTGCATTTAGCTGAGAACAGAACAGAACAACTATCCTGAACTGGATTTGCACCAGCAATATTAAGTGCAAACTATTAAACCTTTGATTTTAGAAGTGGTTTGTGACACTTCATAACTGGAACCATTGATACCCTGAGCTCCTAAGGCAGTTTTTAATAGAAAATTACTCATTATGTATTTCATTATCTATGTTTATCAAATGATCTTAATTTAACCAGCTCTGTTCAAAAATCATTATTTGATTAGCAAAAATTCCCACCAACTTATTTAAATATGAATAAACTCTCCAGCTCGTAAAGAAATTCAGGGCCATTGTTTCCCTAGTGTGAGAAAACAAAGGTGTAAATAAGTACCAATGTGTATACTAGATACTATCAAATAGGAAGCACATGTTTAAATGGCAAAGGGAACTAGGGAGGGGAGAAGGGAAAAGGAAGGAAGAGAAAAGGAAAAAAAAACATGAAAAGAAGAAAAAATGGTAACAAAGCTTTTGGAATAGGAATAAGATTAGAAGAATGGAGAAAAAAGAATGAAGTTATATTACACACAGGTACAGATACCCTGTGATGAATGTGGCCATTACATATATATCTAAAATGTACCAATAATATTAATCAATAAGAAAAGAAATCCACGTCCATGCTATGTTATTTTGTCACTTTGAAATGTCTTCAAACCCGTGCAGAGCTTGCTACAAGAGTGACCTATGTTTTGTGTGATAATCTGAGTGTACCTCTTCACCCCTCATGAATGTTAGCATAGGGCTGGCCAGATAGCGCAGCAGAATAGACCACCTGCTTAGGCAGAGCACAGTGGCTGGGTGCTCGACCCCTGGCGTGTCGTGGCATCCCCACCGCTGGGGCACGCTGGGATGGTGACTGAGACTGGGCGTGGTGAGGCGTGCCTCTAATCCCAGCACTTGGGAGGCTGGAAACAAGAGATCTAAGTCAGATCAAAGTAGTGAGACCCTGTAGACACTGTATTAAGTAAAAAATTTTAAAAAAATAAAGAATGTTAGAGTAGTCACACCTACTCAGAGACTCGGGGAAAGCTGTTCACTGACCTATAAACCTGATGTTGACAGACCCTTTGAGAGTTGAGACCATAGCACTGCTGCATTTTGGACACCTCTCAAGACTAAACGTTCAGTCTAGCACAGGGCTAAACACTGTCGGCGTCTGAGTTCCTTCCCATAGCCTCACCAACCACACATGCACATCTCCCCTACTGTCCAGGTGTCTAGCGTGTTGCCACAGATCTCTGCTCTGTTGGCTATACAATTTCTCCTAAGACCTACACATATGGCTGTATATTGCAAATTTTAATTAGATTATGTTTTCAACAGAATCTGGCTTCCATCTATATTAAACAGGCAGATATTAATAATTCCATAACTCCATTTCTATGTGGTTATTATCTCTGAACATTATGGGCAAACAAGGAAAAGAATATTTAGGAATATATCAAGAGTAATATTTAAAATCATATTTGAAAATAAATTTGTTTTAACCATGCAAAAATGTTGATATAATTTCTAAGATGTTTAATAGCAAAAGACAAAGGATAAAAAAATTTAAAGAGAATGAAAAGTAGAAAAAGCCCCATTAGAAATGATACAGAAAGTATTGATATTGAAGACAATTATTTGAAGTTTGTAAAAGGCTATTAATATCTCTAAATATCTCTATGTATATATCTGTGGACTTCAGTTGTTCCTAAAATTTCCAGACGTGCACTCACAAAAATAATCTGAATTACTGTATGTGAAGAAAGGCTCAATGGATCTGAAAGAAATGAAGGGGGGGTTTACATACCAAATTTTGGTTTTTGTATTTTGAATGTTTTATTATCATCAATATATATTCTTTTCTTTATTGAAAACACATGTATAAAAAGAACTGTGAAGTAGCTAACATTCTTAAAGATTTAAAAGCAAATGCAATTGTTTAAGTGAATTTAATGTATAATAACCTTTTCAATAATTTCTATGAGAAAGATTACAAATAAAGTGATATATTGAGACAGAATATGTTTAATTTTATTGTTTTTTAAAGGTAATTCGATTTAGTTCACTTGAGTCTGATCACAGTATGCATCCATTTATCTAGAAAGTTTATCCTTCTTTATGAATGAGCTGTACTTCATTGTATATTTTAAAAAAAAAAAAAACTTTTAACCATTTCTTGGTTAATGAGCATTTGGACTGCTTCCAAACTTTAGCTACCAAAAACTGTGTTGCTCTAAACATGGCTGCACCTGTATCACTGTAGTTTGATGTTTTTAGTTCTTCTGGGACTATATTCAGTAGGAGACTAGCTGGGTCCAACAGGACCTCTAGTCCTAGCTTTTGAGGAATCTCCATACTGATTTTCTTTCTTTCTTTTTTTTTTTTTCAGAACTGATGATTGAACTCAAGCCCTTGCGCTTGCCAGGGAAGCACTTATTCCACTGAGCCATCTCCCCGGCCCCTACACACTGATTTTCATAGTGGTTGCACCAGTGTACATTCTCACCAACTACAGAGAAAACTTGCTCTCCCCCAACATTCATGGCAGTATTTGTTATTCATTGATTTTTTTTTCCAGAGTAAGGTGAAATCTCAGTGTCTTGTTTTGTTTTGTTTTCTCATTGTCTATTTGAGACAGTGTCTTGCTATGCAATTCAGGCTGGCTTTGAATTCATTTTGTATCACAGGCTAGTCTTGCACTTGCCCAAGATCCTCCCGTCTCAGCCTCCTGAGTGCTAGGATTACAGGCCTGCACCACACATTCAGCCCTATTCAGTACTATTTTAATTTGCATTAATCTGATACACACATGTAAATATTGCATTTTCTCCTTGTGAGAAACTGAAAGAGTAAATAGGGATCAAAATGTACAATAGATAGTATAAAATTGGAAAAAAATTGTTCAAAAGGAAAGAAGAAATAGGGAGAAGGAATAAGGAAAGAAAGGAAGGAGAAAAGGAAACCTGACCAAAAAAAAAAAAAAAAAAAGATTAAATGGAAACAAAACTTTGCAAATAAGGAGGAGAAAGAGGGTATATAGAAGAGGAGGGGACTGGGAAGAAAGAGCAGTCCAGACATATCAGGTACAGGTACAAATTCCCTATGATAAATTTGATCATTCTGTATATCTAAGTTATACCAATAAAATTTTTAAAAGGCAGATTCAGTAAACAGGACAAATTGCTACAAGTATTTTTATGGAAAATTTTCATAAATGGAGCTCTATGGAGAACTCTAAACATAAATGTAATAAAAGCAATTAAAAACCTGGAGCGGTTAGCTCTCCCAACTGCTTCTACTTATTCATTTTCTTACCTCCCACCTCAGTCATTGTCTCTGAAGTACTGAAAAGGACCGCTGGCCTCTTCCGAACAGCTATTTGCTCAAATGCCTTTTCAACCTTCTAAGTGCCTCAGTTTTCATAAAGCTTTTTTGTTTAATCAGGTTATTCACAGCATCACACTATTTACAAAATAACTCATTTGCACATTTTTTAGAAAAAATATTTCCACTGGAAAGATGTGATGCAACTGTTTATAAATCAGACAAAAGTTTCTTTTGAAAAATGAAGCATATTGTTAGCAGACCAGTTTCACCCTCATTACAAGGCAGGTGCTATTACTTTCCACACAACTCAGCATAGGGTGAAAGATCCATAAGAGGAGTTGATCATTTATCCCAGGTTCTAATTAGCAAGTGCTCCAGCAGCAGTGGTGAGAAAAATCCACTAGCACCAAGTTCTGACCAACTCCAAGATACGTATTTAGAAGCTTTCCTTCCTTCGCTTTCATTAATGCACAGTTTCACTTAGAATGTCCCATAACAGGCAGTCAGAATGATAGCTCAATGTTAAATCTCGTTATATATGTAATGAACTTGATATAAAAGAGTCCAAACTACATAGAACTATGCAAAGAAAAAAGAATGACATTCTGGAGTTATCGAAATCTCATTCCATTTTCCTAATGTAGCTCTCAAGGGCTGGGGAGTTAGCTCAGTAGTATAAGCTCTTGCCTGGCAAGTGCAATGTTCTGAGTTCAATCCCCAGTTCTGCCAAAAAAAAAAAAGTAGCTCTCATTAGCATATGATATGTAATATATGACATATGATATACAATATATGATATATGCTATACAATATACAATATATGATATTAGTATGCAATATATAATATATAATACATATTATGGCTGTCATTGGTATAAAATATACATACAGTATATGCTTAGATAAGTACATATGCCTGAAGCAAGCAGTAGTAATACATGAGTATTTCTTGGACTTCCTTGATGTACCATAACATGGTCATAATGGGACACACATACCAAGAGATTTCTTTTTCTGTCCTTGCTGAAAGAAATATGATTTTTTTACTTTTATCTCTGGAAATAAGGAAATATATTGACTAATTTTATAAAGTTAGCTCAGCCCTGCATCCCGAGGATTAACTCCACTTGTTCAAGGTTTGTTTATCCTCTAAATATGCAGTCAGATCACATTTGAGATGTATTCTTGAGAATTTTTCATGCTTGTTCAATGAAGATTGGAGTTGTATGTTTTTATTTATGGAGTCTTTTACTGGTTTCGATATCCATAATGTTTGTCTTATTGCATGAGTTGGAACAAGTTCTTGAATGGAAGAGTTTGTATAAAACATTTTATTTATATATTTGTTAATTTTTCTGGAGACATAAAATGATTCAGAAATTTTATATTGTTAGTGGAAGATTTTCAAGTATAAATTTGTCATCTTTAGGTACATGTGATTAAAGAAGTTTTCAAACACATATGCCTCTGTTCATCTACATTGTCTTATTTATCAACGTAGTTATTTTGCAGTACACCCTATTAAATTTTATGAAGTTCTCCATTAAATAGAAGCACATATCTATATATTTGTAGTTCTACCCCTCCCTTTATGACTGATGGGGTTGATTGGGACCCTTTTTCTTTGTTCCAAGAGGTAAAGGATTATTCATTTGCTGTGGCTTCCTTCTTCATCTGGTTTCCCAGTGTTTGTATATGTTTATTTAGGGTCCATTTGAGGAGGGGTAATAAGTATTTTCAGGTTCTTCAATATTCTTAGATAAGAAGTTTACTAGTTTTTATTATTTTTGCAGTTATTCATCCATTTTCTCTTCAAATATGTCTTCGTATGCACTCTCTTTGTTCTATGGTTTCTTAACTACACCTGTGATCACAGTTGATACTGCCTCGCATGTCTTAAATGTTACACTTTTTCTTCTGTAGCATATTTTCTCTTTTCAGTTTAAGTAGTTTATGTTGACATATATTAAATTTCACCAACTTCTTTAGTTGTGTTGAGTCTGGTAACGAGCTAATTTAGAAGTCTTCTCTTTCTCTCTCTCTCTCTCTCTCTCTCTCTCTCTCTCTCTCTCACACACACACACACACACACACACACACACACACACACTTCCATCTGACTTTTTTCCCACAGTTTCCATTTTTCTGCTGAAATGCTCTGCTATTCATGTGTATTGTTTACACATTGTGCTGGGATTCTTAACATGCTAATCATAGTAATATTTTATTCCTAGTAATCATAATTTAACTTTTTTAACTATTGATTTTAATATCTGTATCATTTCTGAGTATCCCAGGGTTTTTTTTTGTTTGTTTGTTTTTGTTTTTTTTTGCGGAACCGGGGATTGAACTCAGATCCTTGCATTTGCCAGCCAAGTGCTTATCCTACTGAGCCATCTCCCCGGCCCCTTATATTTTCAATAGTAGTTGGTACCAGACTTTGAGATAATTTTAATGCACTGCTAAAAGCCTCTTAACCACTTTTACTGTAGTCCTCTGTTCAGTTTGTACCCTGCTGCCGGTAGCTTACTGTATGGGTCCATATCTCTCTATGACCAATTCTGTTTTTCTTTAGGTTTCAATCTAGTGAGTTTCTGTGTGACCTCAATTGTTTTTTATCAAAACAATTTTCCTTTTCTTGTTTTTGGTGCTCAGGATTGAACCTCCAGACCTTCACGGTGAGTTGTGTTCTTAGCCTCTCCCCATCCATTTATTTATTTATTTACCAAGACAAAGTCTGGATAAGTTGTTTACTGCCCTGACTGTGCTCAGATTTGGACTCCTCCTGCCTCTGCCTGTACATCTGGGTGTACAGATATGTGCCACTCTGCCCATCAGAGACCGTTCTGTAAATTTCCGGATTTTTCTAGTTACTAGGATGATGGCAATGCACCTTTTAGTGTGAGATTTAATCTGCAACTTGTAATTACAACTACTGAACAACAAGATTTGTAGTAATAATTCATTGGACTTATCACCTTCAGAATGTCACTATAGTGTTCATTAGTAACACAGATCTATGCTGTATTTACCTGTTCTATATGTCTCCAAATAGAATACAATTACTAAAATCACTCGGACAGTTGTCTTCATTGACTTAAATACAACCCCTCATTTTCTATTTCTTGATTCATGGCTTCTAGACATAGTCCACTTCTTAGTATAGATGTTGATCATTTAATTTAGAGCAATTTTTTCCCACAATTCTCAGATTGTCATAATTTTGATTTTGTCAGTAGCTGCCTTTATGATTTAAAAACATTGTACAGGTCATTATGAACTCCACAAAGGTGAAAAATATCATTCACACTTTTTCCATTTGTGTTTCCTCCTCCAAAATCTTTATAATCATTTCAAACTTTCAAGATTTTCATACCTATGTTCAATTTTCTGTAGTCATTGTCCACATATTTATATATTTAGATCTTAAATTATAAATTATAATAAATCAAATTTTGATAGCAATTCATAAATATTATTTATCACAGAACCAGGAAGCAATTCTGTGCCTCACTTATGCACTGTTAACCATTACACAAGCATAAAGATGCTCCCAGTGACCAATTTTCTTTTCTTTTTTTTTTTTTGGAAGGGGGGCAGGTACTAGGAATTGAACTCAGGACCCTACACTTGCCAGGATAGCGCTTATTCTACAGAGCTATCTCCCTGGGCCCTCAATTTTCTTTTTTTGATTTCACTTAAGTGTTTATTTTCATATATCTATGCCAGCCCTAAAAACACGTAAGAAAAAGTATCCTTCAAAAGTTAGGTTTCTGGGGCCAGGGAGATGGCTCAGTGGAATAAGCGCTTGCCTAGCAAATGCAAGGGCCTGAGTTCAATCCCTGGTTTTCAAAAAAAAAAAAAGTTACATTTCTTATTATACAGGTCTTCTTTTATCTTGGTCTTAACTATCCAGCAGAAAAGTATAAAAACGAGGTATAAAAAGTAAAGCCATATTAATATGCTGAGCTGTGAAAGGCTCAAGCCAACAACTTCTGTGGATAACCTACTACTATTGTGGACTACTAGACTGTGTTGGATTGTTTTGCTGAATTCATGCACTTATAGTATTTAGAGGCCAATGAAATACCCATCTCTGACAGGACTAAACAGAAAAAGGCAATACAAAGGAAGGGCCATTTTGTATCTGTACATGCAGAATAGTTAGGACAGATATACAGCTACTTTCACTTAATGCAATGAGAAGAAAGATTTGTATTAGTAGTGTTTGTGGACAGGATATCATGTGTGCATCTTGTACTACTGATAACCACTAAGAAGATAACAATGTACAGTGTACTAATTATTAAAACTGCCCTGTTAATCAGTTTTGAAACTGTCTCATTGGTATTTGTCTCTCAATAAAATAAAATTAAGAAAAAATGGGAAAGTATCCTTAATTTTACCTGAAACATTAAGCATTTGAATATGTTCCAAAATTTGAAATATGTATTCCTTTTTTATTTTTATTTT
>NW_004524763.1:215543-227533 GCF_000260255.1 Octodon degus | reverse complement strand
TTTTTATTTAGACTTATTTAGTTTTTCTGAGTTGCATCAATTAATTTTAAATTTTTGCAGCTGTCTATACACAATACATACATATAAAATTCCCTTGGAAATACATTATTATTTATTATAAAATTCAGGGGGCTTAATTCAAATTATTTTATGAGAATTACTTTAGAGCTTTAATTACTTTTTCTTTGTATTTTAGGGAAGGGTCTAAATGGTTTTCAGGGTCTCACTACTAGATCAGATTTGTAGTGATCCGCCTGTTTACAGCCTCCCAAGAGCTGGGATTGCAGGTGTGCGCCACTATACCCAGTCTCAATTGCCATCTCAGGGTGCCCCAGGGGCAGGGCCGGCACAGCAGGCCTGGAGATTGAAAGCCCAGCCCCTGCTCCTTCTTGCAGGTGCTTTAATACACTGATCTATTTGGCGGGCCATAGAGCTTTAAATTTTTTAAACATAAGTTAAATTCAAAGTTTATCACAAATTGAAATACTATGTCTTAACTGTAGTGAAAATTGAGTGGCTTTGCGGAAATGGAAATTGCTGTGAGTTCTATAACTAGTTAGTAACTAGACATTTTATTGGCATTAATACTTAATCAAATTAACCATGCAGCCAGACATGAGGGCAAAGCTCCTTTGGAGGCTGAGGAAGGAGGATGGCGAGTTCAAAGCTGGCCTGAGCAATTTGGCAAGATGCTGTCTTAAAACAAACAAAAACGAGAGATGAATTAGGTAGTAAATTGGTTCTGTGACAAGTCAAATGGCTGTTGGTGAGTGGTTTTTCTGAAATTTGAGCTAGGACCACGAGGGACACACTAGGAACATTTAGCTTGTCACCCTAGTGATGTCATCCACAGAAGGCATCCTGACTCTGTGAACAAAGTATTGAAGTTAGCACAGAGGAATGTACAGATTAACTTCCACAGTTCACAGTACTTTGGGAACACCACACCACAACTGCAGGTTGTACTACTGATGTGAAGAGTATTTCAATTATTTTTAATAATGAATATGCATGGCTTGGGGGAATATCAAATAAAGGAGTTGTTAACATATCATTAATTTATTTGTCATGTTAAATTACAATTTAAGGGGCTGGGAAGATAGCTTGGCAATCTAAGAGCTTGCCTGACAAGCACAAAAACTCAAGTTCGATCCCCTGTACTGCGTGCCATACTGGCCATGAATCTGGTGATGTGGTGGTACATGCCTCAGTCCTAGCACTGAGGAGGCTGAGATAGGAGGATCACTACGAGTCTAAATGACATAGCAAGACCTTGTATCAAATAAATAAAAAAAAATTAAAATTAGAATTCAATTACTTATCTCTATAGATCATGTCATCCGTATCCTACTTTAGCCCTATCCTATTTTTTCCTTTATATTTTAAATCACCTATTTTTTTATAACATACAAAAACTATCCCTCCTAAGAAATCTTCCCTTTAACATGAACATGAAAAAATACACTAACTATGCAGGATATGAGTATAAATATTGTATTTGGTGCACATAAATAAAAATCAGTTTAATTGAAGAGATAGTGCAGTATTATTTCTCCTTTTTATTCTGTTTTCCTTTATTAACCATTATGAAGATCTCCAAGGCTAATCCATTTCTCCATGGCAGATTTTTATATGAACTTTCCAGGTCCTGATGTTTTGTTTACTTTTCCCATCAGAAAACTCTAAATTGCTTTTCCATGCCTTCTTGGTGGTTACAGTCTTAGGGTCTCACAGTCTTCCTTCAAGTATTCCCTGATCTGTAACAGCAAGACATTGTGTGACTGGGGAGGGGGGCAGGGAGTCCTTCAGCTCTTCAGACAGGGCTATTCTCTGTTACCTCATTTCTAAACTCTCTGTCTTACCTGCAGCAGAAACTTGGTTTCCGTCTGTAATTGACTTCATCTAGCTTTCCTTTGCCTTCCCGTCCCTCTGTATGTGTTAATTTCTTCCTTCCTGTTGCCCCTTTTCTTTCATATTTAGGCTTCACACAAAACGGTGTGCTCAAAAATAAACCTTCTCTGTCTCACTTGCTCTGCGAGAGCTGTCTTCCTCCCGCTGTTTTCTTGCTGTACCTCATTTGTCTCCAGCTACTTTACATTGCGCTTTTCATCTTTTCGTATCACAACGTGAAATCCATCTTCTTCCTTTTTCATACCTATTCTTAAGCCTCTTACTTCTTTTGTCTTAGAACCCCCAAAGACTTCCCTGAAGACAATATGAATTGAAGAACGTATATTTTGTTTTTTTTCTTAAGTCAATGACTTTGGACACTTATTACCTGTTCAGCTTTGTTAAGAAATGTTTCACGGAAGTTTGAGCAGCTCTATTTTTTTAATCCCAATGTTAAAACCCATTTTTAATTTTACTGAAGGAACTAAGAAATATTTCAAATTAGCACCAAGAGCATTGGCTTTGGGCTCCTTTTTTTACCAATCACAGATTTTTCTTCAAAAGGAAGTTAATCTGCCCTTTCTAGTTTTTATTCTTTCATTTGCAATAATATTAAAACGTGTGAGTACAATAAATATTTACAAATCACTTTACTTAATTCTTCCAGATTGATACAGTAAATAAAAAGTCTACTTATTAACTACTGTTTTGAATATATAATCCATTCTTGTATCTCATATTCTTTCTTTTTTATTAAGATTATTATTTATGGATCTGGCTATTCAACAATACTTCAGAAATTGGCCAGTATGATGTCAAGATAATGTGACATAGAGAAAAATAATAAACTTTGAAATTGGATTTGTATTTGCAAGGAATGTCATTACAAGTAGTGGCATTGCAGTTAATTTATGTTCAACACTCATAATCAAAATTCCCAAATCAAAATGTTCTGAAACACTAAGCTTTTATTTTTTAGCAATAGTTTGAACCACAAAATGTGTACATAGGTGAGATAGCTCAGCAGACTAAGCACCTGCTCAGGCAAGTGCAAGGACTGGGGTTCAATCCCCAGGTCCACATAACACGCTGGCTCTGCCCCCAGGTATGTAAGCTGGCCACCACGTCCGGGCATGGTGGTGCATGTGTCTAATCCCAGTGCTGAGGAGGCTGAAAACCAGAGAATCACTATGATTCTGAGCTACATAGTGAGACTTCTGGTGTGGGGTTGGTACATGCATATTCTACATCTTAATTTTTTTTCATATCCTTTTCTTCTTTTTCCTCCATCTCTTGATCTCATTTTCATTTAAGAAAGACCTATCTCCCTACTTTCTATTACCTGTCTTTTATTTTGCTCTTTATTTGTATGTAGTTTCTCAGGTAAGAAAGACCATATGATATTTAAGTTTGCAGATTCTGTTTTATTTTACTTAACATTATAATCTCAAGGTGCATCTATTTCCCTACAAGGAAGGCAAATGTATCTTTTTACGGCATAGTAGTACTCTATTGTGTATAAATATCACATCTTCATCCATTCATGTGTCAATGGACATATGGGCCACTTCAAAGAATTATCTATTATCATTTATGGCATAATAAAAGTGTATCACTATAATAGGACGTCTTTAGCTTTTGGAAATATAGCTGGAAGGGAAAGACACAGTCAAATGGACATCCTTGTTTTGGTTTTTGAGAGTTCTCCACGCTAATTTCTGCAGTGAATGTACCAATTTGCATTCCTGTCTATACTTGACTCAGCAGGTTAAGATGTTCTATGGTCTAGGCCTAAAACTGCGACGGTATTTGGGACCAATTTAGTGATCTCCTTCCACGCAGGGCAAAGTTAACTGTAAAGTAACTAGATTATCCTTTCTTTGCTAAAGCTTTCTGTCCTCTCTGACAAGTTCCCAGCCATGAGCTAATTAAATCATTACTGCTAATTTATCTCAGTTTGGCCTCTATCAGTCACAGTCTCTCCTATGTCCACTGACATAACGGTTCTTACCTACTAAGTTAAATCCCATCAATAGTGAACTACTTTTCAAAGTTAAAAATGTTCAATTTTATGTTTGTTGCTCTCTAGTCTGAATCTTTCATTAGACTTGTGGGCAATTAAAATACATTAAGGGTGTGTTTGGATTTACTAACGTTTACAAATATTCTTGGCTTGATACAACTTTTCTTTCTGGAAAATCATGAGGGTAATTTTCACATGTTTCAGCTCTTCAGAGTGGTTCTCATTTTTTACTTTCTTGTTCTCTTTGGAAATTTCATCTTTCTTGGCCACTGTAAAAGAAAACAGACAAATAAGGTCATATTTTTTTGCCTGTTTTTTATTTTCATTTTCCCCAATTTATTCTTTTTTTTTCTTCTTGTCTTGACTTATTCATTCTTTCCAGGTGAGGGTAATTAGCGCCACTTTCTCCAGCCTTCACTCATCTAAGGAGGGGACTTTTTGGAGTCTGTGTATGTTTTCTGGCACAGAGATCTTCCTATGCTTTTCCAGAAGCCTTCTTTCTTTCTGCAAGCATTTTTTTTAGCTCACCCCCACACCCCAACATAACTCCCATCTCTGCATTGCCCTGCATCAGCTTTCTCAGTTGTTTTTGTGTTTGCACTGGATACCACCTGTGACTGAAGATGTCCCTTAAGATTCACAGCAAGGGTCCAGCCAGCTAGCTCACAGAATTAAAGTGCCTGCTTAGGCAGATGCAGGGGCTGGGGATTTGATCCTCTGCCTGCCTTGCCAGACCCCCTCCCCCCCCGAGAAGGCCAATGAGACCAGGCTGGTGGTGTGTGCCTGTAATCCCAGCACTTAGGAGGTTGAAAAAAAACAGGAGGATCACTACAAGTCTGTTCTGTATAGTGAGACCTCGTAGACCCTGTACTAAATACATAAAAAAGATTTAGTTCTGACTATATAAAATATTACCCCTCTCTGAAAGAACCTTCAGAAGAGCTACTTTCTACAGAGAACACATGACTTGACATACACTTTGCTTAAATCATACTTTCCAATCTTATACTTTATAATTAACACCTTTGAGGATGTATATATGGAAGAAATTCTGCATAACATGCTATGAAACTTGTGAAAGTGTTTGCAAAGTTCACCAATACATGGTCTGCTAATGAAATTTGACTTTCTAATTACTACCTTCCTTTGAAGTAATGTACAACTGAAGTCCTTTTCAGGTATGTATGCTGTTTCTGGAATTGGGACTATGCCTTTACCATAGAATGTTTTAAAGAAATAGTGAATTCATATACATAATGTATTTAAAATGAGCTAGGAACAAGTACTAGGGGTAAATACCTCAATGTCATACCTGAGATTCTGAGAATAGATAAAAAATAAGCAAGGTTTTCTGACAAAATCTTATTAAAATGTTATCATAACTGTGACAGATGCCAGTGACACTGCAATGATTTTTTTCAACCTTTATCCTAGGTTTTATGGAAGCTTTGAAACTCATAGTTTCACATGGAATGAGCAGCATAGACACCAAAAGTTGCATAGCCCTTTTCTCTGATTTAAAGTATGATCATGTTATTCCACAAGGTTGTACCTGAACATGACTTGAAATAGACTCTCTAAAAATGACCTGAAGCAAATTTTTCCAAGTGCATGGTGTGGCTTCACATGCCATGCACCTGGCTGATAGCAGAGAGACCACTCACAGCATGGTATGTGAATGTCCAGCCCCTCTTGGAGTCCTTCTGCCCTTTGCAATGTGGCAAGTTGCTATCCACAGGAGGTAAATGCAGCCATAGGAGAAGTTCTCCTTTGTGAGCTCTAGGAGGGAAAGTGAAGGATTTTATGATGCAGAAATGTTTCTTTTCTTTTCTTTCTTTTCTTTTTCTTTTTCTTTTTGCAGAACCAGGGATTGAACTCAAACTCTTGCACTTGCCAGGGAAGCGCTTATTCCACTGAGCTATCCCCCTGGCCCCAGAAACGTTTATTTTCTTTCAGAGTAAAGAAATCCTATAATGAGTATTTCCACAGCTATTGCTGAGATATGGTTGAGAAAACACTGGTACAATTCAAAGGTATCATGCTTCTGCAAATCTGGAGAAGAAACACTTTCCTGAGTTGCTCAGCCCATTACTTCTATTAGAGGCCCATTAGTGACACTATACATGTCATGACAGCCAGGTGATAATGCTTGTCTAGGAGAGGAAGAAAGCATTACAACTGGCTTGCAAGTAAACACTAAACAATGAAGACCTGGAGACAGGAAGGAGATAAGTAATTAGCTTTCTTAGAAGAGATGAGGTTTCTGTATAACTAAATGAGGAAACATCAAAGAAGGGAAAAGATGATGAAAAATGTAAGTGGTAAGAGCAAGTAACTTTTAACTAGGTATAATTTTCCTACAAAGAGCGAAGGAAAGAAATAAAAAAACATTTCCACCACGGCCTTAGGCCAAATTTGGCTAATGACTTCTAGTTTTTCGAATCTTGTTCAAGCAGATGGTAAAACCTGAAATCACATCTAATTTCATGGAATGGCACTAGTCTTCCCCTGTGGACTGTGGACTATGGTGCAGTCCAGGAAGCATTAAAATCTAGAGATTTAAAGACTAGTGTGATAGGGCCAGGGAAATGGTTCAGTAGAATAAGGGCTTCCCTGGCAAGCACAAGGGCCTGAGTCAATTCCCGGTTCTGCCAAAAAATGAAATAAAAAAAAAAAAAAAAAAAAAGGACTAGTATGATACTAGTTACTTTATACTGAAACAATGTGCCACAATGTATCTAATGTTTTAGCCTTCTATGATTTGACTGGAAAACTGAGCTGAGATATTCTTCCTAATTACATTTATATTAGCTATTTCATAAACTTCATATGCTTAGTATAGTCTTAGCCATGGTAGTTGACCATTGTCTATCTTCACCATTTTTAAACTTATCTCATCTCCAGATTCTTAATCGTTGAATAATGTCTAATTTTCCTCCTATTCGACAGCATCTTCTGGCACTCAGTTACTCAGCTTGGTTATAGCAGTAGAAAGCCAATTGAAATTAAGTATCAAGTAACATGAACCTGCCATTTGTGAACACTAAATACTTTAATGCTTCCTGTAAGTATCCCAATCACTCAAATTCACAGAAGTGTTTGTTGGTTTCCTGTTTCAAAATGAACAAAGCTCCACCACCCTGGGACTTCTGCATTGAGACAAGCTGAAAGATTTACATCAACCAGCTTTTATGCTAGACTCTGGACCTTCTGGACACATTACAAAATTGAGGTGTTTAGATTCGTGAGTCACACAAGAGTTCTAACTCCTGTTGCATTGCACCTGTATGAATGGCTTATCACACATAAACATGAAAAGGACTGTAATGTAAACATTAAGCAACAGTGTATATATTTTCTGTTGCTTTCTAATTATCACAATTCATGGGTCAGGAAATGGTGCCTCTGCTTGTTCAGCACAAACAATTTCAAGCCACCATCAACTGAGGCGTCATTCATTATGTGAAGTTTGGGTCTTCTTCAAGCCTAGTAAGTATGGGAAGAATTCAGTTCTCTGTAGAAGTGCAGTTCCTGCTTTCATATGGGCAAACGAGTGACTCCCAGTCACTCTGAGCTCTAAGAGGCCAAAATTCTGCAACAGCAATTCACAAGGTGACTGTTCTGTATTGTTTGCTGCAATTCAGAGGTGAATGTTTCTGGTTGTTTTGTTGCCTCTGTCTTACGTCCATCTGGAGAAAGTACTTTTTTCAAAGTATTATTTGATGAGATTGTGTCAACTTGGACAATTACATATATTAGAGTATAGCTTCTAGCAAATCAAGGAATTCTAAGTACACTTTTAAGCATATACTTTTGTCAATATCTCTTATTTCCATAAACTACTAAATCTTCTAAAGCAAAATAATAAACACATTTTTTGGGAAAAATGCATAATTATAAGGGAAAGATCATAGCTTTGAAAGAGCATACCCATTACTTGACTTTGTCATGCTGAAAACAAATTTAATACTCCTTTGTTCTTTAATATTTTTATCTTTCCAGGAAAAATAATTGTGGAGCTTCAACATAAAAAAAAATCAATGCTACATCCAGTTCACCTGCATGAGTATTTATATCATTGATTATGATCCTGCAAACTGTAGAATACTGATTATAATAAAAATTATTGTCTTATCATAATTTGCAAATTGTTGTGTTCACTGTAAAGAAAATAGTTATGCCCCTATGGACAGACTCTTTTTTTTTTACATATATTAACTTGAGAACTATGCATTCTCTGTCTTTATAGGCATGGTTCTCACAAATTTCTTTTGAATTAGTTCCCACATTGATTGATGAGTTATGTAAAACTACCAACTTTATTCATTTTACAATTTTATGAGTCATTAATCACATTTACTCTGTTTAAAATTTGACCCCTTCACAAATTTTAGTAGGGGATTATCATCTCTTAATTTATATCCCTTCAAGAGGATATACAATATTTTATAGCACACAGTTTCTCAATAAATACTTAGCTTAGAGATTTTGATCATATCATTCAGGAAGAATTAGAGCCTAATAATTATTGAGAAACAAAGCTTCCTAGTAGCAAATATTTTAATCTTTCTAAGTAGAACCCAGGGGTTCAATTCATATAATGAAGGAAAAGACTACATAATTCTAAATTCTGATATGGTACAGAAACTGTGATGACAAGGCCAAACAAATGGTAGAAATTTTAACACATTCACACATGAATAATTTTTATGTCTCACTGCAAGGTTGCTTGTACGAACAGGTACACACAATACTGTCCCTTTGGGCTAGTTTGTATTAATTTTGTTATGAGAGTTTAGATCCTTTTGTACCACCAGTGGTACTAGCTGCCCAATGAGGCAGTGATACATGTTTCATCAGTGGTTAAAGCCCGAGGGAATGTGTTAAAAGTTAGTAAATAAGTGGATTACCTAATGTTTTCCATCTATTTTATTAAGCACTAAATAGGGGCCCAGGAAGCTAGCTCAGTAGAATAAGTGCCTGTCTGGCAAGCTCAGGGTCCTGAGTTCAATCCCTGGTACCACACACACAGAAAAGTACTCAACATAAATTATAATGACTACAACTTTTATCTCACGTATGGAGGTCTCCTTTAACTTTAAAAAAGTAATATGTTTGTCTATCGAAAATATGAGACACGGGTCCATGATAATACTGATATACTAAGCCAGAGAAAGAAAGGAGACCCACACCCTGAATGAAGAAGATTCTATTAAGTGAGTAGCTATGTGTCAGGGTTTAGAACTGAATTATACCCCCAAAAGATTCATGTATATGGAAAGTGCTTAGATCATTGGAGTACTACATTTATCAATGGATGGACTCATTATTGATGAATTTCATGCCAAAACTAGTTAAGAGACCATCCTGGTTGGAGGCAGGGCACTAGTAGAAGGAACTAGAAGAGTATGTATGGATCACAGTGCTGTCCCTGCTGCTTCTTGTACTCCTCTTTTCCACTTGTCTCTCTTCTGTACCTCCTATTCTCCCCCTGCCTTCCTTTTTTCTTCTCCTCTTCCTCCTCCTCCCTCTTCTCTCCTCTTTCTTCTCTCTCTGCCTCCCTCCCTCTCCTACCTTTCTCCTTGCCTCTCCCATTGCTGGCTGTCATCAGGTAAACAACTTTCTTCTTCCCTGCTCTTCTTTCAGGCTGTCTGCTTTGCAGTCAACTAACTAATCATGGAATGAATCCTCTGAGTACTGACAGTCATAATAGACATGGCTTCCTTTAAATCACAGGGGTAGGTTTTTTTCCCCAGTGCTGAAAAAGCTCCCTTTTTGTCCATTGCACTACTGCAAATGCTTGGCTTCACTGCACAATTATTTTTGTGAATCCACAGTACCTAAAATGGTCTTTTTGTGGGAGAATTATAGCCTGACTCATCACATCAGGGGGCCCTTTAATAAACTTGATTTTCTTCCCACTAACTCTCCTCTTCCAGTTATTGACTTTCCAGCATGAGCAGATGGGCTTGGATCTTGTACCAACGTTATGACACAGACAGAGACCACCACTGGGACAGATGGCAAACAAATTCTTGCATCCTTAATCTATTACTTATTAAAAGAATGAGTCTTAGATTCTTCTTAGGCAATCAGGGACTTAAATGTACTTTTTTCTAATAAGCGGTGATTCATCATCTAGGCCTACAGATGCTTACCTACTTACAAAAACCAGAATAAATCCTGAGATTTGTTTTGTGTTTGTTTCCTTTATGATTTTAAAACTTTAGGACAGATTCTTGTTAAACTCTACATTTAGGCAAGTTAATCGTTTCTGTTTTACTTTTAAAGAAAGAAAGAAAGAAAGAAAGAAAGAAAGAAAGAAAGAAAGAAAGGAACAATGGAAACAAGACAAAATTTCAAAATATGACAATAGGAAACTAACAATGGTTATTATGCTGCATGGTATCTTCAAAGTAGACACACTAATCTTTTAGATTGTGTCTTTCTCAATGTTGGCAATAGGAAATTGATTAGCTACAAGATTATACAACAAATATCATCCCCCTTATGGCTAAAGACACCAAGACAAGAGATTGTAATGTTTTCATTACATAAGTGTAGGACATAGAGTCTGTTTTCATCTGATATAGAAAATATTTAAGGCAACACTTTGCTTTATGTCAACAGCACTAGTGGAAAAAAATTGGAACCTCACTGCATTATAGATTTGTATGCTGGGTTGGGGAGATGGCTCAATAGAATCTGTAATGTCTCCCTAAAGCCTCATACACTCAAAGGTGGGCTATTGGCAAGTACAGTAATTGTACCATGGGAACACTGTACTCATTTGTGGATTTGTCCACCAAAGAGTTCAGTGGCGGGCTGTGCCACTGGGAGGCGGTACCCAGTTGGGAGTGGTGGGTTGCAGGATTAGGATCTGGAATTCCATGTCTCCATGCCAAGCTTCTCCCTTTACCCTTTGCTACCTGATCACCAGGAAGTGAAGAGCTGTCCTCCACTCAGACACTTCCACCACTCAATAGCCTCAGAACTGGCCAACTATGGACTGTAACTTTAAATCAAAAGCCTTTCTCGTTATACTGTGCATAACAGCTATTGTATCTCATAGGTGAGAAAATGACCAACGCACAGATTTATAGTTAATTAGCATAACAACTAACTGAAGTCCAAGAACTTTTTCTTCATTTGTCCTACACTTATGACCTCCTTGGATTCTAGCAAGCTTCCATAAGATTAAATAAAGAGAATCATCATCTCATGGAGACTGAGTTGCTCTTTCAAATAAGGGCTCCTCCTAGAATCATCCTGGAAAACCAGATCTGGGACAATGATCAGCTGGACTCTGTTTCACCTCAGCTAATCAATAAACGCCTGTTTTGTTCTTTTACTAACAGGCAGACCTGATTGTCTTCTTCAGAGATGTGTTCCATTCAGCTAAAGCTGGAGTAGCTTCTTTATTTTCTCTGATTTTCTAATTCCACCTGATAATTTTGTCTGCATGTCATACTGAAATATTTTTCATTGAAGGGTCAAGAACTGATTCCATGGAGTGAGTGGAAGTCCCCATGTTTTACTTGAAAGACCTCTTCAGATCCTATGTAGTGACTCTTTGTGACAAATGATGTCTTGTTCTGAAAACATTGAGGTGTGGAGGCTTTCACCTAGATTTCAGAGGAAGGACTGAGAGGCCAGGCAAAATGTCCTGAAAGAGCAGTGCATGAACCTGTGACAGTGAGACAAAAGGTCTACTGGAGGTCCCAGGAAGTCAGATGCTGGAGAGGTGGATTGTCTGCCAGGGAAGGTGTTAGCCACGAGCAGGCCAGCCCAAGAGAGAAGCCCACGCTGCAGCAGCAGACCTCAGAGGTGGGGTTGTCCAAGCTCTTTGGAATTCATATTTCTATTTATTTATTTTTATTTTTTATTTTACTTACACTGACATGTTTATGCTGAGTATTGTGCTATAGTTAAGTTACATTTTTTTAGTTTATCCTAATTAATGGGCTATGTTTGGTTTGTGGGAGTCTGTTTTCATCTGATATAGAAAATATTTAAGGCAACACTTTGCTTTATGTCAACAGCACTAGTGGAAAAAAATTGGAACCTCACTGCATTA
>NW_004524763.1:210322-214968 GCF_000260255.1 Octodon degus | reverse complement strand
AACAGCATGACTTTACTTCTTATACTTTGTTTTTATACTTTTCTGCTGGATGGTTAAGACCAAGGTAAAGCAGAACCTATGCAACAAGAGTTGTAGCTTTTGGGTCTGATAAATTCAGTGAAATCCTCTCAGGATTAATGCTGAGATTCTGTACCTCGGATTATAGAACCTTTGTCAGTGTCAGCCAGAACATGAACTTTTGTAGAAGCTATATCTCTTCCTTATCTTTGCCTCCCCAAAATGGGACGTTGATTCCAGATAATATAGAACTAAATTAATTGTATTTATCTATTTATGTTATTTTTAGCTAACCTCACTAAAACATATATCTGAATTTGATTCTAAGCCATATCTGTGCAGATAAAATATAACTGATTTACTTATCCAAAGATCTTCCTATTTTATTGAATTTTGCTTTACCTCCTAAAAGAACTTGATGAACCACTATCTGATGAAATGTTCCTACTGTGTGATCAGCAACAGGATCTATATCTATCTGAAAAGTCAAAATAACTATCAAAAACTGTAAAATACCTGTAACAATAAAAACTTCAATTTTCTATGTGAGAGAAAACAAAACTGAGAAATTTTAGATATTCTCCCCATTGCATACTCTTCTATAGTATGAATTATATAGTGTAACATTTATACTATTCTATAAATGTTTCTATAAATTCAGTAGAATTAGCCTATTTTCTATTGTTTCAAGATATATTAATGATAAGATAACAGCTTTATTTTATAGTAGCTTGTGCTCTACTGTTATAAAGAAATTACCTAGATTATTACACAGATACATACACACACACACACACACACACACACATTTATGTGTTTTGCCTTTCATTTTTAGATTGAAATCAATGCTACTTTGGTGTCAGTATATTTTGGGTAAAAGGGATGTCCTACTGTGCCTTCAGGACAATAAAGGTTGATTGAAGTGCCAATGACTCTGCTGTGTTTCTATTAAAAAGTTAAACATGGTCTTTTTTATTTAAACAAAGTGATTCAGAGCAGTTGAGGGTGTCAAGGCTCAGTGAAATATTTTAAATATAAGGCCTTCTCCAGTGAATAATGAAAAGAATTTATTAATTTGACCCTGGGTGTGACTGAAGCTGCCCCTCAAACTCTTTTTTCAAGATCAGGACTTTTATAAACAACACATAATTTTTGAAATTCTATTCTCATGGATGTTATTGCAAACAGTGTGATGCCATTTGAATTAAGTGTTTAAAAGTTAAAATGTTGCTAACCTTATATTTCTAAAGCCTTGGTAGTTTATTATTTAAGGAGGAAGATAGTAGAAGGTGTGGTACAAATGCATTCCCAGTAGAATTATGCCAATGTTTAAAATGAGCTTGCTAAGATATAGTTGGCCAAGATCTTAAATGGACATTGCTTTCAAAATTACCAATTATAAAAGTGTTTAGAGCTTAGATTAATTGGTATTACAGTCTTCTTTTAAAAACGTGATACATATGGTCTTGGTTACTTTTCTCTCTCAATGTTGTGACAAAATACCCAAAGTCCAAACTTAAGGAAGGAAAGGTTTATTTAGATCCCAGTTTGTGGAGTCTTTTACTTTTGCAGTTTTGAGGTCGCAAAGTGTGGAGACTTGTTTTTGTGACACTTTTAAACCATTCTTTATGTTCTTCTGTTCCTTCTCAGCAGTGGCGAGCTCAGCCTTATCTGTGGATTCCACAGCTTTCCTGGATCCTTTCTGGCCAAACTCACATTTTGTATCATCCTGCTGGGCTCTTTACTCTTGATTCTCAACATAGATCTGGCTAAAAGTCTCCAACAGCCATGCCTCTGCTGCCACATTTTTTATTTATTTATTTATTTATTTATTTATTTATTTATTTATTTTTGTGGAACCGGGGATTGAACTCAATCTCAGTCTCAGCTAGATTTTCCAGACATGAGGAAAATGAAGGCAAACCTTCTGTGAAGCCATAACAGATATCATATATCATCTGAAATCCAATAGCCAATGCAATCCTTCTTCCTAATAGACAACTACCAAGTCTGGTCTTTACTGGTTTTCTGGTCTTCTGAGCTCTGGCCGGATCTCCAATGCAGAACAGGCTAAGGCGTCCCATTTCTATTCTTTCAGGTGACATTTCTGAATCTTTCCAAACTCTTCCCAGAAGCTATTCTCATTAGCTCTTGCACCATGTGGTCAGGAATAATCAAAGAAAAGACCCCGATTTTCTGGTACCAAATTCTGTCTTGATTATCTTTCTCTTATTGTTGGGACAAAATATGCAACACTGAAATTTAAGGAAAGAAAAGTTTATTTAGCACATAGCCTGCAGAGGTTTCAGTTCATAATCAGCTGGCTCCAAGGCAGGGAAACATGGACAGGGTCAACAGTCCAAGGCCCCAGAAGATAGCAAAAGCAGAAAGAGCAAAAAATGGAAAAGCAAGCCTCCTGTCCTCCTTTATCTAGTAACCAGTCTATCACCCCATACGGTGGATGGATGTAGCACTCACACCATTTCAGTGCCCTCCTCTTGCACAAGATTAAGATGTGTAGAAAGTGAGGACCCTGGCTCCCTGCTGAGTTGCTTAGTTAAACTTCTAAATGTCTCAAGTTGAACCAATGTATCAACCATTAGCCATTGCCCACATATTAATGGGTGTGTGTGTGTGTGTGTGTGTGTGTGTGTGTGTGTTGACAATTGTTGGAATAACTTGATTGGATTCAGGGCACGCTATCCTTAAGTAGTATACCTTCACCTTGAGAAAACAGCATGAGCAAGAAAGTCTAAAATGTTCATCCTGATTCTTTCCTTAAAGAGGCCATAAAAGAGCTTTGTCACTTTCTTCAAAACTAGGTTGTATAGTCACATTTCAGAGGATTCTTTCCCTTACTACTAGAGAAAAGCCAGACACAGAGCTGTGGGAAAAGAACCTGACCAAATCTACCTTGCTAAGTTCGCAAGTTCCTCTCACACATTATAATTAGATCATACCATTTCTGTCTAATCACACTTCCCCATGGATGTCTACTCTTCAAACTGAAACATAAATGGCACAAAGATTTCTCTTATGTCTTTGATTCTTGAGTTCTGAAGGTTTCCCTGTCACATAAATATTTTGTTGCATGACTCTTTCTCTCATTAATTTGTCATAAAATATTTTCCACAAATTTATTATTGAGGTTTGGAAAATAAATTATAATCTCACTTCTCCACCAAAGGAATAATCTAACCTCAGCAAAATTTAAACTTGTCCATATTTTTATCTGTTTGGGGTCTGGAAATTTCTGTTTCTCTACTTCCTTTTTTTAACTTCCACTATTTCAAAATTTATTTTCTAAGCCAAAATGTTCTCACTTATAGAATGAAATACAATGACATATTTGCAAAGACTCCCTTTGATGAAACTGCACTTGGCTCTTTTAAGATCTTCTTATGCATTGGCCTCATTTTGCACAATGCCTTCAACCTGTCTAGTCCAGCTATGGCAATAATCCATCTAAGTAATTTCTAAAAGTATTTTCTCATGTTTTTAATTTCCCCTCTTTTTGTGATCTGAATTAAACATAAAGTTGCCAGCATTTACAAGAATAGATCAAATAATTCTCTTTTCTTTTTCCTTAATACAGTCATATATTAGATTATTAAGTGGAGATGGATTGTAGTTAAGATTCCTTAGTGATAATCTATATCTATAGAAAGAAAAAAAATAACAGAATGTGTTTGAAATTTTCTAAAAGTTTAACGTGATCTGATCTCTTTCTGTGTGGCTATCACAGTCTATGATGGAAAGGCAACTAGATTATATTGTGGTAGGGATCCTCCAGACATGTTGGGGTGGGATCTTTCCATAGTGAGTGTTACCAGCCTCTGTATAAGATATATTGTTTAAATGTGACCCTGAAACATATGGTATATGGGACCAGACAGTAGAATGCAGATGTAAACACAAGCAGGCTGTAAAGTGTTAGTGTATGCCCATGTGAGAGAGTCAAAGACAGAAAAACTGTATAAAAAATTTGTAACTTCACCTTATTCAGCACTCAGCCTTTGGATATGAATTCACTGAGTCAGTGCTATTAAGAATAAAGACGTTGGGAAAAAGTCCTGTGTCCTGTCCCTTGGATACAAAAATCTCATAACACTTCTGTGGGCCCATTAAGGATTTAGAGATGCTGTAATTTCACCTCTTTTGTCACTGAAGTCACAGCCTTGGAGTGCTGGGACATGAGACTTCACCTGCTGCCAGCAGGCGATGTGATCCATAGGGGAGATTGGTCTGTCTTGAAGTGCCAGGGTGGGAGCTCCAGGTGCTCAGTGGAACCCAGTGGCCCAGGAAGTATCTTAGAAGACATTGGCTGCTGTATTTTGTAAGAGCCAGGCTCAATTTGTTAATCTTGCCTTTAAAAAGGCAGAAAGGGCCTAGCCCAGGTCCGGTGAGAGTGTGGAGAGCTTCCTGCTACCCTGCGCCGGTGGGACCAGTCCCAGCCCAGGCGCAGCATGGGCCGGACCCTCTCCCACCCCCTCGGACTGCCCCCCAACACTCCGCCATATGTCCCCACCCCTCCCGCCGAGTAGGAATTTCTGCTGACTTCCAGGAACCCCCAGACCCAGTCCTAGCCCAGGTCCGGTGAGTGTGTGGAGAGCTTCCTGCTACCCTGC
>NW_004524763.1:186096-203582 GCF_000260255.1 Octodon degus | reverse complement strand
TATGCAGTGTATTATTTGTTGAAACTGTACTTCCGATTTGATTTGAAACTGTCTCATTGCTATCTGTTTATCAATAAAACTTTGAAAAAAAAATAAAAAGGCAGAAAGGAAGACCAATTACCTCCCAGAGATGCCATAGTAGGTTTCATAGACCCTCAATCTACAGCTCCCAGGAGCTAGGCATCACACTGGAATACCAGAGTTGCTCTAGCAGTTACACAATGAATGAAACTGCAATCCCAAGATGGTGGGCATTGGGCAATGGATTGGAGTCCTGGGTGTTTGCATGTAAAGATGGGTGGTGGGAAGGTTCTGACCTAACCACAGGGATAAAATGAGTATTAAATACCAATTTTCAGTTCTGTGGTGGTCCTCACATGGCTAAGGGCAATAACAGGCCCCAGGAGCTCCACCAACACTCAGAGAGGGCCAAAATATCTCCTCAAGGAGAGCAGCTGGAGACAGACTAAGCTAGTGTGAGATCCTTCCAATAAAACCCTTCACCTCTCTTCCTCACTCTCTCATGTGTGAAAACTGTCTTGTCTGTTAAGGGAAGGAAATAGTGGCAGGCAAACTCAACCAATTCCCACAGAGTGTAAAAGAATTTTAAAAGGGGATATTTCAGGTTACTATGATGTTAAACCAAATTCCAGAAACCTCCAGACATTGTGTGAAATCGATTGGCCATCGTTTGTGTTAGAATGCCTCTCTGAGGACTTTCTTGATAAGGAGACAATTAGGCATGTGCTCAAGGTTGTTGGTTGGGACCCCAGCCATTCTCACCAATTTCCTTCCACTGACTATTGGCAAGACATTTCAGTGTGTGCCAGAGATTGACCTCTGGAACTTAAGCAAAGGTAAGACATCTTGGTGCACTGAAGACTGAGCCTCAGGCCTTAGGAACAGTGGGGAATAAATGTGCTTCTCAGTAAGTGTAGTTTGTAGAATCAAAGTGTTCATGCAACGAAATACCTCGACATTCCCCCTAGATTGCTGATAAGAACCTGGGGCAACAAGCCACAGACAAAAATCAAAAAGAAAAGTAATATGATAAAGTTCATTGTATGATTTGGCCATAAAAATCCCATCCTTGCCCCATCTGGCCAAAGTGTGGGTAGATGAGGACTGGCTATGTCAGTTGTAGATTGAAGGTGTTAATGATAAAATCTCAGATCTCAGGAGCTAGATGATGCCCTGTGTTGGCTACAAGACCAGATTTTCCCTTTTCCCTAAAAAACAGGGGGACTTAACAAGAAAGGGGAGGACTTTCCTCTAGGTCCCTCCTTCACATGGGATTCTCTAGAATTTCTACCCCAAGGCTATGACGCTCAACACCCCTCACTGATTGCCCAGGCCCACTGGAGCTGGCACTGGCTGAGGAGGGCCCATTTCCTGGTGACCTGTCCATAGCTGTAAGGGGACAAAGACCACACCTTTTTTTCAGCTCAGGGAAACACACACACACACACACACACACACACACACACACACGCACACGCACACACAAACACAAACACAAGCAAAAAACTAGAAAGGCACAGCTCCCGCACCACAAACCAATTGTAAATATTCACACTGTGTGTGATAACCAACCTAGACCCACATCAAGAGCCAATTATTACAAATTTTGGCTAACTGGTAAATTTACTTTTGGCTTCCAATTTAAATTGGTATTTGCATATGCTTAAACATTTCCGATGGATGGTAAATTCTTAAACTACACTTAGAGGGTTAACTTACTCCTTTCTCCACATTCTGCAGGTGTTAAAAAATAATACTAATTCAAGGTTATTTGAAAGTCTCCCTATAACCAGTGAAATTTAAAAATGTAATTATCTGAGACCACAGAGAAAGTAAGAAAGTATAACCAAAACGATAGGAAAATAATTCTAACTTGAAAGCAGGGATAAATAATAAAGGGAACAGTTCTGACCCTTTTAGTTTTTTTTTTTTTGTTTTTTTTTTTTTTTTTTTTCTGTTGGTTACTGAAAAGGTGGAGCTGAGGAGTGTAAAAGGCCTCTGGTTCCCACCACGTGGGAGGGGGCAGGCAGGGGGCGGCCACGACAGATGGCCTCTGTCTCTCTTGATGTGTGATCCACAGCTATATTGAAAGTTGATTTTCTGCTTTCTTCCAGAGGCAAATTAAAAAATAAAGAGATAAAACTTCTAACCCCCCATGACTTTTTCTGGTTATAACCTTTTATACTAAGAGGTTTTTCTCTCCCACCTCCTCACTGGTGTTAGTCTTCCAGGAAATGTCTAAGCTAATGTGCACCCTAGAAATTCTCACTAATCAATTTACAATGAGCCTACAATAGATTATTCTAGCTATAGCTCAACTGGGCCAATATTTATGAGTGCTCTTGGATCTCCAAGTAATTTTTTATGTGTTTGTGTGATTTTGTTCATTAGTTTAATGTTCCTAAAACAATTTTTTTTGCTTTTATTTTTCTTCAGTTTTTTGTTTGCCATCATAAGAATGGATTATGTAGGGTTTAGAATAGCTAAGTTTGGGCTAGGGAGGTAGCTCAGCAGCATACCAAATACAGTCCTTGGAATATGAGAACAGAAAGGCTCTGTGATATGAGTTAAACTATGTATGTTTCTGTATGTGAATCTTAAAGTATATATTCTATTTAGGTCACCTTAAAGATAAATAGATACTCATGATAGCAGCAAATGCTTAAGAGTCACATAGATTAATAGTACTTTAATTTAAGTCAGTAGATAAAAATAAATATATTTTAAAGATTGATGGTGTTTCTGTAGATAGATAACCTAGATAACCAAAATAATGTCCAAGATTCATTTCATAGATTTATTGACTTTCACGTTTGTGTGAAATAGATAAAGAGTTTCTTTCTTTGACAAAGATAATAAAATGGGTAAGAATGTTAACTGTTATGATGAGTCACCTAACACAATCGTTAAGGTAACTAAGTGAGGATCCCTTGAACTTGGGGAATCATTGGACAAAATGCCTTTCTGTGGTGGAAAGAGCAGCTTCCTAGATCAAAATTTGTTCAGTCTCTTCACTGATGGGTGACTTGTCCCAATTTTCCAGCATCATGTGGTGCTACATTCCAACAGTTATTCAATAATTACTATAATATGCTCAAGCTGATTATGAGTAAGAGATTAAGCTTTCTATACCTAAAACAATAAGGTTTCCCGAATCTGATGCTCTTGCTTAAATTTATAACTACTGCCTTGGTTAAATGAACATCTCATTATTGTCTAAATGAGATACACTTATATTAGGTAAAAAGGTTATTATTGATGTGATTATTAACATTGTTTCCTAAATTTATGAAATCTAAAGATGCCCTTTAATTTTTGTCAACACAGAATTCTATAAAAATCTATTTGTAAGAACCTAAATTTTAAGAGCAAAAACTAAATACATATAAAGTTTTCTAAATAGCTGTAATATTAATCATTGCTAACCTCATGGCAAACTAAATGACTTTAGGCTTTTCTCCATTCTATAGGTCTTTTTAGGGTACAGGACTAGAGAAAGACATCATACTCATAATCCCTAAAATAGAGTTGTTCATCATGAGAGGCTTTTCAGATTTATATTTATGTGTTTATTATGTAATTATGTTGCGGCAATTTGATGTACTCACACCTTATATAGTTGCAATAATGTCATTATAATGATCAGAGATTAGGCATTAATAACCTTAATAACCTATAAAGTATATCTATAAAATAAGCAAGCACATTTCACTTAAAATTACTTTGTTAATAAAAAGTGATTAAAAGATAACAAATTAGATGAAATTTTCTGTATGCCATTTGATATCCTATAATTAGATAGATACGTGACTAAAAAGTCATTTTATACTAAAATAAAATTTTAAATGTTTCAGAAATAATAATAAAGACCTAATGTTTCTAATATAATGATGTCCTCATGATTGTTGCGATACAGTCTCATGCTGTCCTCTTTCTCAGGTTGACTCTATGAAGGTTAAAACTGTTATCAATTATTGTTTGGCAGGTATTTAATTTCTAGGACCACCATGACTGGTAAGAAATAACAGTTCTCTGGTCATAGTGTGTGTTTCCAGGTGCTTGGCGTCTACTCTTCCCGACCTCTGGTATGGCTGTTGTATATTCAGTTTCAATGAAACAAATTGTTTGATATTTCAGATATGAGTGAAGTCATGTTTTTTATGCCTTAATGTCCTCCAGGTTCATGTATGAACCTCCAGGTTCACCCAAATTATAAAGTCATGCATATTTTGCCCATTTTCTTTTATTAGTTTCATTGTTTTGGGTTTTACATTTAAATCTTTAACCTATTTTCAGTTGATTCTTGTAAAGGGTGAAACAAAGAAGTCTGGCTTTAATTTTTGTTTGTGTACAGCATTCAGCTTTTCCGGACCATTTATTAAAGTGACTATCCTTTCAATTAAACCATGATATGTTCTCTATCAGCACGACAAACTATGAATGCTAGGATTTATTTTGTGGTTCTCTATTTTGTTGTGCTGTTCTTGCATCCGTTTTTTGGTGCCAGTGCTGTGCTGTTGTAGCTGCTATAGCCTTGTATAATTTGAAATCTCATAGTGGAAAGCCTCTAGCTTTTTTTCTGTTGTTTTCAAAGTTTTTTTGGCTATTCATGTTTCTTGGTAGTTCCACTGATATTTTAGGATTTTTTTCCTACTTGTATAAATAACAACATTGGAATTTTGATAGGCGTTTAAATGGCCAGATCACTTGGGATAATGTGGTCATTTAAGAAATTGTTTTCATCAGTGGGATCAGTAGATTTCACTTAAATCAGTTGAATTCCCTTAAAATATGGCCATTATACTGAAAAATATCATGGTTGTACATTTTGGAAAGTAAGTATTGTCTGCTAAAGAATAGCAGTAAGAATCTGCTTGATACTAGACATGCAATTCTTACACTTTGTGCCACATTTTAAATTAAAATCTGCACCCGAACATTTCACAGATGAGCTTGCAGACAGTATGTGTGGTCTTGATGTTCTCATCTTAAAAAAAAGGTAGAAATTTTATTTAATACAGTAGTTGAAGAAACCGAACATTTCCATACCATTTCCTTTGATTTATTCTGTTCAGGTTAATCTGATTTGCTATATATTTAATAGAGGTAGCTGATTAATTATTATGTGAAAGCTGGAGTGGGAGGCGAGGTCATGTGATGCATGAGACTCAAACTCTTGATATGTGACCATAATGTCAGAAGGCTCTCTTGCCTTTCTGGAAAACTGTGAGAACATTCGGCAGGCTGGTGAGAAGACACAGTCGCCTGGAGAAAATCTGGAGAAGTCAGTTGGCCAAGACAGTCTTACATACTGGATGGGGGGTGAAAGTATTTCACCAAGTGGTTACCTCTTGGAAAGGGAAGAGATGAGGGGAATCTGTTTCAGGAGCCATACTGTTATGGTTTGACTACGATTCATCCTGCTGAAAGCCATACCCATTGTGAGCTATTAAGGCAGTAGAAACATAATCAGAGTACAGTGCTTACAGATGGGACTTTTTTTTTTAACAGAGTACATTACACAATATTAAAAAGTATTTCTTTATGACTGAATACTGATGGTTTTATAAAAAGAAGGAGAGAGCACATGCCCCTGTCTCTCACCATGAGTCATCCTGCCCTGCCTTGGGATTCTGTCAGGAAGATGGAGCCCCTTGACCTTGGAACAGAATAGTGAGCAAAAATAAGCCTCTTATAATTTATCAAGTCTGTGGTACTGCACTGTTCATAACAAAAAAATGGGCTAAGATTGATACACGCAGATTTAAACTGAATCAGAAGTATTTTATTTTTGAAAAAAATATCAAGGTAGTATGGCAACTCCTCAAGGTTTAAAAGATTTTGGTGGTGGGATAAATATGGTCACTGTTCTGTATGTGTCAGCATACACTCAAATCTGTATTGCACAAATTAAATTAAAACAAGTGTTAAATGAAGAATAAAGACTTTAGTCAATTATTTAACTTCTGAATTTCAGTAAGGTAACATCCTTCTCTAACTAAAGAATTAGAAAATGTGACATGAAAAAAAGTATAAATGAAATTATTCTTATTTTACTGCATTATAATAGAGAATAATCTTCACAGACTTTTGAGTATTATACAAATGGTAAATGACATTTTCTGGATAAGTACAATTTAGTGAACATGGAAAAATAATTTGCACATAATTATCAACTAAAAGTGATCATGTTAGAGCTCAGCCTACAAAATACAAAATAAAAGCTTATAATTTGACTTGATCAAGACTACTACTAAAATATCAAGCATTAAGCGTGTGTCATATTTAAAAGAACATACTAGAAATTACCTCAAACTTTAAAATTATTTTGGTACTTTGCTTTCTTGAAACCAAAGAGTCTGAAACTTTGTCACAGAATGAAGTAGTGCTAATTCAAACAGAAAATGTGCACAGAAAGGTTACTAAAAATGATATGGAGAAAGAGACTAAGGAGTGATGATGAGGGAAGAGTTTTCAATTATGAAAGTCAAGCTCTGTAAGAAGATATATATATAGATATATAGATATATAGATATATAGATATATATCTATATATATCTTATTCTACTGAGCTATCTCTCCAGCCCAGTTGTATAGTTAATTTATGAAGATATATAATTAATGGAAGAAAAAATATGGATACTATGTAGTACAAGGTAAACACAAACCCACTATACTACAGAATTGCGCATCCCTTCATACTTGAGAGCACGTAAGCAGTCATATAGACCAAATTTTCACAGAGTAGACGTGAGTTCATGTCCCAAAGGTTGTTATTTTGACATGCCAAGCAGTGTGAGAAGCTGCTTCAGAACTGCAGTTCCTGTGGCCATACATTGTCTTTTACTCCAACACAAAAGCATGTGAAAGCCCTTCTTTGTGCTTCTTTTTTTTTTTTTTTTTTTTTTTCTAGTTAAGGGAAGCTTTTCCTTTTAAAGAAATAATTGTCTTAAACTTTCTCCTTAGAAAGATCATGAAAAGAGACAGAAAATTAATCATAGTAAGTCTCCGTATCCAAGATACTCCACCTAGACACTTCTCAGCTATTCTGAGGGAGTTCCAAAAAATTTGTTAAGAGACATTACCATCATAATTAGAAAACCTTTGTTCTGCAATACATTCTTTTCTTACCACTCCCTTAGCTTATCTGTAATGTCTCCCAGGACACCACAGGTCCTCATCAATCTGATATAGGGAGAAAAACTGATCTCGGGTGGGTGACCTCCAAACCTTATAGGGAACCTCCAAATGACATAGGGAAAAATGATCTCCCAACCTGACCCAATGGGATTACAAGCACCAGACTAGTTCGTGTTCTCTAAAACCGAAGAATGAATTTTAGGAACAAACGGAGGTTATGAGCAGAATATATTTATTGAGGGAAAGAAAGCTCCTGTCCAAGAGAGGGACAAGAGGCGGGCCCGAGCAGGTAGTTCCCCGGGAAGCTGTCTCTTCCAGGGACTTTTATAGTGTAAAACCTTGTGGGGCTAAGGTAGAGAAAATGGGAACTCGCTTAGGTGGGCATGGAGGTGGGACAAAACTATGGTCAACCAATGGGATTACAAGCACCATGGCTCAGGTAAAACTGATTAAATCCAAATGAGAAATATCAAATGGGAAAGCGAGTCACTCAGCAAGCGGTCATGAATACAGTAGAGGGTCTCTCCCTGTTGGGGTTGGAATGCGGGACAGGGTCTCTTTCTGTTGGGGGTTGGGCTAGTGACTCACTTGGGTCTTTCCAGGTGATCGATACCTATTTAGAATATCAATCCCAGGTGCTAATCTTTTAGTATTTGTTTGGCCTTTAGTTCTTTAGGTCTGGTTCACAGCCAGAGCATCCGCCCCTGCCACAATTCTAAGGCATCTCCTCTTTTGTGCTGTCTCCTTTGAGGGCCCGGCCCTGTCTCACGGCCCATTATATTTTTATCTAACTAGGCTGCCTGCAATAAATCCAATCCAAGCCTCTGTTCCTGTATATCAATCAGGGTGTTATTTAAGCTTCAATCTTCTGGTCCTTGTGCAGTCTTATAGTCTGTGTATCATTCAAATCCTGAGATTTTTCCTTCTGTGAACCTTAATCAATTTGGACATATTTGTCTCATGTTAATTCACCAACTGTCTGTTCATGTCAGCCAAACTTTTGAGGGCGTTAAAAAGCCTTTCATTTTGTCCACGTAGTATGAGAGATAAAAGTACAAATGAATCAAAGGAAGATGAGCAAAACTCAGTACTCATTAACCCATAATCAGATAAACTTGGACATATAGCTAGGATAAGAAAATCATTATCTTCCTTTTGTCCTATTTACTATGGGACAAAGAATCTCTACTTAGACAAACATTAAACATGCTTATCTGAACACTCTAACCAGGCTTTATCTTTGAACACTGTTGTTGAGCTTAGTTCAACTGTAGCAAGGATCCTTGTAGGTATGTTTATTATGACCCACCTACCATTATGTGAGCTTGGGTGCTTCCTTCAGCAAAAGTCAAATTAATTTCATTTAGCAAGAATTCTTCTATCATTAATAGCACCTTTTAGTAAACTTCCACATTCTGATTTTCTCATTTTTCTTGGCTATGAGAGTCCTGTGGCTTGAGTGTGGACCTGCTGGTCTGTGTGTGTTCTTTGTCCTCAGTGATGTACAGTTGGGAAGAAATGGAACTTTTATGAGGCAGAAGCCAGGCAAAGTTATGATGTAACTGGATGCTCTATAAGGAAAGAACTAATATAGATTTCTATAGACCCCTCATTTGTTCATACAAAGAAGTCTTATCAAAAAGCATGACCAGTCCTTCTTTGGGGCTTCTCTCCCCATGAAATTTCTCCTCCTTGCACACATATAGCAGGGTACCATCTCCAGTGAGACCTTTGGCAGGAGCCATATAGTTGGAGATACCTGATCTTGGAATTCTGGCCTGCAAAACCGAGCACTAAATAAGCTTATTTGTATCTATTTCAGGATTAGGTATTTTGTCACAGCAATGGAAAACAGGCTACCATGTATGGAGTTTCTAATGTGATTATGTATTTGTTATAGTCAAAGTTGAGCTCATTTCTGTTCTATTACAATAGTCTTAACATATTTTACAATAGCCCAGAATAAAGCTTTTATTATTATTTTGTCAAGTGTCAGATTTTTTTCTTCAACATACATGTGCTTTTCTTCTACATGTGTAAAATTCTGGGGTCAAACTTGGCATAGAGGTTGTCATTCTTTTTAAACATCATAGGCAAACCAGTACACCATGATGTCAATTCAGCCTTTGTTTCCTGAAGGTCTCAGACATACTAATGTACTTGGGAATAGCTGTCATTTCAACTTTGTGGAGGTATAAGAAGATGTCATATACACAAAGAAAAGCATAAGCAAGTTCAACTTGAATCAGTGTCAGTAAATACTTCATCAAAAGTTTGGGGAATGTGTAGAAAAATATGAAAGAGAGACAAAATAGATTTCACAAATGCCATGGTGGTTCAAAACTGAGAGACTTAAGTAGTATGTTTTGAAGTATAGAATCAGGAATATTGGTAATGACACATGACATTAAAGCTATAAAATAGATCCTGTTAATGAAAAATATAAGTAAATAAATGAGAGAGAAGTATTCCTTTCCCTTTTCCAGAAGAGTTAATAAGAATAAATACCTATGATACAAATATCTAGTGACTAATTCTACATGCATTCCAAAAATTTCACCCATATGGAATTCAGATCGTTTATTTGGAACAAAATCTAAAAAAGATTATTTCTGTGAGGATAAAATCCTATAATTGATGAAAGATTTCTGTGAATTATAAAATATTATTGTACAACTATAAAAGGTTACTGGTTAATTACCAATGAATTATAGATGAATGCTTTGAGAATTTTGTGATGCTAAAATGTATAATCCTAATTTCACTTTAGAAATCTAATTTTTCTCCTTACTTTAAGTAGATAGGAAACAACATGTAGATAAACAACAAATTTATCATGGTATTTCCAATAAAGAATAAAGACAATAATAAAACTGTTATTTGCAGATGATAAGCAGATTCCATTGAACTTAAAGAATGATAACCAATGAAATAAAATAAAACAAAATAAAATACACAAAGATGATTCCCGGTTCTGTTGTGAAGGTGTTATTATTAAAATGGAAAACCCACAAGAGAAATAGCTTAGAAAAGAGATAAGAATTTGACTTTAAAAGCACAGATTTATGGATGTTATATATTTAGGCCAAAAATGACCAATGAACATTTGAAAATAAAGCATAGAAGAGGTATATTAAAAATGAGAATCATTTCTTAGTATTGTATTCATTATTTTTTCAGCACTATCGCTTAAGTTAAAAATGTCTTACGAAAGTCTCAGGCATGTGCTTGGAATGCACCTGCTGATGCGACAGCTACGTACTGAAAGAGTTAGACTTGCTCAGGGAGAGCCAACAGGAAATGGAATGAAAAATAGAATAATTCCACATTTCATTTTCAAAACTGCTCCATTTCAAAATTTAGCTCAGATTTATAAATACATTAGCTTAAAATTTGAACTATAACCAGTCAGAGGGAATCTCACCTGAATGGGCCTATGGTGCTCACTTGAGGCATTTTTTTCTGATGAGTAGGAAATTAATTCTACTAATGAAAGATAGGTGGTGTGCCTACTTTTAGTTATATTCTGCTATGGCCTACAGAAAACGGGATAAGAGAGCACCTTTGCCGTGTTATGGAGATACTTTTAAAGTATTTTAAATATTTTTTACAGAATGCAGAATTCCTTAAATTAGGATTATTGTAATGGAAGATATGGAGCACTTAAAAACATTAATGAAAAAATATGCCACCACTTTAATCAGGGGTAAAATACATTAAAGATGTGACATACAGAGCTCTAGGATATTCATTTTTGGGATAACCAGTGGTTGACTACAAAATAGAGAAAAAAGTTTTGCTTATTTTCTTTTAAACTTTCTAATGATCATGAAGGCCAGAGATGTGACTGTGTTATTCAAGAATAAATCCAATTCATTCCAGATCTAATTCCAGAGATGAGGCAATGCTTCCATTAATATATTTTGTAGGAAGTAGAAGTGCTCAACTGCGTCAAAAGCAGAAATTCTTCTAAGATTATTTACTATTATACTAAAAAATGACAATGTAGTAATGGGTATGCATGTTACTTGACTGCAAAATATTTAAAATAATTAATCTCTAAGTGCTGTTGTGACTGCAGATTTTGAATTTGGCAAAGTCTCCTGTGTTTTGTGCTGAGTGGCTTCAGGATTTGTTCATAATTAAGTAAGGAAAATATTGCACCTGTAAAAGTTGAGGAAATTTGCTTATAAGAACCAGTATGAGTTGTTATGTGTAATGCCTTTAAAATCTTGACACAAAATATTTTCCTTTTGCTAAAATAAAATAACAAAATGAAGCTATAGCCTAAGCTTTCTTACTGCTTTCCATTTTTCTGTTCAACGAGAATTGCAGGTTTCTAAATGCTTCTAGTTGACTTTGCTTTCTGTAAGAGAGGATGCAAAGTGGGTCAGCACTGGAGAGTGAGGGCAGGATTTCATCATTTGCTTGACCAATCTAAGTGGAAAGAGAAAGAGAGTATATGGAAAGTATAGTAGTGCTTTTTCATCTGGAAAGTCTTTTGCATTTTAATATAAATAAAACCACATTTGCTTTAGTTCAAAAATCTCTAAACCTTCATGGCTGAGCATTTATCTTTTAGTCTCCTCTATTTTTATCTTTTTTGTCACACATTTTTTTAACCAAATAAGCCAATATTATCCTTCTTTTTCCTTCATATGGACAAAACAATTTTAGGACAATCACAAGTTCAGGAAAACTGTGTTAATGTTTGTACTAGAAATCAAACTTGTCATTCAAAAAAAAAAAAAAAAAAGACATGTCTGAGAATTGTCAGGCCTTTCTGATCTGCCCCTATGAGAGTCTGGGCTCAAAGCCTTCTACAAAGCTATCAGTAGCATGTGAGTGGTTGCTCCTCTTCAGGCACAGGATTTCTGCATTCCTTCTGTTAGATTGCACGCTAATGAAGATTTGTTGCCTCTTCCACTGGCAAGAACTTCCACAATGTAGCTATCGGTACCCAAATTAGTTCTTGAGTGAATCCCATGCCCTCTCATTACAGAAACTCTATAAAACGTGGCCTATTTGTATTCCTTTCAGTTAAATTAGGTAAGCTGTGCTGCATTAAAATGTGTATAATAGTATATTACTCATGTCAATTACTACTCTGCTTTGTATTTGATCATCAGTTTTTGTTACTATATAAAAGACCATTATTGTTAGTATTATAGAATCATGTATATTATTATTTAAGTTATACTGATATAAATCCAGGGTGGAATATTATAAAAATCAGTTTATTTAAAGATTTGTCAAAATTATTTTAAACTAGAACAGAGTGATAATTCTTAGTGATTCTCCTAGATTCACTTAAATATATTCTTGATGTAACAGTATTATTATATAAGCATCAACTGAAATATATTCTTGATATAACAGTATTTAGGGACCAGGGAGATGGCTTAGTGGAATAAGTGCTTCCCTTGCAAGCACAGGGCCTGAGTTCAATCGCTGGTTCCACAAAAAACAAACAAACAAACAAAAAAAAAACCAACAGTATTTACAAAAAACATTAACTATTTTGGGCCAGTGAGATAGCTCAGTATACTAACACACCTGCTTAGGCAAGCTCAGGCAAGTGCAGGGATTGTGGTTCAATCCCTGACACCACATGCCATGCCAGCCCCATCCCCAGGGTGGGCCGAGCCATCTTCTGAGTCTGGGGTATGGTGGTGCATGCCTGTAATCCCAGGACTGGAGAGAGTGAAAACAGGAGGATCACTATGAGTCTGAGCTGCATAGTGAGACCCTGTGACAACCAAATACATTTTTAAAATTTACTATTTTATTTTACTACAGTAGTTATTCATATTAAATTATATATTTTATAAGAAAGTATGTTGAATTTCCTCATAATTATTCTATCTCTCTGTCATTTATTCCTACCTCAAATCCTAAAAATGTCTGTAAATTCTTGGTAGCAAAAATAGTTTTAAAAGTTTTTATTCATTTTAATGAGAAAAAAATAGCAATGAAACAGTTTTAAAACACATTAGTAGGACAGTTACAATAATTAATACATCACATATTGTTGTCTTTGTAGTAGTTATTCAGAGGACAAGATGAAGACATGATATCTTGTCTAAACAATATTAGTGCAAGCCTTTCTTCTCATTGAACTAAGAGAAAGTATCTGCATATATCTATCCTATTTTGTATATACATAGACTTTTTTCCTCACTACAAAATGGCCCTTTATTTATATCTCCCTTTCTGCTTTGTTGTGTCAGAGATGGGTGCTCCATTGCTGTTAGAGAAGCTGTATTTGGAGAAGTCTTTAGAGGACCTTTTCATACTTGATGCCAGTCCACAAATTGTAGGTACTTGGATTCAGAATAATAACGCAATATAGTTCAAAAGTCCATAATAGTAGTTAATTACCAGCACAACTGGCAATTGTCCAAAGTTGTTAACATGAGCCTTTTGCAACTCATTATATTAATATAGCTTTACTTTTTATACCATGTGGTTACACTTTTCTGCTGGATGGATAAGATCGAGTTAAAGCAAAACCTATATATCTGAAAATGTAACTTTTGCTATCTGACGAGTTCAGTCAAATCCCCTCAGGATTTACTCTGGAACCATGTACAGCACCTTGTGGATCTTCTGTCAGTGTCAGCCACCTGGATTAGTCATGGCCATTGCTTGACCAATATGCTCTCTGTGAAAGACTGAGATAATTTTTTCTCTCAGGTGACTCTCCTTAGCCACACTATGCATTGTCATTCTCTTTCCTCTGTGGTTCCATAATCTCCTTGATCAGGAAATTTGGAAACCATTAGCTACAGATGTCACAGCAGAGGTTCTCTTATATCCTGAGTCCTTACTGACCTTGAAGGGCCAGGGCAAAAATATTGGCTATTTTTTTATCCCATCTATCTGTCTAATGTTTGGTCATTAAACATCCAGAAGAGAATCTTACTGATGTTATTGTCCAATAACAGAGGCAGTTAAGCTTACCATCACTATCTGAATATCACATATGTTAAACATATAATGAAACTGTAATATTCTAACAACCATGGATGTTCTAAAATTTAAACCTCATAGAATGTTAAAAAATCAATTACACATTTTTACACAGATATTTAGAAATGAAATCATATTCAACATTGTAGCAGTATAATCTTGCTATATTTTGGGCTTTTTGTCCCTTGTTTTCTTTTATTACCTTTTTTCACATATATTTACTTTAAAGTGAATATAGAAATAATTGATATGAATTAGAAACAGTTCACATTTAGAAGACCAAAATGACAGGTATTTTAAGCATGGTTTTAGTATAACGCAATGCTGTCTGCAATGTAGTTGCTTAGTTCACAGATATCAGCATGTAGCATTAGCCACAATAAGAATTCTACCCATTAACTGCTATTTTCAAAAACCTGATGGAGATCCTTAGGACCACTGTCTTGACCATTTTGTTTATACAAATGTATGGTTTTGCCTCTACCATATTTCCTAACATCTTTCCTTTCTCTTTCTACGTTGTTTAAACCTTAAGTTCTCTCTTTCAATTTAACTGTGTTATACCTTTCACTTTTTAATTTCTTCTTTTGAGTTCTTACATGAGGGAGACAATATGATATTTATACATGTGGGTCTGATTTATTTCACTTATTTCACTTATGAGTATAGCTTCATCCACTTTCCTATGAAGTCTTCGAGATCATTTTATCTTTATACCCGAGTAATACTCCATTGTATAAAAACTCCACATCTCTTTCATCCATTCCTCAGCTGACAGGCATTTTGGTTGTTTCCAGGATTTGGTTATCACAAACTGTGCTGCTGAAAACATAGGTGCACATATATAAACCTAGGCTCACATATATCACTATTCTATGATGTTTTCAGTTCTTTTATGAAAATTCCCAGAAAGGGGATAGCTGGATCGAATGGGATTTCCAGTCCTAGTTTTTTGACAAGTCTCCGCAATGATTTCCATGATTGCACCAGTCTACCTTCCCATTAGCAGTGGAGAAGTGTTCCTTTTTCCCCCTGCAGCTTCTCCAACATTTGTTGTTGGTTGATTTCTTTATTTTATTTCATTTTATTTTTGGGACTGAGGATTGAACTTAAACACTTGCGCTTGCCAGGCAAACACTTATTCTACTGAGCTATCTCCCCAGCCCTTGATTTCTTTATGATAGTCATTCTTTCTGGGGTAAGATGGTATCGCAGTGTTATTTTAATTTGCATTTCTTGAATGGCTAGAGATGTGGAGCATTTTTTCATGTATTTATTTGCTTCTTGTATTTCTTTCTCTGAGAAGTGTTTGTTCCACTCAGATGCCCATTTTTGGATTGGGCCTTTAAATTTTGGAGCCCTAATGTTTTTTAGCTTTTCATAAATTCTATGTAGAAGACATTTGTCTCAGTGCTTATTAGTTAATTTTTTTTCCAAATTTGTGGGTTGTCTTTTCACTCTGTTTATAATTTCTTTTGATGTGCAAAAGCTTCAAGAGATGATCCCAGTTGCTAATTCTTTCCAGTATTCCCCATGCAGTTTGATTTTTGCTCATGAAATGTTTGCCTACCCCAATGTCTTTAAGATTTCCACCTATTCTCTCTTAAAGGAGATTTAGTGTTTCTCTCTTAATGTTTATATCTTTAATCCATTTTAACTTCAGTTTAATGCATGGTGATAGACCTGGGTCATGTTTTAATTTTCAATATGTAGAGAGCCAGTATTTCCAGCATCATTTGTAAAAGATGTTATCTTTCTTCCAGTAAGCATGTTTGGCCTCTTTGTTGAAGATAAGGTGGCTGAGTGTGTTTGTAGTTGCATCTGGATCTTCTAATTTATTCCATTGTTCCTCAGGTCTATTTTTTTTTGCCAATACTATATGAATTTTATCACAGTAGCTTTATAGTATAATTTCAAGTCAGGAATTGTAATTTCTCCTTTATTGCCTTTGTTGCCCACAATTGCCTTTGCTATTCTAGGTTTTTCTGGTTCCAAATAAAGTTTAGGAACAATTTCTCTAGGTCTGAGAGGTATGCTGGTGGTATTTTGATAGGGATCACATTAAATCTGTATAACAATTTGAAAATGGAAGTATCTTTCCATTTTCTGAAATCCTCTGGGATCTCTCTCTCTCTCTCTCTCTCTCTCTCTCTCTCTCTCTCTCTCTCACTTTTTTGCAGAACCAGGGATTGAACTCAGGGCCTTGCATGGGATCTCTTTTTTTGACAGTACTGTAATTTTCATTGAATGGATGTTTTATTTCTTTAGTTAGATTAATTCCTAAGTGTTTCATTTAGCAGTGCTATTGTAAAAGGTATTGTTTCTCTAATTTCCCTCTAAGTGTGTTTGTTACCTGTGTAGAGGAATGCTATTGACTTTTGGGTATTGACTTTGTATCCTGCTAAATTTGTGTATTAATGCTAGTAGCTTCTTGAAGGAGTTTTTTGGATCTTCCAAGTAGAATATCATGTCATCTGGAAACAATGACATTTTAAGTTCTTCTTTACTTGTTCTTATTCCTTTTATTTCTCTCTCTTTTCTAATGGCTCTAGCTAATGATTCCAGTATTATATTGAATAAGAGTGGCGATAGAGGACATCCTTATTTTGTACCTGAATCTGAGAGTAAAAGATTTCAGTTTTTCCCCATTTAAAATTATTTTAGAGGTTGAATTGTCATAGGGGAATTTTAACATATTGAGGTAGAAGCGATCTATTCCAATTTTCTGTACAGCTTTGATCATGAATAAGTGTAGGACTTTGTCAAATGCCTTTGCTGCATCAATTGAGATGAACATGTGGTTTTTGGATTTGGCTGAATTGATATCATATATTACATTTATAGATTTGCATATGTTGAACCATCATTGCCTCCCTGGAATGAATCCTATGTGATCATAGTGTATAATCTTAATTTTTTGCTGTATTCTATTTGCTAGGGTTTTATTGAGGATATTTGCATCTATGATCATGAGGGGGACTGGTCTGTAGTTCTCTTTTTAAGCCGCATCTTTCTCTGGTTTAGTTTCAGTACAGTACATAACTCTAGGAATGATTTTTGAACAATTGTTTCCTTTTCAGTTTCATTGAAGAGTTTACAGAGTATTGGGATTATATCTTCTGTAAATTTCCGATAAAATTCAGCTGTGAATCCAAAGGGAGCTAGACTTTTCTTTGTCGGTGGGTTTCTTATTACATTTCACATTTCATTGGCTGTTATTGGGTTATTGAGAGTTCTTATATCTTCTTGATTCAGTTTTGGTAATTTGTACCTTTCTAGGAATCTGTCAATTTCTTTTGTTCCTTCCTCCTTCCCTCCCTCCCTCCCTCCCTCCCTCCTTCCTTTCCTCTCTT
>NW_004524763.1:170665-185996 GCF_000260255.1 Octodon degus | reverse complement strand
TCCTCTTTCTTTCTTTCTTTCTTTCTTTCTTTCTTTCTTTCTTTCTTTCTTTCTTTCTTTCTTTCTTTCTTTCTTTCTTTCTTTCCTGAGGAACCAGGGATTAAAGTCAGGCCCTTGTGCTTGCCAGTGAAGTGCTTATTCTACTGAGCCATCTCCCCAGGCCCTCTTCTGTTTCTTTGATTCTGTGATAGTAAAGATTTTCAAATAACTATTGATGATCTTCTGAATTTCCACTAGGTCTCTGGTAATTTCACACTTTTCATTTCTTATTATTAAATTTGAGTTTTTTTTCTTTCTTCTTTTTGATGAGGTTAGCTAGGGGCATATCAATTTTATTTAATCTTTCAAAGAACCAACATTTTGATTCATTAATTCTTTGTATTATTTTCTGTCTTGATTGCATTAATTTCTGCTCTACAATTCATAATTTCTTCCTGTATTTGAACTTTGGGTTTGGATTGCTCTTCTTTTTCCCAGACATTTGAGGTGCAGTATTAGGGTATGTATTTGTTCCTGTTCTGTTTTCCTAATATGTGAGTTCACAACTATAAATTTCCCTTTAAGAACTGCTTTCATGGCATCCCATAAATTCCCATAAGTTGTACTTGAGTTTTCATTGAATTGTAGATACTGTTTAATTTCTCATTTAAATTTATCTGTAACCCGTTAGTTGCTGAGGAGGGTGTTGTTTAATTTCCATGTATTTATGGGGGTTTTGTGGTTCCTTTTGTCATTTCATTGAACAGCAGTTGGATAATACACATGGGATAATTTCTGTTTTCTTGCATATACTTAAGCATGATCTATGGTCTAGTATATGGTCTATTTTAGAGAATGTCCCATGTACAGTTGAAAAAATGTGTATTCAGATGTGGTTGGGTGCAACACTCTCTCTGTATATGTCCACTAAGTCCATTCATTCCAAGCTCTGGTTCACTTCTTATACTTTCCTATTATTTTTCTGCTTGACCTACCTTTTTGAGATAAGGGGTGGTAACGTATCCTGTAAATATTGTAGTATTGGATATTAGACTTTTCATGTCCAGTAGGATTTGTCTTATATATTTGGGTGCTCCCGTGTTTGGTGAGTGCATATTTATGACTGTTACCTCTGTCTCTTGTATTTTTCCCCTATATAATGTAGTGCCCTTCTTTATTGCTTTGGATCATTCTTGTCTTGAAGTTGGGATTGTCTGAGAACAGGATTGCTACTCCTGCTTTTTCTGAGGTGCTGGGGCATGTAGTATTGTTTTCCATTCTTTGACGTTCAGCCTATGAATTTCTTTATGAGTTAAATGTGTTTCTTTTTTTTTTTTTTTTTTTTGGCGGAATAGGGGTTGAACTCAGGCCCTTGCTCTTGCCAGGGAAGCGCTTATTCCACTGAGCCATCTCCCCAGCCCCTAAATGTGTTTCTTGTATACAGCATATTGTTGGATTTTGCTTCTTAATCCACTGTGCCAGTCTGTTTCTTTTAATTGGTGAATTGATTCCATTTATATTGATGGTATAATTGAGATGTATTGACTTATGATTGACATGTTGTTTACCTGCTATTGTATTCCTCTTTTTCTCCTGTGTTTAATTGTTTGACATATTTGGTAGGTTCTTTCAGTTATCATTCATGTAGTTGTGATTATTTTTGTCCCTCTCTAGAATATCTTTTAATAATCTGTGTAGGGTTGGCTTTGTCATCATGAAATTCTTTAGTTTTTCTTTGTCATGGAAGTATTTCACTTCTCCTTCAAATTTGAAAGAGAGTTTTGCAGGGTATAGCAGTCTGGAATTGGTTTTCTTGGAGGACTTGAAATACTTTACTCCTTGCTCTTCTTGACTTGATGGTTTGTGAAGAAAAATCTGCTGTTATTCTGATGTCTTTTCCTTTAAATTTCATCTGTTTCTTTTGTCTATTGGCTTTTACTACACTGTTCTTGTGCTGGATTTCTGGGATCTTGATTATTTTATATATCTGGGTGTGTTTTTAATTGGGTTGATGTTATTGGAGTTCTGTATGCTTCAGTTACCTGAATGTCAGATTGTTTCCCCATATTTGGGAAGTTCTCTGCTATTATTTCTATTCATATGTGTCTATCCATATCTATCTATCTATCTATCTATCTATCTATCTATCTATCTATTATTTTTTAGAACCTGGAATTGAACTCAGGACCTTGTGCTTGCCATGCAAGCACTTATTCTACTGAGCCGTCTCCCCAACTCCTCTGTTCATACTTTTTATATCATTTGTATTTAGTCCTTCTTTCTCATTGATGCCTGTTAGTCTTATGTTGTTCATTTTTGCATCATCTTGCAGATGGTGTATTATTTTTTCTTGCATCTAGTTGTTTGTAAGAGATATTTTCTTACCTTTACACTAGCTGCAATGGTGTATTCAAGGTCTGAAAGTCTATCTTCACTTTCATTGAAGAGGTTTTGCCAGCTTGTGATGGAGGATTTAATTTCCTGTATATCTCCTTGAGTCTGCTTTATGCACTCTATTTCTTTCTCATATTGCTCATTGAAGCATTCCATCACTTTTTTATTCTCCTTCATTTTTTATCAGTGTAATATTTAGAAGTACTTAGTGCTACTTTCATTTTAGTTATCATTTCTTTTTTTACTTCAGAGATTTTTTCTTTTTTTTTTTTTTTTTTTTTTTTTCGGAACCGGGGATTGAACTCAGGCCCTTGCACTTGCCAAGGAAGCTCTTATTCCACTGAGCCATCTCCCCGGCCCCTTCAGAGATTATTTCTGATCTGATTTTCTCTATACCTTTCTGCAGTTGTTTCTTTACTTCATCACTTAGCTATTATTTCAGAGTTTTAAGGTGTGTCATTTCTAATTTCTTCTATGCTGGGTTTCTTGCATTTGTTCTGGATCAGCTTGGGGCCTGAGAAAGTATTTTGTTCCTCCTCTTTGTCATTTTATATAGAACTGTGGTTTGACCTTTGGTGTAGAGCTCTAGTGCAGTTATTTCATAGCACCTACCATTATTATTACCTAAGAAAGATTATGTGGTTAGGGCAGTTGCAGTTTTGTATTTACAGAACAATAATTAGCAAACTTATAATGAGTAGTGAGATTTAGTGACAAATTGTGGCTAATGGGTTTGTATTTTAGACCATAAGTGCAAACATTATAATTGTATAGCTAAGCAGGTCTTAGGCTGGAAATTTTAAATTAATTCCCCTAAATTCTGTCTGATCCCCTCCCCTTTTGTACCTGTAGTCTTCCAGGCAGACTAGTTCACTCCAATAACTTGTTGCCCCCTTTCTCAATCAAGAGACAAAGAGAAGATGCTCTTATAGATCTGGGTCTAACAAAGTGTCTCAGCTTACCTGGTCCGGATCTACCAAGTTTGCACTTATTCATGTGGGCCTGGTCTGGGTCTGGCTGATGTGCTCCACTTCTCCCTGCTGCAGCCTGCAGAAATGAATCCACTGTGCCACTTTGGCAAGATGTTCTGCCCTTGGGTTAGTTGGGTGGGTCTTGCCCCTTGCTTCTGCAGTGAGTTCTGCAGCAGAGTTCTACAACAGGTCTGTTGGATAGTGGAGGCTCCAGAGAGTGCACTGGAGGTCTCATACTCACATGCCTTGCCTGGGTGCTAGCTAGAGTAGAATCTCTGTAGTGAACATTAAACATGAAATCACTCACAATTTTTCCCAAACTTGAAATCCTACTGCCTATGCCTCCCAAGGCCTGCCTTTCTCTAAGACAGTTTTTTTTTCTATTTTACTGCTTATTCTTCCTTTGATTATAGACTCTATGATATCCTTTGTGTAATATTTTTGGCTTTATCTTTATGTAAAGATGTATGAACTCCAAAAATGATGATCTATCTTAGAAAAAGTAGATGATTTTGACAGCAATAGAACATCTTTTTTTGCCCAGGATTTGCAAGGTATTTTGTAATGGTTTTCATAGCATTATCTCTAAAATGTTAGATATTAAATGAGCACCTAATATAAAAATGAAGCAATGTTTAAACAATGAACTTTGTAGGCACAAAAAGATACAATGAAATACAGATCTCTCTTTTTAGTAAAACTTTTTCCCCAACTTTTGATTCAGTTGCAAAACACAATGTACTTATTAGAATAAAAGACATTATTTTAAGAAAAATATCTCTGTGAAGAAGATCATAATGTACCAGCAATAGGTTGGTATCACTAAAGTTATTATGATACAGCAGCTAACAAAAGAGCTAATGAAACATTGGAAAAGATGAGTTCAGTGGTCAAAATCAAATTGAGTCTGACTCAAAAAATGAAAAAAAAAAAAACTTAATCATACATTCTATTGTTTTAAATTCTCCCATGATGATATCTTGGATAACTGACAAAGGATCTAGAGAAAGAACTAGGCGTGCTTATCTGTCATTCCATAAAAAGGGTGTAAAGTAGACTCCATAGTTTGGAAAGCATCTCCTGTCCTATATCAGGCTAGGTGTACATCCAGGTCCTTTTAGCTAAGGAATTAAAGCTTTTCATAAGTGATTTAAGGCATTTCTTTTAGAATTCAAAACTCAATTTCAAACCTACCTGTGCTTGTTGTACAATTGGAGCAAGAAATTGTAGCACATTTTTTCTCCTCAGTTAGCTAGTAGGTGACCTTTTCACGATTTTCTAACATTTTCAGGTGTTCAATCTTTAGATCCAGCATCTATGCTCAAAAACTGTTCCTCTGTCACTTCCTCAAAGTAAATTTTCCCAGTGCTGGGGAGGTTGAAAACAGGAGGAACACAACAAGTCCGAGCTGCATAGTGAGACCTTGTACCTAATACACACAAAAAAAAGAAAAGTAAGTATTACCTTACATGAAAATTTCTTCTTCATTTTTGCATGTGGAATAGCTTTTTCCAAAAACAAATTAACTTTTTGAGAAAATAAACATTTTCCTTTCAATGTAGTATCACTGGCTGAAAATTTTCCATAATATTTAGTTTAGTTGAATAATGTGAATGAAACATTTTGTAGATTGACATCTCCCTGACCCCAACTTCAGAAATGGTAACAATATAAGTTATGGTTTATGAATCTCCCTGAGTTCTTTCCATTAATTTTTCAATTAATACAATGCACCATTGACTTTTATGAAGTGAGACTAAGCTAGAGACAAAGTGAAAACAGTGAAGTGAGGATATGATGTTATTAACTGAAGAAAATGACCTCACAATAAAATGTTGGCTCAGAGGATGGTAATACTCACTGCAAAGAGGACGTAGGATGTGTTTAATGACTGGTCAAAATATGTGTTTTAAAAAAGTAGATCAGATTCATAAGCTATCATAGCTTTGTCATTTCATGGACTAAATGATATCTACCTGAGAACCTTTTTGATAATGTGTTCTTACTGAAAGACAGGTATATCAAAGAACAAGCTTTGCAATAATGAAAAAAATATATATCAATTTGCCAAAGTCACGAGTAGATAAAACACTAGGGATAAGTGAATATATGGTCAAAGTCCAGTTGATAAGTCTCAGGCCCTGACCACATTATCTCTCAAAAGTCTCACACAGATGAGCCCAGTAACTGAAATGACAAAACTGGGGTTTTCAAGTAGTCCCCTTAATTTTATTCAAATTTTAAAAGTTATGGAATTTACAATGATCATAATAGAAACATGGCAGATGAGCAAGATAAGAAACAGATTTTGAAAAGATCTTTGATGAGGGCTCAGCAGACTAAAGCACCTATTTAGGCAGGCTGTGGGGACTAGGGTTCGATCCCTGACAGGCTGTGTGGGTCTGGCCCTGCCTCTGGGGTGTGGTGAGATGGTAATGGAGATTGGGCATGGTGGCATGCACCTGTAATCCCAGTGCTTGGGAGGCTAAAAACAGGAGGATCACTATGAGTCCAACTTATGTAATAAGAACCTGTAGGCCCTTTACTAAATATATTAAAAAAAAAAAAAAAACTTTGATGATACTGATTCTATCAGTTGTGATGAGCATGTGTAACTCATGATTGTGTGAATGTGTATGAAACTCACCCAGTATTTTTATAGAAATATGGTTAGATTTGGGGATATTTTTATAAAATTTTTCTGGACAAAATTTCAGATTTATTTGTCTATATAGTTCCAGTAGTGAATATTTACACAGATTCTTTTTTCAAAAAGGCCATTCTTGGACTGCAAAATTTCGTCTTTTTAAACAAGTTCTTATTATTGTTTTTATCGTTCTTTTTGTAGATTATGCAACATCAGGCTTGGGAAGGCATAATCTTTTGAGTACTCCAAATCTTACTTCAATGGAGTATGACAATGTTCTTATGTACCCAAAACCTAAAGAACAAAACCCACTAAAAATCCATCAATAATATAAACCATGTAAATTTCCCTTTGTCAGGTTACCTTGATGAGTTTTTTGTTGTTTATTTTGTTTCATTTGGTTTTGAGATGATCTTACTCTACCACCCGGGCTCTCTTGCATCTCTCTATGTGGTCCATATAGCTTCAAACTTTCCATCCTAACTTAGCCTCCAGATCTCTGGGACTGCTGGCAGGCACCACCATACCTGATTATGCTAGTGTTCTTAGGTGGAAAAACCTCACTAGCTACTAATCTTTACTCACCTGTGGCAAGCAGATTTTTCCCAAAGAAAGTGTTATCTTTGCAGGTTTTGTGTTCTGCCCAAAGCTTCTTCCCCTGACTCTCTACTCATCTCAGGTGCATGAAACTTCTACAAGTGATGAGGAAATATATATTTTTTCATACCCATCATAGTTTCTCATATTCTCTGGAAAATAGTATCAGTAACCACATTTACTGCTCAGGGACTCTAAGATGTAGTTCTTTGTTTTTTTCAGAATAGGTATAGGAATTTCCTCTATGCCTTGATCACTTGATTTTCCTAGGAGTGTGATGGAAGGGCATATCTAAATGAAATAAATCAGATAAAAATGGATCATTCTTACATGCCACTTGGGAGAGAGCAAACTGAAAAAATGGGCTGCCTATCAGGCCAAGCTTGTTTTCTTATAGTCCAGGAATGGGTGGTTCTCAAGTGGTTAAACTAGCTTGTTTAACCTCCGGGTACAACTTCCTCTTGGTTCCAAATCATAACTGCAGTGGCCCTTGTGAGCTTTACAGCTACTTTGGTGTAAATTTTGGGTATACAAATCAAAACAGCTGGAATTTTCTTGTTTGACAATGAAACAGTTCTATCTCCTTAGAAGTTTCTCACTCCTTCTTTTCTATATCAGCTTTCTTTAGCTTAAATCTCGAATCCATTTTAAAAGCAATCTAAAGATCTACTTTCTTTTATACTCAGAGACAAAATCTCTGGCTCTCTGAATTTACATTTGTATTTCCTTTGGAATTTTTTTTTTAATTCAGAAATGAATGCACTCTGATCCTTCTCTTGTAAAATGAAAACTATTTTGTCAGTTTCAGCTCTGTTTGTTCATGCTTAGGAATTTCTAATACTCCAACTGATCCTTTCTGGATTTCTCTGTTATTACTCTTCTTACAGTAAAGAAAATCTTCCGGGGGCCCAGCCCTAGCTCAGTTCTTTAAGTGGCTGCTTCCACAATGCTGGCAGCCTCAGTTTGCTGTAGTTCGATCCCCACAACACTCCAGACATGCAAAAGTGCCCTGAAGGCATTCAAGGAGCAAAAAAAAAAAAAAAAAAAAAAAAAAAATTCCTTATTGGGGCTGGTGAGATGGCTCAGTGGTCTAAGGCACCTACTTAGAACAAGCTTAGCAAAGCACAGGGACCATGGTTCAATCCCCCAGCACCACATGCCAGCCAGCCCTGCCCCCTGGTGGGCTGAGCTGGCCACACACACACACACACACACACACACACACACACACACACAAATAAATAAAATTTAAAAAAAAGAAAAGAAAATCTTCTCTTTGTTTAAAGAAGACTAAATGATCCAGACTTTCCATATATTTTCCCAGCAGTTTTTCTAAGCCAGTGGCTTTCAACAGAGAACCTGTTTCTTCTTTCACTATAGAACTAGGAGAGGAAGCTCATTCTGGCATTCTTTTCATTTGGCTGTGTGATTATGCAAACTTCTGCTTGTAGTACGTGAACCTTAGCTATTTCACCACATTCTTTTTAAAGTAAAATTTGTCAGAAGGCATGATATTCTCACTTTCTTGGAACTCTTCTCCCTTCCCCACCCTTCCAATGTGAACAGACACGCACAAGCACAAACCTCAAAGCCATGGTGACGGAGATATTCTTCATCTGGTGATAAAAATATGAAAAGTATCTTGGGGTTACTAGAAGTAGTAGAAATAGATTCCCAGATGCTAAATATATTCACAGCTACTACTCACTCATTGATCTACACACTGCTTACATGGCTACAGGCTGGGTTTGCACAAAGCTAGAGCTTGCAGTTGATCCATAATGTGAGACAGGAGATTGCAAGCTTAACCTTTAAAAACATATATGAATGTCTTGCAAATAATGCCATTTTCTTAACATAAAGAGGTCGATGTGTCAAGTGAAACTGAACATTTGGGATTCCTTAGCTCATCATTATTTTCAAAAGACAAACTGAGTTACTTGGCATACTGTAATGAAGGAAATGTGAAATTAGCAGGAGTGGTGGTACTCCTTCAGCATTTTAGATGAAAAACCTATGCAGTTTTGATTCTTTAGATTTACTGTTTCAAAGACCATCTGAGCATCTGTTAGGGACTGCGTGATCTAATCTCTACCACAGTGCATGCAGTCAGCTTTCCAGCGTGTCACACCATTACTAAGTAAAGAGCCAGAAAATGAGCAGGCAGGTCACTTTTCACCTCATTAGCACAGCAGGAGGGGCTCTGAAAAACAAGATGCTAGCAGAAGCCATGGGGCTCACCAGTATCTTTTTTGAATAGCAGAGGAAGGATCCAGCTGTGCACACTTTCTAACTCAGTCCTTCTGTTCTTCCCCATGCAACTTCTTTCTTTTTCGTCTGACCTTTTATCAGTCTGGCCCCTGTAGTGCTCACAAACCAACACAAAGTCCTATCAGCATAATATATAATTTATTCTTATTTTTTTTCTCATGGTCGATTTTGGTTTTAACATAATTATTTTCAATACTGTAGAAATATAAAGCCTTTCCTGACCTTGACCATATTGAGACTCTGAGTCTTTTGAACAGAAATACGAAGAAGACAACAGGAGGGAAGATGACACTTTCTTATTTTAAAAGGCTTAAATAAACAAATAAAAGTTTTATTTTTGTTCTCTAAAACTCTTTTCTGCTTTTTGCTATCTTTGCTTTTCTTCACAAGCCTCATCGCCATGTTGGTGGCTCCTTTACCAGCCTTGGTTCCTGAGTGACTACAATGACAGGCTTGTCACAATGGACAAATAAAACAAACAAACAAAAAACCTTTCTATTTTATATCATTAAAGCTTAGAATGTGATTTTTACATGGCATAAAATACAGCAGGCTCTGAATGATGAAACTGCTGAGATTTACTGGGAAAGGTGCTGTAGCAAACACTATGGGAAGTCCACTACTTAATCCTCATTAAAGTAATGTATCAAAGGTACAAGTTCCATTCCAGTTTGGAAGTGAGAAAACTGAGATATATAAGTAATGTTCTTATACTTCTTTGATGTCAACAACAACAAAATTTCCTTTTCTCTGTCTTGTTTCTTAGCTATGGTTCAATATAGCAGTTCCAAAGGGTGCTGACTGACCTGAAAGGATGAACTCACACTGTTTTGGCTCAAGCATGTCTCATTTCATACTTATAGCCTTCTCCTGTCCCATATTAAGGGGCAACCTCAGTTCTACTTTTGTGCAAACATAACCCATAGTCATGTAAGTAAGGTATAAACCAAGGACATAGACCAAAACATATTTATGAATATATTCAATATCTCAAAATCCAAGTCAGTAGACAGTGAAAACTTTGCTTCACATTTCCTTTGTTGGAAAATATTCTAAGATATATTTCATAAGATTTTTCCTCAAGTCCCAAATTTCTTTTTACAATTTGTTAAACAGTATGATTTTTATTATTTGGTTGTTTAGTATTTTTAGTGGTACTAGAATTTCACCTAGAGTCTTTGTTTAGTGCTAAATCCGCAACACATTTCATTTTCTATCTATCTTTCTTTTTCCTTTTTTTTTTTTTTTTTTTTTTTTTTTTTTTTTTTTTGTATGGGGAATTGAACTCATCACACTTTTCACACAAGATCTTGCTAAGTTATCCAGGCTGACAATTTATAGAAAATGCAGAGAAACAACTCAAAAACATATCAGGTAAATTTAACAGAGAATTTAAGAACAATCTAACAGACTTTTGGACGTAAACAATATAAATTAAATGTAAAACGCAATAAAGAGAATCAATAGCAAAATTGATCAAGCAGGAGAAGGACTCTGTTAAGTCAGAGACAGATTACTTAAAAACATACAGAGGGAAAAAAGCAAAGAATGAAAGGCAACTAAAAAACTTTACAAGATTTTTGGGATACCACTAAATGAGCAAATGTAAAACTCATTGAGGAAGTAGATGAGGAGAAGGTGGAAAGCTTCTTTAAAGAAATGATAACAGCAGGGCGGGTGACATAGCTCAGCAGACTAAATGCCTGTTTAGGGCAAGGGGAGGGGAGGGGTTCAATCCCAGGTACCACATGCCATGCTGGCCTCACACCCAGGCACACTGAGCTGGCCACCAAGTCTGGGCATGGTGGAGCATGCCTGTAATCCCAGTGCCAGGGAGGCTGAAAAAGGAGGATCACTACAAGTCCGAGCTGTGTAGTGAGATCCTGCACACACACACACACACACACACACACACACACACACACACAATATCAGAAGCCACTGCAAAACTGGAGAAAGATATAAATATCTACATACAAGAAAATCAAAGTTCTCTATATAAATGATATGCCATGGTGTATAATCAGATGTTCAAAAAGCAATGCAAAAGAGCAAATCATAAAAGGAGCAAAAACTCCAGTAGTTGTGGTAAGGACCAAGATAGTCTGAACCTCTGGGGGGGCTGAAGCAGGAAAACATAGGAGGTTGAAGCCATCTTGATAGAGACACAAAAGTCATAAACAAAAGGAAATAAAACAGTTGAATTTAAACAAATAAATACAGAGAAAGAAAAGAAGAAGTACTGCATGATGGAGTTGCAGTAAATCGAGGACCAGATTTCTCGGAAGAAGACTTTGAGTCCCGGAGACAGTAGGACATGTTTCAGACACTGGAGTAAAATAGCTGTAGAAAAGAGCCTTGTACCTTTCACAAATGAATAAGAGTTAACTAGTCCATCATAATGAGACTTATTTTGAAAAAAAAAAATGCTAAAAGGAATTCTTCAAATTGAAAGAAAAGAACAGTCAGTGTGAGAAAAGAATATTTGAAAGCATAAAGCTCACTAGTAAAATTAAGTATGTGAAATTTTAAATACTTGTTTTAATAGTGGTCTATAACATGATATTTTTTTTAGAAGTTAGGCCACATTTTTTAATAATTTTTTTTATTGGTACAATTTGGATATACGTAAATGATAACATTCATCACAGGGAGTTTGTACCTGTATATGAGCTACCCCTCCCCATCATTCAATATCTCTTTTGCTCTTTACTTACAAAAGCTTTATTTCCATTTATTCCTTCTACTTTTTACTGTCTCTTCTTCCTCTACCTCCTTCATTCTCCTCATTTGATCGTATTCTCGTTTACCAGTATTTATTATACATTTTGGTCCTTATCGTGATTTTTGGTTTTTCACTCCACAGAAATCATGATATTTCAGCATGTGAAATCACGTCGCATTAAATCACCAAGATTTGGCTGACATCTATATGTCTGTCTGTCTGTCTGTCTGTCTGTCTGTCTGTCTGTCTTTTTCCATGTATTTGGTTGCTACAGGATCTCAGGACACACCTTGGACTTGTAGTGATCCTCCTGTTTTCAGCCTCCCCAGTGCTGGGATTACAGGCTGGTGTGACTAAACAGCATATTTTTAACATATGGTTAAATTAGAAAATTATTAAAGTAATGGTGACTGTAATAATTCACTGAAGAAAATAAATGTAAAACAATATAAAGTATAACACAAAAATTGAAAATGTGAAGAAGCAGTACGTTTAAATTATAAAGTGACAAGTTCAAAATTTTTATCAAGTTAAAATAACCATAAGGTGTTTTGGTAGGTAAAATTTTATTATATATAATAATATGTTAAGATAAAAAAATCTCCTTTTATTTAGTATTTATTTTTCTGTATTTTAGGGAAGGGTCTACATCTTTGAATGTCTGATTATACACCATGGGATATCATTTATATTGATTCTCACTACTAGATTGGACTCGTAGTGATCCTCCTATTTACAGCCTCCCAAGAGCGGGGCTTACAGGCTGGCCCCACCACGCCCAGTCTCAATCGCCATCTCAGAGCGCCCCGGGGTGGGGCCAGCACAGCAGACCTGGGGATTGAATCCCTGGCCCCTGAGCCTGCCTGCAGGCACTTTAATCTGCTGAGCTACTTGGCGGGCCCTAAAATATCTCCTTTTAAAAGTAATTATTTTATTAAAAACAGATATTAAAATATATTACTAGACAAATTTTTTAAGGAAAAGAGAGGACAGTGAGAAAGACATATGAATGTAGAATCTACAAAACAACTAAGAAACAATAGACCTGTCCTACATGTTTACCAATCAATAATTACTTGTATAACAATGTGTTAGATTCTCAAATTAAATGATACAATATGACTGAATGGATGAAAATCAAAGTGCACTATGTTGCTCTCTGCAGAAGACTGGCTTTATCTGGGGATTCAGATAGACTTGAAGTAAAAGGGTGAAATAATACTTCATGTAAATAAAATTAAACACAGAGTAGTAGCAGTATGTGTATCAGATAAAAAGAAATGATTATAATGATAACGTGGTTAATTCAGCACAAGAGCTAACAGTCATAAATACATATGTACACAACCTTGCAGCATTTAATTATATAAAGCAAGTATTCATAGATTTAAGGGAGTTACAGAAAGAACTACAATAGTGCTTAGATGGTTCAATAGCCTACTTCTAGGAAAAAATAATGGCTGAATTTAAACTGCATGTTAGATCAAATAAGCCTAACAAACATTTATGAAACATTATCTCCAACAGAGGAAGGCTAACATAATTCTTCTCATCAGCACATGGCACATTCTCCAGAATATTTTTGAGAGCTTTTTGTATTTATGAGAACACCCTGCAAGATGAAGGTGTTCAATATCAAAAAATAATTATTGTGAATATTTCAGCATTTACACAGTACTTACTACGGATTCAACACAGTTCTAAGTATTTTTATACATATTATCTCACATAATCCTCTCACTAAGAAGCTAAAACATTTAGCCTTGCCATTTTAAAGATTTGGAAACAGAAATCCAAGGGGTTAAGAAACTGGGCAGGAATGTGAAGCTTGCTCTGAGGCTATTCCTCTTGCATGGAATGATTTTACTTAGGTCTGTCAGTTATTGAGAAATGCCAGCATTTTCAGTCTGGCATTATTCATTCCTACTCACCTGACTGGGTGACTTGGAAAGCTGTTTTACTTGTTCCTATCCTGCATGTCTCACTGTCCCCTCTACACCCAAATTCCTACCCTCTTATTTAACCTTGTGTTACTGCCATTGTTTTTTTTTTCTTTTCAAAATTTTTTTTTATTTTTGTTTTGTTTTTCTTAATAATTTTATTGAGAAACAAATAGCAATGAGACAGTTTCAAAACTGATTATAAGACAGTTTCAATAATTAATACATTTTATATTGTTGTCTTAGTGGTTATTCATTATATAAGATGCAGACATGATATCCTGTCCACAAACACTATTAGAACAAATCTCTCTATTTGGTGAATTAAGAGAATGCAGATGTATATCTACCCTATTTTGAATATACAAATACAAAATGATAGTTCATTTGTATCGCCCTTTTTTGTTTAATTTTGTCAGAGAAGGGTATTCTATTTTCATTTAAATATTGTAGATGCATGAATTCAGAAAAAATATTCCAAAATAGTTCAGTAGTCCATAATAGTAGTGGGTTTTCCATAAGACTGGCAATGTCAGAAGTTGTTGACTTGAGCCTTTTACAGCTCAGCATATTAATATGGCTTTATTTTTATACTTCATTTTTACACTTTTCTGCTGGATGGTTAAGACCAAGGTAAAGCAAGACCTATATAACAAGAAATGTAACTTTTGTATCTGATAACATCAGTCAAATCCCCTTAGGATATATCCTGAAACACTGTATCACAGTTTGTAGATTCTTTGTCAGTATCAGCCATGTGGATGAGTCATGGCCATTGCTTGACCAATTTGCTGTCTGTGAAAGCCTGAGAGAATGTTTTCTCTCCATGTGACTCTCCTTAGGGACACTGTACATCATCGATCACTTTCCTTTATGGCTCCATAATCTCCTTGATCAGAAAATTTGGGACACAACTGTGTTAATGATGTTATGGTACAAATACTCTTATATCCTGAGTCTTCACTGACCTTGAAAGGCTAGGGCCAAAATGTTGGCTGTCCTTGCAGCCCTTCTTTTTCTCCAGAGTATTATTTGTTTAACAATAAAATGAATTGTAGCAATTTTAGAGATGCAAACATCTTATTAGTGTTCTTTCTTTTTCTGACTAAAATGACATAAGCTTAACAGCAGAAGAAACTTAGATAAAATGAAAAGAACATGGAAATTATTCACCATATTCCCGAATAACAAATGGGCTAAGGCCACTCTTAGAAATGGCCTACAAATGACAGCAGATTTTCAGCACCATGCTCCTACAACATACAGTAACAACAGCTCTAAGAGGAAAGTTACAGCAGCGAATTTCACTGTAAAAAAGTTCTCAAACACCATGATGCTGCATCTCAAAGGAATAATTAGTGGACCACAAAAGGCAAAACACCAAAACAAACCATAAAAACAACTCCCACACCTTCTGTTTTCAAAATAGATGATAAAAGCTTCCTTCTGGCTCCACAAGAAGGGGGACTGTGGCCAGCAGAGAGAACATCTCTGAGACCAATTATACTCAACTTTGCTTGTGTTTCTTCAGAAGTCACTTTCTCATATTTTAGGGTTTTTTTTTTCATTTTCTGTAGGTAAATCATATTTAGTTTCTTGTTAACCTTGTTTTTCTATTTGTTATGCTTTTCTTTTGTTTTTGCCTTTTTCCCCCTACAAGAATCTGTTCTTTCTCATTGCCTTCATTTCAACTTTTGCTGCAGATTAATGTTTCTTCTTCTTCTTCTTCTTCTTCTTCTTCTTCTTCTTCTTCTTCTTCTTCTTCTTCTTCTTCTTCTTCTTCTTCTTCTTCTTCTTCTTCTTCTTC
>NW_004524763.1:164602-170565 GCF_000260255.1 Octodon degus | reverse complement strand
TTCTTCTTCTTCTTCTTCTTCTTCTTCTTCTTCTTCTTCTTCTTCTTCTTCTTCTTCTTCTTCTTCTTCTTCTTCCCCTTCCCCTTCTCCCTCCTACCCCTCTCCCTCTCCCTCTTCCTCCTCCTCCTTGTCCTCCTCTTTCGACCTCCTCCTCCTCCCTCTTCTTTCTCCTTGTGCTCCTCCTCCTCCTCCTCCTCCTCCTTCTCCTCCTCTTTCTTTCTTTCTTTTTGGTACCGGAGGACCAACCCAGGGCTTCTGGCTTGCTAGATGAGTGTTCTCCCACAGCTAAATCCCCAGCCCCTGCTGGAGGACATTTACTCAATAAACTCATCTGTCTTTCCTTTGACTTCTCTACCTCCTAAGCTGAGCCATACTCTCTCTTAGGCCACCATGGCACTGCCACAGAAATGGAGGGGGTGATGGACCAGTTGGTGCTGCAGGGAGCCTTCGATTGCTTTGCTGCCTGTCCACTGGTGCTCCAGGCTTCTGGGACTTGCAATGCATTTCAGACTCAAAATATCTTTAACTCACAAGGGGTTTATCAGCATGGAACACAATCATATGTCAGTGCATATGTAGACTACAGTGCCCTAAGAATTAATTTATAAGACATACTAGTGTCCAGAGAAGATATTATAGCTACTAAAATGATTGCTTAAGCATAGGGACTAGTTTGATTCAAGCGATTACTTTATTATGGTTTTCTTCTTTTGAGCATTTCATCATACTTATCCATAAAATGGGCTCTTGCAATGACTTACCTCATAGGAATGTAAATAATTCTTTAATACATAAAGAATTGCTTACAACTATGTCTGGTACCTAAGTAAGTCCACGGTAATTGCTAACTCTATTATTGTAAATTTTTAAATTTTTATTTATTTATTTATTTACTTGATTTTTTTTAAAATTATGTATTTGGCACAGGATCTCTCTAGCAGCTCAGACTTGTAGTGATTGTCCTGATGTCAGCCTCCCCAGCACTGGGATTACAGGTGTACACTGCCACACCTTGTCATGGTGGTCGACTCAGCCCACCCAGGGGCAGGGCCAGTGTGGGGATCCAACCCCAGTGCTGGAGTTTGCTTAAGCCAGTGCTTAGTCTATTGAGCTTTGTTACTGGCTCTATTTTATTTTTTAAATTGTTTTTATTTCTTTATTGGATACAATATCTCACTACTCAGCTCAGATTTATAGTGAACCTCCTGTCTCTGTCTCCCCAGTGCTGGGATTAGAGCTGTGTGCCACCACGCCTGGTTTCAGGGCTGTCTGACCAGCACGACAAGAGGTGCCAGACTTTGCCAGGTGGGAGCTTAGACCTGAGCTATCTCCCCAGCTCTATAAAAACTTTTAATCAGAACATGTTTACTTAAAGAGGGAATAACTAAGAAAATACAGCTATTTAGAATATAGATGTGATTTTTACATATATACAATTGTAAACAGAAGCAAATATATATATATATATATGTATATATATACATATATAGTGAAATCTATAATAAAGGTGAAATCATAAAATAAAAACAAATTAATAATTCATGACTTTTAACCTTACATTTCCCATAAAGAAAACAGTGTTTCCAACATTCTGATCACAGCTGAGATTCTATTTCAAGACACTATCCCTTCCTTATGAAATGTGAGCATATTTGGTTAATTTCCTCTTCCTACCTACCCTTGGCAGTTTTGTCAGAAAATGCATATATTCTGGCAACTTGTCAGAGAAAGATTTGCAGCTCTGAATGAGCTGATGTTATAATGGATGCTATGTAGGTAGACAAATAGATCACGTGTGATTTTATGTGCTCGTAAATATCAGTATGTCTTTTAAGGTGGTGGTGAATGGAGGGCAATGAGAGTGCTGTAACTGCCATTTGTTTGAGCTACAGGTTTTCAGCATGCACAAGAAAAGTAGTAACTTTTCTTAAAAGGCAGTAAAGACCTAGACCTTGACATACTGCTTGATATAACAGTTCAGCAAGCTGTTGGCCCCACATCTTTCACTGTTTCTAATTGCGCAGTTGGTAGGTAGGATAAAAGTTGGCAAGATAAGAAAATGGAGCTTTTACAGTTTGTAGAAAGAGGATTTAATGCCACTACAAGTAGATGGATAGATGCTCATGTGCGGGTTAGACACCACAGAGAAAGCAATCATTCTGACATGGTAAAAAGTACCTAAGCTGGGGAATTGCAGCATCCACTTTTTCAGTAACTTTGCAGATGCATTAATTTCTCCAAACCAGTCATAATCCTTGAAATTCTTTTAGATACTGTGCAAATTTCCCTGAGAATCAATTTATTCATAAAACACTGGCAAATTATTTCAGGAGTAAACAGCCACAAAAACAAGAATGAAAAGATTTTAAAAAATTAAACAAATACAAACAAACATTGGCCACTTATTAGAGAAGATAAAATCATCTTACATTACAGACCAAAGACCCTTGAAATCCAGGACATTCTTTTTTTCCCCCCCAGGACATTCTTAAAGAAATAGAAAACATATACAACTAATGGTCCTTTGAAACATTTAAATATAGTGTCCTCTCAATCATCTGAAGATATTCAAGGCATTTAGAAAGCTACACAGAAGATTCAGGTTGCTTTTGCTCAAATGTAATGTAACACACAAAAGATTTAATTACCTTTTAGTTTTACGTTCGATAACTTTTTAGTATCTATTTAGCTGTTGTTTTAATTATGTGGATTGCTTTTGCTTTTGTTGTTGGCTTTTAAGTGATTATTTAAGAATTTTAGAAGTGCTTTGAGTAATTTTCATATTAAGTAGGATCTCTGAAGATAACATGGAAAGACTAGTGAATACTCCAGGATAAATCAAAGCCCATCATAAGGAAGAACCATGGTTCTTAAGAACTGAACTGTGGGAGTCTAAATAAAAGTTTCTGAGTTCTTGTAACTTTAAAATGAAAATATAGTGCAGTTTGGGTTCTGATGCTTAAAACAATAGCATATTGCTTTTGCTTAGAATGGGTGTTGCTAGTTCTATTTTTTTTAATGAATTTTAAAAGGCCTACAGGGTGTACAGGGTCTCACTATGTAGATCGGGCTCGTAGTGATTCTCCTGTTTTCAGCCTCCTAAGCACTGGGAGTACAGGTGCATGTCACCATGCCCAGTCTCAATCACTGTCTCAGCACGCCGCAGGGGATGGGGACGGCATGACACAATAGGGATAGAACCCCAGCTGCTTCACTCTGCTGAAGTAGGCACGTTAGTCCCCTAAGCTATCTGGCTGGCCCTTCTAGCACTATTTTTAAAGTGAGTTTTATTTATTTTTATTAGTACAACCTTGTCATAATGGTTTCATTCCTTGTGTGGTGTTGATACATGTACTTAGCACATCTTAATTATTTTTTTCATACCCTTTACCCCCTTCCCACCAAGTATATATTTAAGCCTGATTCTTTAAGTGTATATGAAAAATAGTCAATAGGAGATGCTGTTCATTTTTTCTACATGTGAACTTGAAGGAAAATTCAAATTGAAATAAATTGACTTATATTCATCTAAATATTAAGTATAAGTGTGGTCAGACTCCTTTAATCCCTCAGCTTCATTTGAAAACTGTTAGAGCCAATAACTTTCAGCAAATACCCTTATTCAGTACATACAAAATAAATCATATTTTCAAGAGATTATATATCTATTCCTAGTGTACAATCACAAGCATATGTTCTATATATGGGGAAATGATCATATGTAGTTTAACTACCCAGAATACAATCTTGAACTTTAGAATGTTCAGGTCAAGCTCTCATACCTGCCATTGAGAGACTGGAGAAGCAACTAGGTCCATTGCATGGTGAAGGACTGAGGCAACAGCAGTGCCCACAGCTGCCCACGGGTGACTCCATGTCGTGGATTCCATACCTATAGCTGTGTCCAAACAACCACTGCCAGCTGGCTCTGTCACTTATTCCCCTCAGTACAGGGCAAAAATGACAGCTACCAACTGACCAACATGATTATAGATGAGTCCAACTCCCTGGCCTAGCTATGAATCTATAGTTAACTATGTGCTATTATTATTGAATAGTGTTCTATTATTGGATGTAAAGCAGTTCATTTTATTAGATATTTCCTGTAGGTCAATATTTGTCTTGTCAAGCTGGGGAGATAGCTCAGTGGTCTAAACCCTGCCTGGCAAGTGTAAGGATAGGGATTTTATTCCTGGTACTAAAAGCCCTGCAGGCCCTAAAGCTGGGAGTGTTGGTGCATGCCTATAATTACAGCTCTGGGGAGGCTGAGACAGGAGGTTCACTAGGATCCCCAGCTGCATAGCGAGACCCTGTACTGAATAAAGAAATAACTAAAAGATTTTTAAAAATTTTTAAAAATATTTGATATATCAGTATTATTGCTATAATTACAGATATCTTTTGTATGGTTAAAGCTGGTTCTTAGAGTGTGCCTTTATCCAGTTTGTATTTATTGTTGTCATTTTTCCTGATTTAGCCAAGATGACAGTTGTTATTACCAAATGGTTTTCTCTGAATACCAATATCTGGATTGCCTGCAGGTAATTAACAACATTGAGGCCCATTATAAAGGAAACAAAATGTGAAAATAATCAATGAATCTGCACACTAATAAAAAGTTATTTGAATTAAGCAAGGATATGCAAAAGTGATTGTCTAGCAAAGACATTAATAAGAGACCATTAAAATGTACCAAATACAAAGCTAGGAGGTTCTGACTTCTATTGAAATTGTGAGCAGAGAAGCAACCAATGTGAGGACAGTGTCAGATCTAGAACATAATGCTGTGGAGTAATCAATGCTGATCTTAAAAACAAGAAAACATGGAAAACAGACCCAGTCTACCGAAGACACAAAGACTCATTTAAGACTAATTAGATAACTAGAATTAGGGAAGATCAGAAGACAACACAGTTTTTTAAAAAAAAAATTGCTTACAAAATAATTTTTTTTTTGGTGGAACCAGGGATTGAACTCAGACCCTTGTGCTTGCCAGGGAAGCACTTATTCCACTGAGCCATCTCCCTGGCCCCCTGCTTACAGAATAATTGTTAAATGTCTAAAAATTATTGAATATATGGAACAGTGAGGCATATAGAATCCCAAATAATCAAGATCAGAAAAAAAACAACTATATCACTCATCATATTCAAAATCCTGGATGTCCAACCTAAGAATAGAGTCTTAGAAGAAACTAGAGGAAAACAAAGAATCATAAGTGTGAACACACTAGAATTACAGCAAACTTTTCAGCACAAATTTAAAGGCCAGCAGCACTTACAAAGAAGTGGACAAGCCCTAAAACCCCACAATTTCTAACCCAGACTGGTATGTCTTTCAAAATTATTTTGAAACTGATGGAGAACTAAGATATTATTATGGTAAAAGCACCAAAGAAATCCATGACAACAGAACAAAAAAGTCTAAAGAGTGTCCTAAAAAAGACAATGAAACAAGTAATTGCAAAAATTCCAGTAGAATTTTTTTAGGAGGGTGAGCAGTTAAATAAAAGGAAAAGAAAAAATTCAACAACAGGAAAATAATACAATGAAAGGAGTAACTCAGTAATAATTCTGTGAATGGTCTAAATTCTTTAATCATGAGACACTGATTGGCAGAATAGATTAAGAAACAAAATCAAAAATTTCTGAAAGAAATTCGTAGACTGAACTTCAAAGAGTGTAAAACAATATTTCATGAACATATTAAAAACTGAACAAAATCAAGATCCCCATATTCAAAGCTCTAATTAAAGAATGGGCATCTGAGATGAGTACATAGTTCTCAGATGAAGGAATACAAATGACAAATAAATATATAGAAAATGTTTAGCATCATTGGTCATTCAAGAGATGTGAATTAAAACAACACTGACATTCCATCTCACCTCACAAAAATGGCTATCATCAAAAAGTCAACCAAGGGATATACTGTCCATGTAAGAAGAAAATATAGCTTAGAAA
>NW_004524763.1:144759-164502 GCF_000260255.1 Octodon degus | reverse complement strand
TAATATATATATCTCAGATGCCCATATATATGTGTGTATATATGAGTGAGTGTTTAACTACCAAAAAAAACCCAATGTATCCCACTAAAAGAAACGCTACCACTAGCCTCCCCAAAAGAGTTGCCTCACTTGTAACACCCTTATCGCAGTGTTGTTGCCATTTTCTCATGAAGTACTTGAAGTCCATCATTGAAAATGGCTATAGTTGTGTTGTAGCTGTTGCTTCAATGTCCCACATGAATTTTCCTTTACTTTTCATGATTATTCTGAATGTGGGGAAGAGTCAGAAGTCCCAAGGCCCAGCGCAGGGTGAACAAGGGGGAAGTAGAGGAGCTGTCATTATTTACAAGCCAGATGTTCTGGCAGCAACACTCACTTTATTTTCATAAGGACAGCAGAGAGCTGCTCCACAAATTGGCAAGAATGATAGGCTGTGGTCAAAGTGAGGGTTCTGTCTTGGGAAGAATAAATGCAAAGTGTGTGTTGCTGTTTCTGTAATACACTTTTAAAACGTAAACAGCTAACATTTCAAGAAAACCTCACGCATAGTAGGGCGCGCATCCACCAACACTGGAGCCAGTGTGCCCCTGGAAGCGGGCAGCAGCAGCAGGAAGTGCGTCTCCAGGGGCGTTGCTGCACCTGTGTCTGTTGCTGGCTTCCCCTGTTGCTTCCCAGCTGCCATCATGTGAGACGCTCTGTGGCACCCCCATTCTGTGTAGGTATTTCTGCCTGGGAGCTTCCTGTCAGAGACTGAAGCCTTGCAAACCGTGAGCTAGAATAAACCTCTCCTCCTTTAAAGTTGTAAGTGTGCTGCTGGCCAAATAGCTCAATGGATTAAAGTGCTGGCTTAGGCAGATGCAGGGGATGGGGGCTCGATGCCTGGGCCTGCCAAGCCGGCTCCACCTTTGGGGAACCCTGAGCCAGAGATTGAGACTGGGTGTGGTGCCACGTGCCTGTAATCCCAGCGCTTGGAGGCTGAAAACAGAAGAATCACTACTAGTCTGAAATATGTAGTGAGACCCTCTAGACCCTGTAGAACTTGTACTAAAAATAAACAAACAAACAAATAAATAAATAAATAAATAAATATTTGATTGTTGCTGTGTCTCACTACACAGTTTACACTGCTGATGATCCTCCTGTTTTCAGCCTCCCCAGTACTCAGATTACAGCTGTGCATCACTATGCTTGACCCTGGGGGCGCAGCATCTGGTGCCAGGGATTGAACCATGGTCCCTGTGCTTGCCTAAACTTGCCTAGTCAGGCACTTTAGTCCCCTAAGCTATCTCCCTGGCCCCTTGGTTGACTTTTTTAAAAATAATTTTATTGAGAAAGAAGTAGCAATGAGATTATTTCAAAACAGGTTAGTAGGATAGCTACAATAATTAATACATTGCATATTGTTGTCTTTGTAGTAGTTATTCATAGTACAAGATGAAGGCATGATATCTTGTCTGAACACTATTAGTTCAAAACTTCCTTCTCATTGAACTAAGAGAAAGTAGCTGTTATCTATGCTAATATATATATATATTGGAGTGAATAGCTGGAATGTGACTGTGAATCTATACATGATTGTTTACTTATAATAATAAGATAAACAATAAAATGTTTCTTATGGAATTGGTATGCCAGATTAGGGAGAAAAGCACAGCCTTGAGTGATTTGCAGAAGTTAATAATTAAAATATATTCACAGATAATTGGAATCTGCACCTGTGAAGTCTCCAGGCTTTTACGTTTCTCTGTCTTTGGATTTTTATTCAGAAATAACATTGATTTCAGAAGAGATTTCTGCTTAGTAACAAGAGTAAAGCAATTCGTGCCTTAAAGGTCCTAGGTTGGTTAACAAAATAGAGAGATCAAAATATAGCTATTGCCGTGAGAGGTCAAGGTCGACCTGGAATTCCTGGCGAGGCCTGCATGGCAGAGCTCACGCTGCGGCTGCGGATCACCACCAACACGGGGGTGTGGCCGAGGAGTGTGCACCTGGGAGGAGAAGCCCAGCCCGGTCATACCTTCTACTCTGTAGTCTTCAATAATGCACATCTCTCTCCTAGACTTTAAATTTCCCCCTACTACATAATGTGTCTTTTACCGTAGATGATATCCAAAATAGTTAAGAGTTTTTTTATAAAAATGGTTTTACTTTTATTAATACATGTTTGCAGTATGTAATGATTGTGTTCACTGTGGGGATTGGCACACACACATAGCACATTGAATTTTTTCCTTCCCTCCATTTAAATTTTATTTTTCTAGCATCGGATTTATTTCTCTCGTGAAGTTAATTATCACATATACACATGGAAAACCAGACTAACAAGCCCAAGAGCATATAAAGCATAAAACAACTGTGCACTTTGTAAAGTGTAGCAAGGTGTACTTTTGAATTCATCATCCATGCTGAATAGCAATACTTTGTTTCTCTCTCTCTCTCTCTCTCTCTCTCTCTCTCTCTCTCTCTCTCTGTCTCTCTCTCTCTCTGTATATGTGTTTCCTATTATCTACCTTTTATTTCATAGCTTCTAAATACTGAATATTTCACATAAAAGTAACAGTGTGATATTTTAGCTTGTGTTTCTGAGTTTTCATTTAACATCGTGGTCTCAAATGTGACTTATCCTCATAAATTACCAGTTTTTCAGAATTAAAAATACAAATGCATACTTCTAATGTTGTAAGACCAACTTTCCAAGGTCGTATGCAAATTAGTCACCAGTTTCATAGTCATTCCTAAATGTGCTCATGTTTAGACACATAAATTTTTTAATTTTTATAATTTTATTGAGAAAGAAGCAGCAATGAGATAGTTTCAAAACAGGTTAGTAGGACTGTAACAATAATTAATACATTGCATATTGTTGTCTTTATAGTAGCTATTCCTAATACAGGATGCAGACATGATATCTTGTCTAAACATTATTAGTTCAAAACCTTCTTCTCACTGAACTATGAGAAAGCTCTATATTTAAGCTATTATATGTATTTTTTCCACTACAAAATGGTCCATTTATATCCCATTTTTTGTTTACTTTTGTCAGGGAAATGTATTCCATTGCCATTCATATATTGTAGGTACGTGAATTCAGCAGAGTAATCCAATATAGTCCAGTAGTCTATAATAGTAGTGGATTATCTGCAATACTGGCAATATCAGAAGTTGTTGATTTGAGCCTTTTACAGCTCAGCATATTAATATGACTTTACTTCTTATACCTTGATTTTATACTTTTCTGCTGGATGGTTAAGATCAAGATAAAGCAAGACCTGTATAACAAAAAATGTAAGTATTATATCTGACAAAGTCAGTCAAGTCCCCTCGGGTTTTACCCTGAAACCTTGCACAACAGTTTGTAGATCTTTTGTCAGTGTCAGCCATGTGGACAAGTCATGGCCATTGCTTGATCAATTTGCTCTCTGTGAAAGCCTGAGAGAATGTTTTCTCTCTAGATGACTCTCCTTAGGCACAGTCTACATCATCAATCACTTTCATTTGTGGCTCCATAATCTCCTTGATCAGAAAATTTGGGACACCACAGAGTTACAGGATGTTACAGTACAGGTTTTCCTATTAGACACATAAATTTAGGTGTTTTTTTCTAGCAAAAAATGATACTTCTTTTACATTATTGTGGGGCAAATTTAGTGTTTTACTGTAAATAGAAACAATCATAAAGTTTGTCCTCAACAAAAGCCCATGATAAATAACCGCATAACATCATATAGTATGAAATATATTACCCATATTATATCTTATAATTTATAATATATTATTAAAGATATTAAGAAAAAGATGTGTAGGAAATCTGGTAACTTTTATTCAACAATCTTGCAGTAGTGACTCAGAAGGAGCAGCTCAGATTATGTTTTTAAAATCAGGACTACTGGACTCTTTTAGAATATTTTGCTGAGTTACCACACCTATAACAGTCAACTGACAAACTAAACATAAAAGGGGATACAGATGAATGTCCATTGTGTATTTGCGTATTCAAAATGGTTAGGATAGATATATAGTCACATTCTCTTAATGAAAAGAGGGATTTGTTCTAATAGTGTTTATAAATAGGATATCGTGTCTGCATCTTGTACAGCAAATAACCACTAGGAAGAGAGTATGCAATGTGCTAATTATTGAAACTGTCCTACCAATTTGATTTGAAACTGTCTCAATGCTATTTGTTTCTCAGTAAATTTATGGAAAAAATAAAAAATATCAGTTTTCTGAGTAACTATTTCTTTTAACTTCAGAGAAAGTTTCTCAAAACCTGTCAGGCTACCATTGCCTGTGGCTGTTTGACCACCGCCCTTCTGAAGCAGCCTTCTTCAACAGCGAAGTTTCTTTCCCGTGGGAGTCTCATTTATTTGCAAATACCACCTGCACGCACTGCCATGAGCCTTGCCAGCAGTGTGTTTCTACTGTTTTCAGAACCTTTATGCTGCGCCCCAGTTTCCCTGCTGCTGCTGCTCCTGACAGTTGTTTCTCATTAATACCTCTGCCCTCTTCTGCCCGGTCTTTGCCTTTGCCAGTCACCCTGCCTCTCACTGTACTGTGGCCTTGCTCTGTGCCTGAGAGTCCGTCCTGTCTCTATTTCCAGTCTGGCTCTGCCTCGGACCCTGGAGGACACTCGGGGCAACTGCTGGTCCTATGAATGGAAGGCATTTGTTGCAGTCATTCATATGCTGACTGATCTGCAGGCCATGTGTTTGGCTCCTGGACAGTAAAAAGCTGTATAAAATGTACCTTGAAAATGGTTAAAACTGAATTACTCATACAGGCAAGAGCCATGCCCCTGAGATACATCCAAGCCCTTCCCTGAATTTTGTTTTAAGACAGGATCTTGCTAAGTTTCCCAGGCTGACCTCAAAGTTGAGGTCCTCCTTGTCAAACTCCTGAGTGTCAGGAAATACAGGCTGAACCACAGCTCCTGGGTGTGACAAACTGCTTTCTTTCCACATTTCTGGCATTGATTCTCCCTTAGTAAAATCTCTTCTACCTTTAGCAATTGGAAATCACCTTTTTGACAGGAAAATTCGATAAGCAGCACTTTTTTCCCCCCTCTCTTTGTCATTTTGTTTTTTCTTCTCCTTTTTAAAACAAAATCATCATCTTCTGTCATTGTTCTTTATGCTACCCTGATTATATCATGACATGCATCTAATACGACTGTTAATATATGATAGTTTTAGAGATACTTGTTTATTTAATTTGAATAGTTATATAATACTTTGGTGACTAATTGCTCTCATACTAGATTATCCTCTGGGGGGGGTTCTTTTTTTTTTTTTTTTCTTCTTCTTCTTATTTTATATATTAGGATTTTTTTTATTAGACCCTGGGCCTTTTTAATTTTTTTTTTATCTCTTTCTTCCTTATTTAATTTGGCAAGTAGCCTTCCTTTCTGTACTGGTGTCTGGCATCCTCCCTCGTATGCTAGGGGCTCTTATCTCTTCATTACTCCTGTGTTCTTTTAGCGAGTAAACTGTGAGGAGTACAGCTAAGGATAACGCGTTAACAATTCCAATTCAAATTCAGTGCTACAAAACTATATTTCATTTCCTTTCATTCCGTATTTATATATGCCTTCAATAATAACAGCCCTATTGTTATAAGCTTCATTATACTTATTTTACTGTGTCTTATTATACAACATAACAATTTCAGAATTGCTGTGCCAACAACAGGATGCACATAAACATACTGAACAAACCTATTATACAATTTATAAATGAATTTGTTACATTTCTTTTTCTTCTTAGACAATAGGCTACTAAGCATGCAGTTGGAATTCTGTACTCACTGGTTTCCCTTTAATTGTATTTAAATATTGGCTTTCTTTTCTGTCCTTTTTATTTTTATTTTTAAAATATATAAAACATATTACAAAAACCAAACTTCAAATATTTTCTTAGAGCCTCATCATGTAAGACCTACTTCTTCTTCATTATTCCTCTCTTATTGTGCGGGTGTCACTTCTGGAAGTTTCTAATTTATCCTCCTGCACTTCTTTTTGCAATCCAGAGGGACATGTAAACATACAACACACACACACACACACACACACACACACACACTTTGGCTTCATCATAGATTAGCCAAAACCAGTGGAACAGAATTTAATGAATATTTTTTTAAAATAAATTTTCCACATTGTTCCCATTTGCATCCAAGCTTAAGGAAAAAATATTGCAGCTATTTCAGATCTCTCTGGCAAGTCTGGTGCCTGTTGTTCCCCTTTTCATGAGATTGCAACTGCTTCCATTTCAGCGAATATTCTTCCTCCTTGGCAGAATTCCATTCAGGGCAGAAGTTTTCTTATCACTTCCTGTCCTTACAATGATGAAACTGTCAACAAGAAAAGTCAAGAATGTATTCAATTCACTACTGTTAGCTGAATAAGACAACCATCTGCATTGGTTGCAGTTTTCATCAGTGTGCATTTATTAGAGGAAAAAATGTTTGAATAAATGTATGAATGGGTATGAACATGAATTGATCAGTGAACAGACTTGTGGTAGTTTTCTTTTATGCTCTATGAACCAATCACTCATTCCCTCTATCTCTCCAAGTAGATTTTTGTGAATCATTGCAATGATGTCACTTCTGCTAATTTCATTCTGGTATCCTAAACCACACTTTCTCCACGGATATTTTGCTATGATCTGTATGGTGTTGGAGCATATCATTTATCTTCTCTGAACTTCCTTTCCTACAAAGTAAGAAATAGGAACTTTGCACTCAAAGGCTCTTTCGAGCTGGGAAACAGCTCAGTGGCATGAGCACCTGCTTCCCAAGCACAAGGTTGTGAATTTGATCCCCAGTTAAAAAAGAAAAGAAAATGCTCTTTTGAGTATGTATCTAAGGATATATATGTAGTCTTCTATTGTTAAACAGGATAAAAGCTTGTATCATGATTTCTATAATACAATAATAGCTGTATTTTTTTGTTATTTTTGACAATGTTTTAGGAATTGGTAGAAAACTAAGGCCATTAGCATTACTATTAATTTTCTTACTTCGCAACATAGTGTTGTGTTGTGCACCACTTCAGGGGAATTCTGGGAAATGTTTACAGGGCTGTAATGCTGCCAGCTGACCACTAAACTGAAAGGACAGGGGCTGATGGGATTGCTAGTTGGAAGAGTGCGGGCTTAGCTTAAGAAGGTCCGCCTTATGATCTCCAGCACCATTAAATCTTGAAATGTTAAACAGCTAAGGAAGATACTTTTTAAAAATTTTGTTTTTATGAACAAGTTACACAATAAAAATAAATAGTGCAGGGGTCAGGGAGATGGCTCAGTTGAATAAGCGCTTGCCTGGAAAGCACAAGGGCCTGAGTTCAATCCCCAGTTCTGCCAAAAAGTAAATAAATAAATAAATAGTGCAGAAAGAACCCAAATATTTAACAAAATATCATAAAATAAGAATTTTAGTTTTTCCAGTTCCACCATCACAACAATTAAAGGATTGTGTTAATGAAGGAAGTTAGGTAATAAAAGCTTTAGATTAGAACTGTAGCATAATACTTAACTCAGTATTAAGAGAAGAGGAGATTTTGTAGGTCCTCAATCACATCACTATTTTCTTTGCTGTTTAAGCATTTCTATGTTGATGTTTTTCTGCTAAATCCTCATTCATCTAACCAGTGAGCCAGTGATTGTCTGTTGCAGTTGAGAGGACAGACTTTTATTTAGCTATGAGGACTAGGTATGTTTTATGTTATCTCTTTCTAATTTATTTTCTCAAAAGTTAAGGAATCTTAAGCAAGGATATCTATTGAGAAAATTCATACCTGTTAAAAATCCTCCCATATAAAACCTACATTAACAAGTCAGACAAAAACAACATTTTCTAGGATATTAAAGCATGAGTTATAGATGCTGTTATTACTTTAGATTATTAATATGAGGACCAAGCTCTGAGAGTCGAGGCCTCCTTGGCCATGTAACCTGGGCAGTCCTGGGAGCTTTACCTGTTACTCAGGGGAACCTGGATTTAATTTAATGCTTTGATAATCCTTTGCTGAGATTCTTAACTTTTGCTAAGGCACTCACATTCTAGTTTTTCACTTGCCCTTACAAATTATGTCAATGATCTTACACAAAGTTAATTATTTAAAAACATCATTTTTAAGGGAGGATCAAAAGAAGATTAAGGAATCAATACTACAAAGACACTGGTATAATCATCAGTAAGCACTGAAAAAAATCTATAGAACTCTAACAACTGTGAAACATACTTGGAATAATCCAATAGTGATTGGGCCCACCTCCAGCCAAATATAATTCCTTCAATTCATGGACCCACAATGTAGATGAATAAAAAAGAAAAGCAGCAAAGTTATAGTTGTTTTTTCTGTATTTTTCATGTACACTTAGAGAAAGGGAATTAAACAAAGGTACTTGAAACCGAAGAGCACACCCTGTAATCTCAGCACTGTGAGATTGAGGACAGAGGATTACACATTGCAACCCAGTCTGGGGGATTTAACAGTTTAGCAACATTCTATTGCAATAAATAAATAAATAAATAAATAAATAAATAAATAAATGTTAGGAAGTAACTCATTGTGAAACCTTTGGATTGAATCTCCAGTGTTATAAAACAAAAAATAGCCTTCAGATATGAATGAGAGAGAGGCAGAGAAACAGAGTGAGACAGAGAGACAGAGAGAGAGAGGCAGAGAGAGAAAGAGAGAGAGAGAGAGAGAGAGAGAGAGAGAGAGAGAGAGAGAGGCAGAGACAGGCAGAGCAAGGCAGAGAGAACAACACAGAAGTAAGAATGGGTGTACTTCTTCCCAAATAGTAAATGATGATCATGGAAAAATTATCTAATTGGTTTGTTTTCTATGAAAGAGACTCACTTTAAGACAGAGCTACTGTTAGGATTGCCACTGACCTTTCCACACAGGAATAGCAGTAACAGCTGATATGGCATTTTATCTTTGTCTCAAGAAGCTTTAAGCACTGCATTAAAAGTACTGATTTATTTAATTTTATAAAGTTTTATAATTTTATACTAAGTAGTTTAAGATAGGAGATGAGACACAAAAACATGAAATAATTTATCAAGATCACAGTCAGTGCTGAAAACAAAGATGTTGAGTCCACCTTGATAATCCATGCCAGAACCAGGTTTCTGACCAATACGTGCATCCATCATAGCTCTCTAACAGAGAGCAAGTATTTGCCAGAAAAAAAAAAAAACTAGGAAACATTTTCTTCTGGTGGACCAAGAGTGTAATTCAATATTTTCCAGTAACTTTTAGCTCCTGGATCACAGCTGTTGTGTCCTAAAAGAGACATTTCTTGAAGAACATAGAGTGAACATGGATTGGATTTCTTTCATTTTACTATTCCCAGACCAAAGAGCACACTTGTACTGATGGGTGGAGTCTCTGCTGATGCTTCCCATGGTCCCCTTTCCCCTGGCCCACCCATCTACAGCTTGAAGAGAACGTGTGTGGCAAAGGTAGTAATAACAGCTAACACTTTCAGGCTGCCTCCGCCTCTTCTCCTCTGCCAATAAACAGACGTTAGTCTCTTGGGCTGTCAGATGAGCAGCTTCACAGATGCTCAACTTCTTGCAAATTAAGCACATGTAGAAAAAAACAAATACAATTGCAGTAAGTGCCACCCTGCTAATGGTTTCAATAGGGACATTAGTGAACTAAGCGGGTGTGGGGAACTAAATCTCTTAATTTTGCTTCTGTCAGAATGGCAAATTATCCAAGTTTTAAAATCACTTAGTTTCACTATATACCACAGTGGAGTTTTCCTTTAAATCTATTGACAGTATCGCCCTTTGTTTTCTTCTTTAAAGTGACAGACTGTTTTTGAGGGTATCCAGTTGGTCACTTAGGGCTGCCCTTTGCTCCAGCCAGCTGCTGTAATTAGTTAATGGATAATTCAGCATATTTTTATACCTATCAAGCCGGCTTTATATCAACATCTGCTTTGAACATTCAGAGAGAGATCAACGTGTGTTTACTCGGGTTCATGTGAAAATGGAAAATCTAAGCCATGCAGGTTAATTGTCCAACTTAACAACCAGGTGTAACAGCTTCATTGTACACCCATCACCTGCCACTTTCTCTGGCCAGTGGGTTTGCTTTTACCCTTAGCAGTTGATGTTCAGGATTATCTCTAATTGCAGAAATTCATTCATGTGTAGTTGGGAAATGAAAATATAACACAGTAGGCAAAATCATTGAGGTGGGGTGTCTTAGATAAAAGTGTGTGGCCCTGTCAGCTGTGTTTGTGAAGACCCTAATCATAACTGCATTGTTGTTCCTCTGAAGGCTTAGACTCCCCTAAACATTATATTCATCTGATTTGTTTCTAACATTTCAGATTGTTTCTTAACGTTCTCTTGTAAACTAAACACTGCAATATTGAACATCAGAGTATTTCTCTTTTGCACAGTTCTGCAGCACCATCCAGAAAATTGCTTGAGAATAATATTCTCAATTACAAGTTATGGTATTAAAGTTTTGTATGATACATGGAGCTTCAGTTTTCTATGGAGGGAGGTAAGATATATGTAATGTGATGTGAGGTCTCTGAAATCCCACATCAGCAAAGATTAATTCCCTTTTGTCTTATTAATAAAACACATATATGTTCACTATTTTTAATTTTGGTAGGAAATTCACTTAGATAGTATTCAGGGCTCTCTAACTGTAAGATGCTGTGGAAAAATGATCAGTCCATGAAGCAATAATTGTATATTTATCACACAGCACATTCAATCTAGACTCCCACTTCCAGGATACTTTCTCAAATGGAATGTTTTATAAAGTCTGAGGAAAGGCCAGGCTTTGTCTTTATTCCCAGCCTATGTCTTTATTCCCAGCATACTGGAAGGGCTGAGAAAGGAGGATTACAAGCTTGAGCAAAATCTGGGTAATTCAGCAATTTAGTGAAAACAATTAAAAAAATTATTAAGGGGTTGAGATGAAACCCAGTGTGAAGACAGTGGATCAAATCCCTAACACTGTAAAAAAAAAGTCTCACAAAGTCCCAGTATGATATACCTATGAACAATGATTTTAGAAATGCTAATTCAGATGCTTTTGCAAATCAACCCTTGAGAAATATTGTTGGAGGGAAATTTGAAATCTCTATATGTTCTTTAGTCTTTCTTCCTTTTTATCATCTTCACAATCAACTAAGGACTATGAAGCATCAAGATGTTTCAAAGTGCTAAACTTGGCACTAAGCCTAGAGATATGCCTGAAACCTATGAGGCACCACTGACAGATTCGAATTAGATTTGGGAGAATGAATGTTTACAGACAATACTGTGAAATGACCTAGCAGAAATTGTTACATTTGTAGTATGTATATAGGCTTCACAGGAGTTAATGGATGTTTTAGAGAACAAATACGAATTAAATATTTTAAAAAGAGGCCCAAGATTGCTGGGGCAACAAGAAAACTGAAATCTGGAGCTGTTGATGCTCCAACAGCCAAGACCATTTCTTTCTTTGAGGAAGTATGTCTGAAAATCTATCTCTTCTGGCAGCAAACTTCCTCACTTTGCTCCTGATTTTATGTTCTCCTCTTTTACTGACACACATAGTCCCTGCCTTCAGGGCATTGTGCATATTTGAGCGTGGCTTAATGAAATGCCCTATTCATGCAATGATTTCTTCATGAGCAATTCACATAACTTTCTTCATGACCAAGTATATTGAGAATTTCTTTGTGTGATGTGAGATAGTGTGTGTGTATTTGTGTGTGTATGTGTGTGTGTGTGTGTGCTTATGATATGAGATTGAACTAAGAACCACACACTTGTTTTGTTATTAGAGTAGCAGAAGTTCCTAAGGACTAGTGTTAAGAGTTAAGCAAAGTAGATAATAAACAATAGTTGTCCCTAATCTGTACCTTTAAATATTGTAGGTGAAGTTCAAGAGAAAAAGGAGTTCATCATTTTAGAGGTGTGCATTAAAAAGTGTATATAGTCAGTTAAAACCTTACACTGTCCTGCTTGGGACTGCCTGAGATGTGAATGATCCCTCGTCTAGAATGAATAAAATCCTTATATTTTAGTCACTTAGCTGTCTGGTTATCAGGCCAAATGTTGTGGTATTGTAGTGCTTCTGTTCAGCTATCTCCTATTTTGCTCATTAATAATGTCCTTGAAGTATAAGGGCAGCAATGTTGAAAATTTGCATGTAATAAACAACCCAAGACCAAAAAACAAAGAAACAAACAAACATGAAAATTTGTTGAATTATTTTCTTTACATGAAAAATTGAACGTTCTTAATGAGGAAAGTAAAGAATTGCATACTATAATGACAAAATTTATGCTAAGAATGAATCTTCTATCCAAGAATTATAAGAGATGAGAATAAAATTCATGCTAGATTTTCTGTTACAACTCAGACTGCAAAGTACAGCCACAGTTCATGATCCATGGGTAAAGAAGACTGAAACACATTGAATTTGGGGGTGGCTGGCATCAACAGCAATGAAAGTGTTTCAGGTATTGACAATCTGTGCAGAAAGCATGGGCCTTCATGAAGTCTTCAACAAGGGCTTTTCTGAAGCAAGGACACCAAACCATTTACTGTAAGTAAGCAGACTCAAGACTATTTTAGACTGAAAAATAAATGACTGGAAAATCTGTCTCTTAGCAAAGAAACTATTGTCATATTTCTGGCAGAGTTAGGTTAATGAAAGGACCCACCAAAGCAAGTCCTGCTGTAATGAAATCTTTTTCTTTTGGTAAAAGATGCACAATAGAACTAATAGTCATGAAAGTGCAAATGAGATACCAGGTCACAAAGCATTCTAAAAAAGGTGGACTTTGATATTCTGTGGCACAATGTACAGTGTGAAAAACAATTAATAGAATTCTCAAAAATAAAAGTAAAAATGACCTGCCTGCACTTTGGGGAACTTAATCAAAAAGCCTGATAGCCATTATTGCTCATCAATGCTTCATCCTAGAAATGAAAAAATATTTGAAAGAAAGGTTAGGATTTAAAGTCCTACTGTCTCAGTGACTTTTCACCTGTGGCTGGGATAAAATACTCAACATCAAAATTAAGGAAGGAAAGATTTATTCAGCTCATAGTTGTGGAGGTCTCAGTCTGTACTTGGCTGGCTCCCAGTCAGAGTGGTACATGGCAGAGAGCAGCAGTTCATGGGAGCAGAAAACAGTGACGAGCAATGGGAGGAGAAACAGGTGCAGCTTCTAGCCAGCCCCTCTCCCCTGCTTATATTATAAACAAGCTTCCCTGGGTCTGGGCGTGTAGAACTCACACAATGTCCATGTGCTACTTTTGCACAGGATGAGAATGTTTCCAAACTAAGAATCCTGGTTCTCTGCTGAGTCACCTAATTAAACTTCTAAACTTCTCAAGTTAACACAATGTATCAAGCATGTATCTATTAACAACAAAAAAATGTACTTGAGCACATTGTGTCCATTTGCTATGAAAATCGAAGTGCTAAGGATGCCTTTTTGCCTCTACATCAAGCTCCTTGCCCCAGGCCCTTGACTAACGAATTATTCAAGTTGTCAAGGCCACGTGCACCCTCCCGGTAGTTGATCATATAAATCAGGAGTTAATGTAGGCCCTAATGTGGACATAATACATTCCTGAAAATCATTCACTATTGCTGACGTAATGACATTTATCAATGCTTCAACAGACTAATTAAAACAAGAAACTGTAAATACTTGTGTTAGAATAACTTAAAAAGTGAGTGATCTTAAAACCTGACTGGAATCACTGGAGAATTTCAAGTGATTCACACAGCAAGACAAGTTGAAACAGAAATATATGTGGACATGTTTGATAAAAAGAGTAACAATATGTTGTGCTTGCATTGTTGACATTAGTAAAATAAGCAAACATGCTTCAAATTATACTGATACTAAGGGGTAAAATTATGGAATATGATCTTTGGATGAAATATCCTAACCATATCATCCAGAGAATTGTGATTTATTGTCACATTTTGATGACCTAAAAAGTAAAAATAAGATGGCTTCTGCCAAGTAAATTCTCAAAATTGTGGGCAAAACCCCTTGAAATATCAAAGGTTGCTCATTGTCAGTGTCACCTCTTGATGATACCCACTCTCTACAACATAGCTTGAAGACAACTACAAACAAGTGATTCTCCTGATGCATTGTCACAAGGTAGCCAGAGGGCTGGCACTATGTCGTCATGCCTTGTCTACTCTCCTCACATGGTCTCATTGGATGCATTACCACAGGAAGGCTGAGAGTAGTACATTAACTGTTACTTAAGAGAGAGAGTGAGGAAGACCACATTAACATAACTGTCATTACAAGGTACTACCATAATCTTATTATTATATTATTTATTCTTACTAATGTCTTACTGTGTTTAATTTATAAAGTAATCATTTTGGGCATCTATTGCAGGAAGAAAGATAGTACAGATAGGGCTCAGCACTGTATATGCGTTCAGGCATCCATGGGAGTTTTGGAATACATCCTCCGTAAATGGAGAGATCAACATACAATAATGTTCAGATTATTATGTTGTGCTCAGATTCATAAAACTGGTTATCCAGAAATGAACTAATCTTTCTTAGTAATGTGTGTATTTGGTCCATCTTCTGAAGAGCCTATGGAAAAGCCAACTACAGCCTAATGTGTTTCCTGGTTCTTCTTCTAATGAACTATCTCATTCCTCTCTCCCTCTCCTCTCCTCAATCAGTAAAAATGTTGCCTGAGTTCACAACTTCTTTTGTTGAAATTCAGGGACTGTGCTCCTGAGAAAAGTATGTAGGAAGGCCTCTGGCTTTAATTTATCCAGACGTCCATGGTGGTGTTGGGAAGAAAAGCGTGGTACAGAATATGATTTTTTCAGGCAAAAGACTGAAAATAAAAGAATTTTGATGTGTGGAGCAAAGAATATTTCCACAGGAAGCAATAGGGATGGTTGATTAAATTTAATTAATAAACATTTTATCAAATGCATGCTACTTATAACAGTGCACTGAGACAATTACTGCTCAAAGGTTATGTTTTCTAAAATTCATTCCTTAAAGATTTTTAAAATTTCCCCTGTAAGGAGTAGGAAGGGAGGATAACATTAGAATTCAGAAAGGCTTTGCATAATATAAGTGCTTGGGGGCTTAGCCTGCATGCAGAGGTTCTTGAGCACAGAAAATACTGGGCCATAGTGTTCTGCAAGGATGATCCTATGGACATCTGGTAAGTGTGTTGCAAAGTAGAAGCTGTGGGTCATTATTGCAACAGTCAGGCAGCAGAGGTAACTGGGACAGTAACATGGGAAACAAAGACAGGCCAAAGTGCAGAATAACTTTGTCTTAGTATCAGGCTGAATGTCAGGCAGAAATATATTAGATAGAATCGAGACTTGGGAACAAATCAGTAGGACTTCCCTTCTGGTTTAAATGAAACTTGTTGGATTATTTCTGAATTTTCATGTTTCATCAGTGACTATCAGAGCATCTAGATACTATAGCACTCTCAGGCTCACACGTAATAATTTCCTTTAGTTGAACCTCTTTCTCAAAGTGTTTGCTGCTGAAATAGATATTGCCTTAGATAGTTTCTTACGCTCACAAAAGAATCCTAAACAAGGCATAAATCTAATTAAAATTTCTTTCCCATGAATGTTTCTGTCATGTCAAATTGGATGAATTATTTTTATCCTATTGCCAAGGTAGGGTAGTATAACTGGATATTTAAATCAGTTAAATAATTTTCTTAGCCTGTCAATGTGAAAATCTCTTCTCTTCATTTTGTTATTCATCTAATGATGCTAAAACTCTACTATAGGCTTTTCTCCAATCTTGAGTTTTGTTTGTTCACTTTGTTTTGTAAGACAGTCTCTCACTGGCCTTGAGTTCTTGGCAGTGCTCCCACCTCAGCCTCTTAAGTGGAATAGAATGATTTGTTCTAATGGTGTTTGTAAGTAGGATCACAAGTCTGCATCTTGTACAGCAATTAACCACTAAGAAGAATATATGCAGTGTATTATTTGTTGAAACTGTACTTTCGATTTGATTTGAAACTGTCTCATTGCTATCTGTTTATCAATAAAACTTTGAAAAGAAAAAAAAAAAGGATGTTTCTGAAAATGTAAGGAATGAACCATCCCCTGCAAACCTCAAAATTGTTACAGCACTGTGCCTTCCAGTCTCAAGCCTTCAAATCACAACGTTTTACTCTTGAGCCAGAAAATTCTGACTTGTTTCTATCCCATAGTTTGATCTTGGAAATGTTTATTTTAAAAAAGGTAGGAACTTTTAAAAACATGTGTGTTTAATGATTTGTCTAAAGAAACCAAAACTGGATTATTTATAGGTCAAAGACTGAGTGCAAGATTCCTGAGTGGAATCTATTTATATACCATTAAGATTCTCTCTACATTTTCTTATATCAGTCTTCCATTTGAAAGTTCATCATTTTCTTAATGACCTTTAAGTAGCCTTTGCCAGTTAAGGATAGCAGTAACCCTGATCCATATTATTGTTGCACATATTCTGCACACAATGATAGGTTGCACATATTATTGTTTTCCTTCTTAGGACCATTAAACATATTGTACCGAGCAAAGCCTGAATAACATAACAATCATTTTTGCATTGTGTCTATGAATTTGTTTGGGGATCAACAGAACACTAATCACAAGGAAAGCTATTGACATCTACAGCCTCCAGGTTGCTCAAATTCAAATGCCTATGTTTGTCCATTTCGATCTTACTACACATGGTAGAGTTGAACTTCTGTTGTAGTCAAGTTTCACAAGGAATGAATTCAATGCAGGGCACATAATTTGTAGGATGATTATGTAATATTCACTTAAACAGTCAAATGCAGAAGAGTGCAGGATATCTGTCCACATAATAGAAACCCAACAAAAACCAGCTGAGGGCCTGGATTGCAAAGCAATGTCCTCCACAAGTGCAGCTGGAGGCCTAGCACCTGTGAGTATGCAAGTCTGTGCCACAATTCTACACTGAGAAGGCCTAAAGGTCAGGGGCAGAAGCTAGAAAGTCCACACCAGCAGAATGAAGGATTGGTATCCACAGGCTAAGTGATCTGCAGTGGAGCTAGGAAACGATGCTCACAGTAAGGATCAGAGCTCAAATGTTGACTATTAATTGATCCACCACACCTTCTTAGTTTAAAGCTGCTCCCACACCAGTATCCTAAGTTCTATTTTAGGTTTAAAGTCAGTAACTTCCTCATTCTGTGATTCATTCCATTCCCTACCCCTCAACTCAACTCCCGAGTTCAAGATTAAAAATTGCTGTCTAAACTCTTGGAGGGTGCACTCAAATCTACTTCAGACTCTGGACTGGACTGCAGCTGCAGTGATTGTACTAATTAGTCTTCTTGCCTGGATTGCTTTTCTCTGGAACTTAAATTTACCTAACACATGTAACACTGCAAAATGCCAAACAACGGAAAACTGTATGTTTGCCAAACAGCCAGGTCTTGTAGAAATGATATATATGAAGTAACCATTGATAATCTGGCACTAGCCTTGCTTTTTGATCTTCTGTTCACAATATGTTCATAATTTTTTCATTCCTTGGACAAGCACACACTTCTTCCTATAATATGGTTTTAATTAGGTTCCCTGTGGTAAGAATATACGTCATTTTAAATCAGACAAAACTGGGCAATTCTTACTCTACTTTCAAATTCCCCATCAATCACCAACTGCCCTGGATTTTACTAATATAAACTATGTAGTACCATGCACTCTCATTAGCAGAACTTATCTTAATCACAATATTAGACCATTGCTGGATTTTTAATTATAGGCTCTCTTTTTGACCCCAATGTAAATACTTTGAGTATTAAGCAATTGTTAGTATATTATCCAATTCGTATCTCAGGGATCTTGAATAGTACCTAATATAGAGTAACTATTGAATAATACTTATAAATTCATATATATTTATAAATATTTGGGACTTATCAAAGAAAAATGCCTTTTTAATGATTAGTCAGAAACATGGGTAATTGAAACTTTACCTTTAAAATTCCTTTTCTACTTCACTAGCCCCAAGGGATTTTGTTTTATCCACTTTTCATTTCAGTTGTATGCCTCATTTTTATTTGGCTTTGTGAAAATTTTTAATGTAGTTGTAATTGGATCAAAAGATGTCATACCTGAATATCTTTTTAAAAATATTATACTGCTTTTCTTTTTTAAAGTTTTTTTTTTATGTTTTAGAGTACAAATCAAATTAAAATAGAAAAAAATTACAGATGATACATAATTCCAATTAATAAAGTAATACGAATTTCACAATATTTGTTGTAATGGTGTTGTCTTCTAACCAGTTATTCATATTATCAAATATATGCATATAAAATTGTCAGAAGAAAAAAAAAGAAATAAATGTATGAGAAATTAAGAGAAATAGTACAAACAATGGAAAACAGGAGATGAAACAAATTAAAGCACTAACTGCTTCTTTCCATAGACCAGCAGAAGTGCACAGTTCTGTGCACAGTGCTCAAACCATCCTGCTTACGTACATAGATAAATCTCTTTTCCCCAATCACTCTTTTGTCCTACTCAACTCAGTAACTCAGCAACTCTTTCCTTTGGAATAAGTTCAAATCATTTTCCCAGTATCTATTGTACCCTTCAGATTCCATTTTTCTCTTTCAGGGCCTCACACTAAGGAGACAATACATTTGTACATGTAGGTTTGATTTATTTCACTTAAGAGTATGTGTCTAGTTGCATGCATTTACCAAAAAAATATTAAAATATATTCTTTTTTATTCTTTGGCGTGTGGACAGCCAGTTTTTCCAACACCATTTATTAAGGAAGCAATCTTTCTTCCAATGAACATGCTTCGTCCCTTTATCAAAAACACAATGGCTGAGTGTGTTTCCAATTGTGTCTACATCTTCTAATCTGTTCCACTGATCCTCATATCTGTTTCTATGCCAGTACCATGCTGATTTTATCCCAGTACCTTTACTAGTATAATTTCAGATCGTGGATTGTGATACCTTCTGCTTTTCCTTTGTTTCCCAGGATTGCTTTTGATATCCTAGGGATTTTCTGGTTCCAAATGAATTTGAGATAAGTATTCTCTAGCTCTGTGAGGTATACTAACAATATTTTAATCAGGATTACATTGAATCTGTACAACAATTTTGGGAATATGACCATTTTCACAATGTTGGTTCTTCCTATCTAGGAGCATGGAATATTTTTCCATTTTCTCAAATCCTCTTCAATCTCTTTTCTCAGAGTACCATAATTTTGAGTGTATAAATCTTTTATGTCCTTTGTGTGATTGATTTCTAAGTATTTCAGTTTTTGGATATTATTGTGAAAGGTATGGTTTCCCTAATTCTTTTACTCCGTGTACAAAAAATGCTACTGATATTAGAGTGTTGACTTTGTACCCTACTCTGTTGCTGAATTAGGTGATTAAATCTGCAAGACTCTTGGCAGAATTTTTGGGGTCCTCTATGTAGAGCATCATGTCATCCACAAACAATGAAAATTTCACTTCTTTTCCAATCCTTATTCCTTTTATTTCTCTTTTTCATCTAACTGCTCTGGCTAATGTTTCCAGAACTATATTGAATAGGAGTGGAGAGTCCTAGCCCAGGTCCGGTGAGTGTGTGGAGAGCTTCCTGCTACCCTGCGCTGGCGGGACCAGTCCCAGCCCAGGCGCAGCGTGGGCCGGACCCTCTCCAGCCCCCTCGGGCCAACCCCCACCACTCCGCCGT
>NW_004524763.1:113476-139548 GCF_000260255.1 Octodon degus | reverse complement strand
AAAAAAGAGTAGGAGTGGAGACAGTAGACATCCTTGTCTTTGTCCTGATTTTAAATACCTTTAGTTTTTGCCCATTTAGTATGATGTTGCCTGTTGGTTTCTCACAGATTGATTTTATCAGGTTGAAATACAGACCATCTATTCCAATTCTCTGTAGGGTTTTTATCATGAATGAGTGTTGGACTTTGTCAAAGGCATGTTCTGCATCTATTGAGATGATCATGTAGTTTTTGTTCTTAGTTCTATTGATGTGGTATATTACATTTATGGATTTGGGTATGTTGAACCATCTCTGCATTACTTGAATGAATCCCACTTGTTCATGATGTATAATCTTCTTGATGATTTGCTGCTTTCTGTTTACTAGTATTTTATTGTGGATTTTTCATTTATATTCATTGTAGAGATTGGTCTGTAGTTCTCTTTTCCAGTTGGATCTTTCTGTGCTTTTGGAATCAGAGTAATACTTGCCTCCAGGAATGAGTTTGAGAGAAATGCTTTCCTTTCAACTTCATTGAAGAGTTTGAGAAAAATTGACATTAAATCTTCTCTAAATTTCTTGTACAATTCTAATGTGAACCCATCAGTACCTGGGATTTTTGTTGTTGGTAGCTTTTTTTTATTACATTTCAATTTCATTTTTTGTTATTGGATTATTCAGAGTTTGTATATCTTCTTGACTCAGTTTTTGCATTCCATATGTATCTAGGAAACTGTCCATGTCTTCTGTGTTTTCTATCTTGTAAAGATTTTAGAAGTAGGTATTGATGATCTTCTGAATTTCTCTAGGGTCTGTACTAATTTCTACTTTTTTATTCTTTATAGCACAAATTTGGGTTTTTTCTTTCCTTTTTTATTAGGTTGGATGGGGTTTATCAATTTTGTTTATGCTTTCATTTTATTTATTTATTTATTCATTTTTTGTATTTTTAGAGAAGGGTCTACAGGGTGTTCAGGATATCACTACTAGATTGGACTCTTAGTGATCTGCCTGTTTACAGCCTCCCAAGAGCTGGGATTACAGATGCACATCACCACGCCCAGTCTCAATCACTGTCTCAGTGCACCCTGAGGTGGGGCTAGCACAGCAGCAACCCCCGGCCCCTATACCTGCTTCTAGGTGCTTAATCCACTGAGCTGCTTGGCTGGCCTATTTATGCTATTTATGCTTCCAAAGAACCGACCCTTTGATTAATTTATTCTCTGTATTATTTTCTTCATCTCCAATACATTAATTTCTGCTCTAATAATTATAATTTCCTACCTACTTTGTGCTTTGGGCTTGACTTGTTCTTCTTTTTCTAGGAGCTTGAGGTGTAGCACAAGATCATTTATTTGAGCTAGTTCTGTTTTCTTAATATACAAATTTACAGCTATAAATTTTTCTTTTAAGACAGGTTTCATTGCATCCCACAGATTTCTGTAAGTTGCATCTGTATTTTCATTTGAATGTAAATGCTATTAAATTTCTTCTTTAATTTCATCTGTGACCCTCTGGTTGTTGAGGAGGTTGTTATTTAATTTTCATGTGTTTATGATATTTTTGTATTTTATGTTGTCAATAATTTCCAGTTTTATTGCACTGTGATCGGATAGTATACATGGGATAATTTCATTTGCTTTGCATTTACTTGAGTGCTCTGTGTGCTATTGTGTGTTGTATTTTGGAGAATGGCCCATGTGCAGCTGAGAAGAATGTGTATTCTGTTGTTGCTGGGTGAAACAGTCTATAAAGTTCTACCAATTCTTCGCAAGCTTGGTTTAGTTCTGTTATTTGTTTGCTGATTTTTTGCCTAGTTGACCTATCTTTTTCTGACAGTGGCATGGTAAAGTCTCCCACTGCTATTGTATTATTGATCATCTGCTTTTTTCATGTCTGCTAAAATTTGTCTTATGTGGGAGGGTAATCCTATATTGGGTGCATATAAATTTATAATTGCTATGTTTTCCTTTTTCAGTTTTCACTTAGCAAGTATTTAGTGACATTCTTTATCCCTTTGGATGATTTTGGCTTGAAATTGATATTGTCAGTAACCAGGATAGTTACTCCTGCTTTTTTCTGATTTTCTGTGTCTTGGAAGACTGCTTTCCATCCTTTAACTTTTAGTCTGTGAATTCTGCTTTGAATTAAATGTGTTTCTTGTGTGTACTATTTTGTTGGATTTTGTTTACTAATCCATTCTGCTACTATGTTTCTTTTGATTGGTGCATTGAAGCTGTTTTCCTGGTTGGTTATAACTGGTACATATTGGCTTATCTTTGTCATATTATTTTCCCATTGTAGGTTCTGTACTTTTTTCCCTCTTCTTAATTACTTGGTTTGTTTGGTGTTTCCTTTCTGTTGTTCTTGAAGTTGTGATTACTTCTCTTTTGAGAATATTTGTCAGTACTATTTGTAGGGTTGTTTTCATGGTCAAAAATTTCTTCAGTTGGTACTCCTATAGGCTCAACTGGCTCCTAGGCAAAGTGGCACATGGCAGAGAGCAGTAGCTTATGCCAGCAGAAAACAGTGAAGAGAAAAGGGAAGAGAAGTAGCTATGGCTTGTGTCCAGCCTTTCTCCAGCTTATATTATAAACAAGCTACCCTGGAGCTGGGGGTGTAGAACATACACAATGTTCATGATCTCCTCTTGCACAGGATGAGGATATTTATAAACTAAAAATCCTGGCTCTCTGTTGAGTCACTTAATTAAACTTCTAAACTTCTCAAGTTAGGGCTGGTGAGATGGCTCAGTGGTCTAAAACACCTACTTAGAACAAGCTTAGCAAAGCACAGGGACCCCAGTTCAATTCCTCAGCACCACATGACTGCCAGCCCTGACCCTGGTGGGCTGAGCTGGCCACACACACACACACACACACACACACACACACACAAATAAATAAATAAAATTATATTAAAAAAGAATTAAAAAAATAAACTTCTCAGGTTGACACAATGTATCCACCAGTACAACAGTTTTTCAGGGTACATCAATTTTGATTGCAAGTTATTTTCTCTGAGAACCTGAAATAGTTCATTCCAAGCTCTTCTTGATTTGATGGTTTGTGTTGAGAAATCTGCTGTCATTCAGATGGGTTTTCCATTGTAGGTGGCCTGATCTCAATCAGCTTTTAATATTTTATTCTTTTGTTGAATTTCTGAGATCTTGATTATTGTGCATCTAGCTATAGGTTTATTGTGATTATGGCTGTGTGTAGTTCTATATACCTCACTTATTGGTATGTCAGGTTCTTTTGTCATGTTTGGAAAATTTTGTGCTAGCACTTCTGCAAATAGACTTTTTATGGCATTGGTGTGGTCTCCTGCTGTTTCACTGACACCTGTTCTTCTTATATTATTTTTCTTTGCATTGTCTTATAGCTGTTCAATTATTTTCTGGTTCCTTATTTGTTTTAAGAGATCTTTTGTTTCATGTTCATTAGCTGAAACACTGTATTTGAGGTCTGAAAGTCTATCTTCAGTTTCATTCAAGCAGTTTTGCCAGTTTTTGATGGAATTATTAATTTCTTGGATATCTGTTTGAATCTGTTTCATGCATTCTTGTTCTCTCCTGTATTGTTGATTCAGTGTTTCCATCATTTTTCCATTCTCTTCTGTTTTTCTACCTATGTCTTCTTTAGCTGTGCTGAAAAATTCTTTCACAATTGTTGTCCTTTCTTTTTCAACCTGATAGATTATTTCTGTTCTTATTTATTCTATAGCCTGATGGACTTGTTTCTTTACTTCAGTTGCTGTCATTTCAGAGATTTTAGGTATGTGACTTCCAAATTCTTGTATATCTTTGTCTCCTGGATTTGTTCTGGGTGGGATAGAGGATTGAGACTGCCTTTTGCTCCTGCATTTTGTCATTTCTTAAGCTCTCAGTAATCACTCAGGCAGAGTACCACAGGCTGCCCAGAGTCCACCAAAGTTCTTAAATGGTGCTAGGAAAGTGCCTGCACACACTGGGCCCACATATTGCAGTTCTCTAGGATCCCACAGGCCACTCAGAGTCCTCCTAAGTTCTTAAAAGTTTGGAGCAGCACCAGCACAAGCTCTGTGCCCACGTGCTGGTGGCTGAAGAAGGTCAGAACTTATGAGTCCCACAGGCTGCCCAGAGTACACCAAAGTTCTTAAATCTACCTGAAAATCTTAAGAAAATCATGGGGAAAAATGTTGAAATAAGCTATAGTTCTTTAAAGAAGTGCAATAAACTTTTACAAGGAATGTTTTCTAGAGCTCTTGAATGTCTTAAATTTCTCTTTTTTGCTGAGTCAAGACTTAATTGAGTTTTTTTGTTTGTTTGTTTGTTTTTTGGTTTTTTTTTGTTTGTTTGTTTGTTTTTTTGCAGTACCAGGTATTGAACACAGGACCTTGCACTTGCCAGGCAAGTGTTTATTCTACTGAGCTATCTCCCCCGCCCCTAAGACTTAATTAAGTTTTATTAAAAATGTTTTTGGTTGTTCCTGCAATTAAGTGTCCTAGGATCTTACTCTGACATGGATTCTCCCTTACCCTCTGCTTCCCTCCATTTTCTGACCTTTTTTCTACTTCATATCCACTAATATTCTATTCATCACATAAATTTTCTACCTTTGCCTCATTTTTCTATTTGTAAGTGTGTGGTCTAGAATATCACATTATACACAATAAGAATCTTAGGAGTTTTATAATTAGACTAGTACTCAAATGATTTTAATGGGATAGAGCAGATGGTAAGTTGAAGGCAGAAAAGAACACGTTATCAAGATAGAAAAAATATAGGTATAAATTGATCTAAGTGTGCTCTGAAAACATGTTTACTTTCTTATCCTAGTACTGAGGCTAGTAATATGGCTTCTGTTGTGAAAGTGGTAATAGAGGTAACATCTTGTTAATAAGTTCATGATCATAGAGGCCATTTGGATGTCACAAGACTCTATGTAAAACTACAGGGAAAATAGGCAGGAACTGCAACAATCGAGGTCAGAAGAAATAGGAAGGATTCCACATAAGCAGACTATTTACCTTGAGTTAATATTCAGAAATTATGTGAACCAGACTACTAGGTAGCATTGCTGATTAGTCATGTGAGGAAAGATAGAATCTTAACAACTAAGAGACTAGTTAGTTCATTATTTTAACCAAGAGAGCAGCTGAGGCTTTGCTTTATCTTAAATAATCTTCAACATCCTCATCAGTGAAATCAAATCTGTACACATTATCAAAATGTAGCAAAGGTAGTTGGATAATATCTGAAGCCAGAATAAGTAATTTCACTCCTTCCTTCTTGACTCAGCCTATAGATTTAATGAAACACAGAAACAAAAGGAAAACCCTAATATATTTTTAGAAATCTCAGTAATTCTTGATTTTTAGAAAATGCATATTTTCTTTTTAAAGACCTGGAAGATAAGGTCACTGGGTAATGAGAAGAGAAACAAGAATTCAATGGTTCCTAAGTTTAATAAACAAGTCAAGATGTGAAAATCTTTCTTTAAATATTTATTGTTGCCTTCCTTTACCTAGTTAGGAAAACAAAACAAAGCAAACCTTGAACAGCCTGGGTAACAGAAGTCACCAAAAGTCTGTGAATTGCAGACATTCTCTAATACCTATGGCTCACTGGTCCTCAGATTTCTGAGGTACTATGTTCTGTGTGGATGAAAAATATAATAATTGTAAAAAATATATTTTCCAAGAATCTATGGTCAAGTTATACTATAAAAATAGTAAATATACATACATTACCAGATCTTGCTAAAAACAAGACTTTTCCTAGCTATTTCCCCATTGTACTTCTATGCCATTGAGCAATGATTCTTCCTTGCTTGAGTTCTTAGCCCATTCTCAAGATTTGCTGTTGCTGGATACACTGCTACCTAGAAAAAGAGAAACCACATATAATATTCAAGGGTCAATGAGTTGAATATATTTGCCAGTGTAAGACATATTCATCTGAAAGAGTACAACTCCTGTGCTGTTTCCTACCAAATCAATCTGTCTTAATCTGTGGATTTTTAGTCATTTCAGTTAATATCAGGTTGATAAACAAGCACTTTCCAGCAGGAAGCTTTCTTCATTTTGCTCAAATCACACTATATGTTATTGATTACCATTCATGATTTAAAAAAAGCAGACACTGATACAAAGTCATCTATTCTATTAAGATAAAGTGCATTTACGTTTCAGAAATGGATTTGACATATTGTACCTAGCAAGAAAACAGATCCAGTTCATGGATTAAAAAATAAACCATGCAATATAATGAACACTTTAACAATAACTTTTCTTTTGAAGCTTTTACTTCTGGCATCAAAAGTTATGTGAATCACTGAACTTTGAAATCAGAAGTCAAGCTATAACTTTTAGAGGTCCCTTAGGCTAACATGATAGTAAGCAATTTTATTTTTTTATTGCTGCAATTTATCAAGTCAATAACATACTTTTTGTAGCAAGTGAGATTTACCCTTGGGTAATTAATCCCCCTCTGGCTATTAGTCTTCATTATTCCCCAAAATAATTGCTTATAAAAGATAAGCTCTCTAGGATCCACTATGCCCTTTTCACTATTGTGTTGTTCTGTGCTCTAAATATACCAATCAGCCACACCCATTTACTTCTAATTTAGTAACCTAAAGAGGGATTTCGATATGACAAGTTCCCCACTTCCTGGGGATTTTGCTGCTTCGGTGGTGGCTCACCAATTTTTTGGCATTTTTAGATGAGTGCTACCCAATACATGAGCCTGGTTGATAGCCAGATTAGTGATATTTGAATCAGGCATTAGACTCTAATTAGTCTCCAATATTTTTAGAATTTACTACTATTCAAAGGCAATATATAATGAGTACAATACATAATAACTTGTTTTGCATTCCTGCTTTTGGACAAGGCACTGGAGAAGGTATAAAATATGACGGTTGACATGTAGCGTGCAGCGCACTACACATGTGCGTGGACGCTCGATACTTTATCTAAACAATCATCACCAGTCTTTGACAGTGGTTTGGCAGTAGGGATAAAACTGGTCTTTGTGCTGTATCCCAATTCTGCTAGACCCCACTAATCAGGTAGTATGGGATTCTGATATTGGACCCAAAGATATACTCAAAATAATTTAGGAATAGAAGGTAGTTTGGGGGCAAGTTCAGACCAGTGAGAGAGAACATCTTTTTTCCTAACTCGATGGATCATTCCTTTTTGCACTCCATGCACAGCCCAACTCCTTGCCCAAAACTGTACAAGAGTCTTACACCTGATGAGTGAATGATTAGATATTCTACCTTGGGGAACTTGTCATCCTAAAGTGCCTCCCCAAGATAGTGACGCAGAAGTGAGGAGGAGGGCCACCTGGTCTGTTGAGTTGCTCTCTGGCCAGTCCTCTCCATGGAGGGCAGCCTTTTCTAAACTGAGAGGATGTGTTGAAGACTTCCCTTGAAATTATGCTCTTCGTCAATTGTCTGAATTCTTTCTGAAAATAGCTCTGAGTGTGCTTCTAGGGCATATACAGTCCACTCACTACATCTGTTTTTTTGGGGGGAGGGTTGTTTTTTGTTTTTGAAACACAGTCTCTCTATATAGTGCAGATAGTCCTTGAACTCACTTGTGTAACCAAGGCTGGCCTCAAACTCGCAAGGATCCTTTCCACTCAAGCTCTTGCATATTGGAATTACAGGGGTGCACCACCACCCCTGGCTCATTCACTACAGATGTCTCCCCAAATATATTATATTAGTAATGAAGAAATCTGTATCCCTAACATTATTATATTAGTGATGGAGAAAATGGCGATTAATAACCCTGGAAAACCATTGAACAAATGATATTTGTGGAAATAAGGCATTCTTTTATAGATGCTTTGAATTTGTGTGTAAAGAATTTAAATAAAGCATAAGCAATAATCAAGAAATTTCCACATGGCAATAAAAGCTAAGCTTTCTTGTTCAAATTTAACAAGAAAAATATGTCATAGCCATTATCAATAACAACAGGGGTCAGGTTCTAATGGTCAAAAATCTTAGTGGACTGAGTTATCTCTAAGGAACATATTATGGCATGAAAGATATTGATTGGCATGAAGTTTTCAGAAGTATATACAAATAATATCAATTCTGGTAGATGAAAAAAATGGTTTCCAAGGATTTCCATATTCTCTTCTTTGGAATTTGTAAATGTGTTACTGTACATAACAAAAGGGACCTTAAAATGTCACCAAGGTAAAGGACCAAGAGATGAGGAGGGTGTCTTGGCATCATCTAACTTGACCCAATCTAATCACATATCATACATCAAAATTTGTCTAGGACCTCATCAAAGAGATATTACACCATTGCATTGGTAGATGGTTGGAGGGCCTGAATTGCAAGGGGATATTTTCCAAAAAAAGAACTCCCAAAAGGAACACAGCCCTGCAGCTATACTTCAATTTTGTCTATTGGGACCTGTTTCAGACTATAGTCTAGAAATTGAAAGATCATAAATCTGTGTTTTTTAAATCTCTTATGCTGTGATGATTTTACAGCAAAAACTGAAGGTCAAGAATCGTATCAAGAAATTCTGTTAGGATACTCTGGGAGGTGGAGGATGGAGAACTGCATGTTCAAACCCAGTCCACACAATAGAACTCCTTAGTAAGACCCCATGTCAAAATATAAATAAATAAAAACAAAAAGGCTGAGAAAATAGCTCAGTGAAAAGGCCTTCCTTTCACATTATCTGGTGTCAGGAAAAAAAAGTGTTACCATGCACTGGCTAATTATTTTTGCACATTTTTTTGTGTTTAAAACTACTGTACAAATTACCAGAGAAATCACTTAAATATTTAATCCAATCAAGTAAACATGAATTGTTAGAGCTGCTGTTAGTTAAATGCAACTCGTTGTGTGACAGGAATATGATTAGTGCTTTACATAAATTATTTAATCTGATATTATTCTCAAACAACCCATGAGGTAGTTATTTTTATGCATGAAGGAATTTAATCTTAGGAATGAAGGTTGAACAGCCAGAAATGAGTGGGGACATCATGTCACTTTGCATCTGAAAGCATCCTCACTCAGAGCTTGGGTTCCTACTAAGAACATGGGAATCATGATGGGGGGATAAGTGATAAGCCACGAAGACAGTTAAACACACAGCTAACTTTAAATTCTATTCACATGGGTAAAATAATAGAACAACTATCATAAAATTATGGTACTGCATAAATTTAAATTTATAATAAAAGCCATTATTTTTACATTTCTAAGTTTAAGTCTCTACATTACTGGGTATTAAGCTGAAGGCCTTTCCATCTACGTCCCCAACCTTTTATATTTTTTTATTTTTGAGATTAAACTCTTGCTATGCTGCTTAGGCTAGGCTCAAACTTGTGATCCTTCTATTTAAGCTTCAGTATTTCTAGGCTCAGCCATTAACCACCATGCCTGGTTTAAACTCTTTAAGTATATAAAAAAAGAATAGAGGAAAGTAAACACATTTTTTTTCTTTTTCATGAAAATAGAGGCACTAAATTTAAATTTAATTTTAATGTTTAGATAAAAATAATCTCAGACAGTTTCATAGCACAAATTACCTGGTTGTCAAATGCTGATATTGCTTTTCTTGTCATCTAACATGTTTACCATAAACCAGGGAAGAGCAAAAGAACACATAAAGCAGAAATCATAGAACAAGATCACAAACATAGGACCAAATGTATCTATTACACCAACCCATTCATTGATTCCTCCAGGTGAATGGAGTGCACCAATTCTGTGAGTTGGTCAGAATTAACTATATTAACCCAACACAAGATAAAGTCAACTAGAGGAAAGGAAAGTCCCAATTCAAATTTGTATGTAATCGTAGTAAAATATTTCCCTCAACACAAAAAAGTTATTTGAGTCTCTAGAAAAATTGTAGCATAAAATGCTGAAATGAAATGGCCTTCAGAAACATTTGACAAAATATTTAAGCTGTGGTATGGAGCAACATGAAAAGCTGTCCTGCCCTCTACTAGTCCGTCTGTCTGCTCTCTAAGAGACAGAATAGCTGGCTGCATGCATGAGTGGATAAAGAGACAGCATCACCTGATTTATAAGTTTAACAAACTTTAATCTTGGGTCCGTGGATTCATATTTCATATACTTTCTTGAATGCTTGTAACTGTTTCATAAAGTTAATTTAAACCTTTTTTCTTGTGCAAGTAAAACAATAGTTAAATGGGCACGAACAAGGTCAACCTGCTAAGGGTGGAGAGACTTGGATTGATACAGTACACAATGCATATTGAAGACACAAAGGCTATGAATCATTTCATGCTGAAAAAGTGACAATGAAATGTACAAATGTGGGTGTGACTTTAATAAAATTCTCTTAGTTGTAGCAGATGTTCCAACTCTATTATACACTATTTTACAATGCAAACATTATGCTAAAGGAAACACATTACAATAAAGGATGCTAAAGTAACTGAAAATATTCATTTACTTGTTATATTTTAATGCTGTTACCTTACAGATAAAAATGCAGTCTGTTGCCAAGACCAATAGAACTAGTAAAGAAAATGGTGATATGTATTAAGAATAGGGAAAATGCAAACAAATTGTGCTAAAAAATTAGAACAATAATATAATGACAGGATGAAAATCATGCAAATAGAAAATTATTGTATAAATTATACAGTGATAGTTTAGAATAAAATATTGATATAAAATATAATTTTTTATTCATGTAACATGTTCATAGAAATGCTAGACCTATTTTTTGATATGGAAGTCTCTTCCTTTTATATATCTTATATTCTAATTGCAACTGTGCAGTTTAATTGTATATATTTATGGTAAATTTTATTTTCAGTTCTCTACTATTTTTCTTATAGAAATTTCTTTGCAATTATCATCCCTTTATATTCTAGAAAAACCCTGGATTATACTGCTAAATTAAAACAAAATGACCACACAAATAACAAATTAATTTGAAGGCAAATGACATCTATTAAGGTGATTCTTTTAATTCATTGCATATTTTACCTTCAGTTAAAAATTTATTCCAATATGCAGCAATTATTCACATATCTGATATATATGTATATATATATATGATATTACTATAAGTAATTTGTAAAGTATTAACTAAACATATATAGCATACCATAAATAAATTTACAGTACATTATATTTTGTTATAGTCACCTTTATTAGATGTACGTATTTTGATTACTACTGTGAATGGTTTAGTCTCTTTCAATCCTAATTAATTATATTAGTGAATAGATAATAACATTTGTATTTGGATTATTTGACATTCATTACAAGATCAAGAATAAATGGTCAGCCAAATAGCTCAGTGGATTAAAGCACCTGCAAGCAGGCACAGGGGCCAGGGTGTTCAATCCCTGGGCCTGCCATGCCAACCCTGACCCCCAGGGCACACTGACATGGCAATTGAGATTGCACGTGGTGGCACAAGCCTATAACTCAGTTCTTGGGAGGCTGTAAAAAGGCAGATCACCATAAGTCCGATCTAGTAGTGAGACCCTGAACACCCTATAGACCCTTCCCTAAAATATAAAAAATAAATAAAAATAAAATAAACAAATGATATACTAGGAGAGAAAATACAGTCAGACAACTCTGAAAAACATATGGTATTTTATTGTAACCTCAATAGTTGTACATTTCCTGTGGTAAATACTTAACTATGTATTATTATTTTTGTCACAGATAAAAAATGTCAGTCAAAAAAAGAATATAATGTTTAAATAATTTTAGCAGAATTACAAAAAGTACTTTTTAGGATGCATTCCTCTGAATTATTATTTCCTACACATTTATTACACATGGAGAATTGAGCTACCCACAAAGTGAGATATTTAAGTAATCTAACGTATAGTACTGTTTTCCAGGTCTCATATAGGAAAGGCAAATAAACAACAACAAAAAAATACCTTAAATACTTGTTTTTATCTACTGGTCCCTAATGACAAAGGTCATGAAACTTATCAGGTTTGCTAATCATTTAGGGTTCAGGAGGCCAGGGCTGTCGTTCAGCAGCACATTGCCTATCTGGCATGCATAAGGTTGTGAGTTTGATTCCTGGTACAAAAATGAATAAATAAATATATTTCAAAAGTTTGAAATAAAATGAAATAAATAATAAAGATTTATGATGTTTAAAACTTCATGTAGCATTTTTTTCCATAATTTTATTGAGAAACAAATAGCAATGAGACAGTTTCAAATCAAATTGGTAGGACAGTTTCAATAATTAACACATTGCATACACTCTTCCTAGTAGTTAACTGCTGTACAAGATGCAGATATGATATCCTATTTACAAACACCATTAGAACAAATCCCTCTATTCATTAAGAGATTGTAACTGTATATCTATCCTAATTACTTTGAATACACAGATACAAAATGAACATTCATCTTTATCCCCTTTTTTGGTAAGCTCTGTTATTTGAATATTATAGGTGTGTAAATTCAGCAAAATATTCTAAAAGAGTTCAGTAGTCCATAATAGTATTGGGTATTCCACTTGACTGGCAATGTCAGAAATTGTTGACCTGAGTCCCCTACAGCTCAACATAACAGCATGTTTTTACTTCTTATATTTTGTTTTTATACTTTTCTGCTGGATGGTTAAAACTGAGGTAAAGCAGGATCTATGCAACAAGAGTTGTAGCTTTTGGGTCTGATAAGGTCAGTGAAATCCCCTCAGGATTTATTCTGAGATCCTGTACCTCAGATTGTAGAACCTTTGTCAGTGTCAGCCATGTGGATGAGTCACAGCCATTGCTTGGCCAATATGCTTTCTGTGAAAGCCTGAGAGAATGTATTCTCTCCATGTGACTCTTCTTAGGCACACTCTATATCATTGATCACTTTCTTCTCTGACCCCATAATCTCCTTGATCAGAAAATGTAGGACACAGCCAAGTTACATGATGTTACAGTACAAGTTCTCCTATGTCCTGAGTCTTAATTGACCTTGGAAGGCTAGGGCCAAAATGTTGGCTTTCCTTGTAGCCCTCCTTTTTTTCTAATTTTGGTATGCAAACTTAGGTTACTAACCATTCAGAAGACAAGCTGATTTTATTACCATACAACTTAGGCTGTTAAGCTCAACCTCATATCTGTCTGAATATCAAACATCTTAGGCATAATATGGAACAGGTATTTTTCATCAATTATTGATATGTTGAACTTTAAGTCCTCCATGTAGCAATTAAGGAAAAATATTTTTGATATACAAACGACTATAATCTCTAGAACAACCAGTTAGTTAGAAGTGGTGTGCACAGTGATCTCAGTTGGTGAGTGGTGGTGAGTGTTTGCCTAGAACTTCGTTTTAGATCAGACCCCGGCTGTGGCACTTGGGAGTGGAACTTGGTCTTTCAGGACTTAGTATGCTCATCCGGGTAACAGGAATGATGTTAATATTTATTATCTTAGGGTGCTCTTGATTTTTGTAAGTTAATATTTGAAAAGTGAGTAGAAGATTGTTCAATGAAATGTGCTTGCAAAAATTTTAATTGCTAGAGCTGTGACAAATGGAGGCCTGAGATGCAGCCCCTGCCTCTCTGAGACCCGAGAAGCCCCTGAGCTCACTCTGCTCCACGAGAGCCATAGCAGATCTAATCTCGACGGTGAGTCTGGCTTAGGGTGACTGGCTTAGTGGAAATGACTCCTGATGAAATCTGATTTTTAAACTTATTTTCTTTTTAAATAAGCAAACAAAAATGAGATCGTAAGCACTGCTGTGGAAGACAGCATAATTTAACAAATGTGAACCAAGTGAATCACAAATAGCATTCCAAATTCTACTATAACAGATGCTGAAGCATGAAGAAAAAGCCCCTGGAGAGTTGGTTTTGCACTTAAAAAGAAAGAGAATTATTAAGCAAACTCAGCATTAGGGGAAAACGGAGACTTTCTTTTCCTATAATGATTGTATACACAATAGCTCTAAAATGGATGGATATTTTATAAAAGATTATTTTAGATAATGTGCTTTACAACGAATAACAGATCATTATCTTTGCTTAGATGGTCTTTGAAAATTAAAAATTTCAAAAGAAAGTGTACTGAAAAATTTACAATGAATAGAAAATTAGCAGTCTGTTCACAACATGCAAAGGAAAACTCCTTGGGAAGAAAACAAAACCAAGACCCCAGTACCACAATGCCTGTCCTCAGTGCACAGAGCAGATGAACCCAGGTAAGGTTGGAATTTCTTCTCTTTGGTCAGGCTGTGAAATTTGCTGAACTACCAGTGCTGGGTCAGTCACATTTGCAAATTACTCCCCTGTTCCTGGGTGCCCTTCTGTGTTCTAGGGCTCACTGTGTTCTAGTGGGCCACTTTTGCTAATCAGGTGGACCATGAATGAAGCAGAGAGAAGCAGGGAAAGAACAAGTGACAGGTAATATAAATATAAAATTTTAATTTCAGACAGGCATTTTGGAAATCTACTTATATGAAATTATTTAAAAATCTGCTGATATAATAAATGAGATCCCCTCCACTTAGAATGCAGATTAAAAAAAAAGTAAGTCCACATTGGAGACTGCTTAGATACTTAATGGAGAAGGTGTGGCAAAGAAAAGGAACAGGAACCAAACACAATGGCCATGTGGGAAGTCCTGAATACACAAAGGCAATGTTTCACTGATATTTGAAAAACTGAACAATGCTTGATTTACATTTGATAAAATGAACTCTGTACATATGTATTAAAGTTTCTATTGATTAAAAAGAGTGAATAATGATAGAAGTGTGTTTGAAAGTAATACATTAGATCTTTATATATTTTTTGTATCCTATAATGATTTAGGAAAATGGTACATATTATTTGATTTAATAATGTGGCTGAAATTGTTGTATGGACAAGGATGTTATGACATCTTCTCTTCAGCAAACATTGTAGGAACATGACTAACACCTCTATAATAAAAGACAAATTATCAAGAAAGAGTACAGCACTTTACTCAACTATTCATATGACCTGGGCATTTCACAAATGAACACTCAAAAAAGCCCATGAATGTCTGCATTTTTGCTCAGATTGACTAAAAAATTAACAGCCATGTAGAAATGTTATTGGACCAAAGTGTTTGATCAAACAGCAAAGAATAGAAGATCAGCAAGGCCTCTTCCTATTTTTCTTGTGTGCTGTGTAACATTTCTTCCCGCAGGAATCTGGGCAGGATTTCTTGGGAATTAAGCTCTGCAAAGGAGTGGGGGGAAGCAGAGAGGGACATTCCTGGGTTTCGTTTTTTGTGTTGGAAGAGCAGGATGTAGTTTCTGTCACTCTTTTTAGGAAATGTGAGCACTGCACACTTGCTTAAGAAAAGAGAGGGTCATGAAATGAGTGGATGAGCTGATTAGGGGGAGACTTATTTACTGAGACTACTTCGGAGTGCTTCTGCATTCTCAGTACAACAATATGGCAAGTGTTAGAGTGTTGTTGACTAAGTAACAACATAGTCAAATATAATTGCTATATTTACAGCCAAGTGTTTATTTATTTATTTATTTATTTATTTATTTATTTAGTGGTACCAGGGATTGAACTCAGGATGCTGTGCTGGCCAGGCAAGCACTTTTCTACTGAGCTATCTCCCTGGACAGCCAATTGTTTATAATCATGACAAAATATAAAAATATATAGTCTTAAAAATATATTTTAGGAAGTGTAATTTGTTATATAAATACTTTCAAAAGGATAGATTTTAGATAGTTATAGACAAAATGCACAAATGTGTATGAGTATGTGATTATCATGCATATAAAACATGTGAATAAATATATGTGTTCCACAAATGTATATGGTTGTGTGCTATGTACAAAATACCCCATATTTTTACTAAACAACTGAAATTTTGTGTTCTAGAAGTTTATGTGAACACATAAGATTAATTACATGTTAAATAGAAGATAAGATAAATTTTATGTTTTATGATGCGGTCTTTTTAAAGGCATTTTTCTAAATGGTAGATAAAAGGATACCTGGAGAATGTATGGAAAACAAGTTCATGAAAATCTCAATAAACATTCTATTTCAAATGTGGGTTAGAAAGCCTTATTTTTATTCATTTAAACCAGTTTTTGTGTGCATAAAGACCATATATAAAATGTATGCGCTTAGAGCATGGACTGAGGTTTAATAAGCTCACTTTTAAAAGTACATTTTCTGCTGTCCAGCTGTAAATTTCAGAAAAGAACAATAATGATGGAATAAGAAGACTGCTTTTGGTCAGAAAAGAGCACTATGTTCATATCTTAAGCCTATTACATTTGGAAGTTAAAATTCATGTAACAAAGCAACATATTAGGTACCCTGGTAACACAGGATGATGAATCTGAGTATAGAAGGCCAGATAGAAGCAGCTGTTGATCTTGATTTTTCTCCCAGAGAGGTGACCACAAGATGCTCAAGTGCCAGACAATCACCATGGTGTCTTCAGTTTTCATTTCTGGAGAAAACACCAGCTATATGGATCATCTCTCACCATTATTAAAGCTCTTTCATATGTAGAAAAGGACAAAATGATGTTTGAAATGCAATTTGTAATGGCTACAAGTTTTATTTTTCAGTGTTATCCCAGAAATGTCCAACTCTAATCATGATGTATTGATCAATTTCATTTTGGTGGGATAAAATATCGGACACCCAAAAGTTAAGAGCAAATAGATTTATTGTGGCTCATGATTTCATAAGTTGGCTGGTTCCAAGGCAGAGAAACCATGGCAGAAGGATGTCAAAGAAGAAAATTATTACAGTAGTGGCTGGGAAGAGGCATAGGTAGGAAGGAGCCTAGAAAGGAGGAAGTAGGGAATCAGCTTTAATTTGCAAGGTCATGTCTGCATAACCACTTCCTCCAAATAAGCCCAACTCTTAACTGGTTACTTAGACCTGAATTCCTCATTATGTCAAGCCTTCCAGGAGGCTAGCACCCAAACAGTCCAGCCAATAGATTAGGAATCTGATAAGCTGATCAGCTTGATAATGTCAGACTGCACATGCAGAGCCATGAAGAGAATATCACACAGGTCTCTGAAATGAAGAGATTATGCTGGATTGTCAGTGAAAGCCCCATATAATTATACGATGTCTTAAGCAGAGACATTTACCGGGGAGGTGGCAGAAGAAAAGTCAGAAAGCTGCAAAGCATGAAAAAGATTCAATGCACTGAGAATAAATTCTAGGGTTTTAAATAGCAGATTTCCTCAAAACCAGCGAGAAAAGAGAAATCTCAGTCTTACCTCCACAACGAAGTTGTATCTGTCATCATGTAGAATGAACTTGGAAGTTGATTCTTTTCCGATATATTACACAAGAACCCTCCCTTTCTGGTATTTTGATGCTGCCCTTCATAGAGATGTCTGGGCTCACTCTGAACTACTGAACTACAGCGTACGCTGTTCTAAGCTAATAGGATTTTGATGGTCCTGAAGTGATAAAAAACCCAAGCGACCCTCAGATGGCCTTTTGATGCCATCAGGAGAAAGTGAACGAGACGTATGCAGCTATAGCGGGCACAATATAAGTCATATTGTACAAAAAATTAATAAATTAGATATAAATAATGATACAAATTATAGCAAATAAATATTTCAACCAGTAACATAGCCATTTATTATCATCACATATATTATCTACTGTGTATTATAAAATGTTGTATTCTTGGGGCCAGGGAGATGCCTCAGTGGGATAAGCCCTTCCCTGGCAAGCACAGGGGCCTGAGTTCAATCCCTGCTTCTGCTCCCCCCAAAATAAATAAATGTTACATTCTTGTATATGACTGGCAGCACAGGTTTGTTTATATAAGCAGTGCCGTGAACACATGAGTGATCCAAAGTGCTACAGCACTACAGTAGCTGATGTGTCACTAAGCAAAAGGAAAGTGTTCACCTTTATGACCTGATGGGGCCACCATTGCATATTAAGTATCTTGCTAATGTAATCATTATTATACTCTATACATGTATATATATATATATTAATAAAGTTAAATTACTGATTACTTATATGAATTGAAGTTCCATGTATGTAACTGAGTCTACTAAATCCCATTTCCTCTGTTTAATTCTCTATATTCTCTATGCCCAGTCCAAGAACCTAGAATTATGATGTGCCTTTCTAACCTTCCAATAGGTAGACATATGATATACATTGTTACCATTAATATGATTAACTTTTTAACAGAAGGTTGGAAAATATGCCCGAAAGAAGTTGGCAATTGAATATTTATTCTTTTTTATAGGTTAGTATATGCCTTTCTTCATAAAATAATTTGATGAATACACATGAGTATACACACATATGTACATATATCATAGAAAAACTGCTCTGTGCACTATCAGAGTAATGAACTGGAAATATGTCTTTGCAAGCTGAAGAGATTTTTTCCCATTTTCCCCTCTCTGCATTTCTATTTCTTCACTTACTCATGCTCCTACCTCTTGCATTTCATGAAACAGAGCAGAAGAAAAAAGAAAAAGAAGAAAAATGAGAACTGTATTAAAGCTTCTAGCACCTAGCATAATAAAATTTTTTATCAGTGTTAGCCTAGAATTATGTCTGTATATCTAACTGATGATACATGTTATTTTATGACTGGGTTAATGAATGGTTTACTTGCTCTATAAATTCAGACACTCGTATTTAGATTTTTCATTTAACCAATTCCAACACGATTTAGAAAACTGGATTAATTATTTTCAGGTAAAAGATAATAACCATTGATACACATATCTTAAACGTACAACATGTAAACGATGAATGTTCTTTGATGAGCCCTCTCTGTGACCTCAGAAAGATCACATGAGCGTCTCCATCCAAAAGTCCTACGCCTTGAGCTGTTGTTTCCTAGCCCTTGGTGAATAACTGTCTCTAGCCTCACATTGTTTTACAGTGTTGGTTCCCTCTAATACATCAGCATCTGTGCCTTTACCTGTAATTGCTGTTAATAATTATTTCAGCTATAGCTGCAGTTTTGAGCATCACTGGGGCAATGCAGATGGTGGCCCTGACTTACTGTGCCCTCCGATGCCTCTAGTTTCTGTTGTTTTTTTATGCAATGCATTGTTAGCTCCTGGCAAACTCTGGATTTCCAATTTCCTTCAAAGTGTGTATGATGTCTGTGGGTGGTATTGGGAAAGGAGTTAATGAAAATGCTAAATTTAAGTAGAATCAAATGCATCTATACTCTACTTAGAAATGCACTTTTGACTCAGGGCAATGCTTTTCACTTCCAGCTTATTATGTCAGGTGCAGTTTTCACTTCTTAGATGCTCTGTTTCAAATATAATTTATACTTGCATTTTCTATGCTTTCTATCTATATGTAATTTACAGAAATACTGGCCTATTGGGAAGTAAATAAATACCAATTGTGGTCATGATGTTTAGGGGTATGCCTTTAAAAGTATATATATTCAGCTTTTCAAAGGCCTTTTAAAGTAGTTAAAAACTTTTTATTCTCCAAAAACCATATAGAGAAGTTTCAGAAGACTGCTTAATTTTACTTAATTAGGACAATAATACATGTATCTAAGGTTATCCTGGAAATGCTCTAAGACTCCTACTGTACTTCAGCTAAATATTTTCCCCTTCCCTTTAAGTGCACTTTTTTCTGATTAAACATCTCTAGTATTTTGAAAAATAAGAAATTTCAAACCAAACTTCATGATGAATTAAAACGTAACTCTCATCACAAGTTTTTAGTTTTTTAAGTATCTTTAGAAAACATTAAACTCCTTTTCATTTTATCCATTCTTGTTTTCTTTCCTTAAAAACAGAGCCCAATCCTCATTCGACCCAGAGCCCAGGCCTGGCATGTGAATGAGACTGACCAGAACCTACCCGGATCCTCACATTACCCAGAGACCAGGCGTGGTGTATTAGTGAGACGACCTGGCCCACCAGATCCTGAATCAAACCAGAGCGCAGGCCTGGCATGAGAGTGAGACTGTCGGGGTCCTGCCAGATCCTTATTCAAGTCAGAGCCCAGGCCTGGCATGTGAGTGAGATGACCCGGGGCCCACTGAATCCTCATCCAGAGCCCAGGCTCAGTGTGAAAACTTAGCAGAACTCCCTGCAAAGAGGCTAGAGGCAAGACACACCCAGCTGATCCAGGAACAGGACATCTTGCCAGAGTGGCAGATAGGGTTCAACTCCAAGGGCTGCAGCAGGAAGAAGTGGAGCACAGCAATCAGATCCAAGCCACACCCACTAGGACAAGTTTGAACTTGGTAGATATGAACCTGGTGCTAAGGTAATAACTCTATCTAAGCTCTACACCAAAGGTCAGAAGACAGTGCTGTAGAAAATGACAGAGAAAGAACAAAATGCAGTCCCAGGCCCCGAGCCCAACCAGAACAACTGCAGAAGACACTAGCATAGAAGAAATTGGAAATCACACACCTGAAATTTCTGAAATAATAGCTTCTGAAGTAAAGAAACAACTACAGAAAGGTATAGAGGAAATCAGATCAGAAATAATTTCTGAAGTAAAAAAAAAGTGATAACTATACTGAAAGAACTACTAAGTGCTTCTGAAGAAGACACTGATAAAAAAATAGAGCAAAATATAAAAATGATGGAATCTTTGAATAAGCAAGATAAGAAAGAAACAGAATGCATGTGGCAGATCCAAAGTGATATACAGGAATTAAAACCTCAATCACAAGCTGGCAAAACTGTTTGAATGAAAGTGAGAATAGACTTTCAGACCTTAAAGACACCATTGCAGCTATCGAAAAAGTAAGAAAAGATCTCTTAAAAAACAACTAGGATGCAGGAAAAATAATTCAATACCTGCAAGATGATGCAAAGATGAATGCGAGACTAATAGACATCAGTGAGAAGGAAGGAGTCAATACAAGTGATATAAAAAGAATATGGGCAAAAGTAATAGCAGAACACTATCCAAATATGGAGAAACTATGTGCCATTCAGGTAACCAAAGCGTATACAACTCCAAATAACATCAATCCAATTAAAAACACAACCAGACATGAAATAATAAAGGTCCCAGAAATTCAGCACAGGAACAGTATACTAAAAGCTGCTAAAGAAAAAAAAACAGATCATGTTTAAAGGAAAATCCATCAGGATACTCACCAAATAGGGCAAACAATTAAACACAGGAGAATAAGAGGTATACAAGAGCAGTTTTTCAGTTATTCTTTTGTATGCAGCAGCAAGATATTTCTATCAGCATACTCCACAAATGGATTTCTCCTGCACCTTATGGGTCATGAGTCTGTCTGGGTCTACAATGTGGATATCAAGGAAATAGCAGTAGCTTAGTCCCACAAGTGACATTTGGACACCAGTAAGTGTCATGGACATTATCCATGAACTTTGTGCAATATCCTATCACCAAACTGTTAGAAGAGCTGATCATTTATTTACCATTCCAGTATTTATCTTATGTTTTATTCTTAGTATTTCTTTACTATCACGAAAACGTTTTGTTAGTTCAAATGTTTTGAAACATTTAATTTTAATTAGTATTTAATTTTCTGAATATTGCTTAATCTTAATTTTTGTTTTAAGATTAATACTGTATATTTGACTTACAATCTATTTAAAAGACATAGTATGATATTTTCTCCTCGTATTAGAAACTTCAAAAAATACATTTCCAATTTTCATTGATTATTTTAAAATTTTTAATTTTTTTCCATTGACTTTATATGACTTCTTCCTTATCTTCTATATACACACATTTATATGAAAAAATATGTGTATAACCCGACATAAGATTGATACTGTTTCACAGGAATCTTTACTGTCCTTTTAAATGGGCTCATGTAATATATTTTACATAGTCCTGCATAACTATCATTTTGAGAGCTCTTTATGTTTCATCCAGAAGCATACAGCAACTTCTCCTGCCTCCTGAATTATGCTCTTTATTATTTCCTATACGCTATGTCTGGAAGTATTAGAACATTTCGAGTTTGTATAACTGGAAAATATTTTACTTTTAGTTTTCAAAGGTATGTTTGCTAAGTATAAAATTCAAAGAGGACAGATCTTTTTTTTTTTTTCCCCTTTCAGTCCTTTAATTAGTCTAGTTTCTTACACACTTGGTCTTTTTTTCTTTATAATGTGGAATAAGATGCTATTTAATTTTATTCTTCCATAGCTAATTTCTTGATGTATATGCTTTAATGATTTTCTTCTTTACAATAAGTTTTGGATAATTTTATTTTTGTGTATGTTGGTATGATTTTATTCAAATTTCTTGTGCAAAAGGTTCATTTTTCTTGGAAATGTGGTGTTATAAGTTCAACTAAATCCAGAAATTTTAAATATTTAAATATTTATTGCCTACCTCTTTCTACTTTGAGAATTCTAATTATATGAATATTTTTCTTGATTTTGACACAGAGTGAACTATTATATGTCTGATCTGTAAATTCTTCATTTTTATTTTGCACAATTTGTGTTATATTCACGTTTGTAAGTAATTTATTTACAATGTGCAATTTATTATTAATCTCATGAGATGTATTTATTTCAGAAATATCACTCTGAAAATCACTGTCTATATCTTATATCTTTTACATTTCAATATTTGTCTACAATTTTTAATATGATATATAATTATTGATTTTCAATAAAGTTAATGAAAAAAAACAGAAATGTGAATGTATCTTTTATTTTGGTTTCTCCACTCATTGTCTACTGTCCCCAACATTTTGCTACAGACTTCTTACATTTGCCAACAAGCATTTAATGCATCACTGCAGTACACTGTCATACTGCACAAATATACCTTAGGACACATGTCACATTTCAATTAATGCATAAGTCGCTGTTCATTTGGCCACCCAAGAAGATTTAATATATTTTTGGATTTTAACTCATTTTATGTGTAATGAAAACCTTTTATCTGAAGACTTTAATTACAAATAAATTATTTTTCTAACCAAGTACATAGAAATGTGCTTATATTCTAGATCTTTTATAATTTATTTGAATCAAAACGTTTGGAAACCTAAACAGCTAAAAATTTGCTAGACATCTCTTTTTTAACATATTAAAACAAATCAGAACTAATCATTGAAAACAAGAAAGATTTTCCATAGTTCATTTTTCTACTCAGTTTGCAAAGTTGGTTTTATCTTCGTCATTTGTGCTGATATCTTCAGCCTTGTTAAACACTAATAACAATAGTTGAATTGCAACATTCCTATTGTCCTTTTTTATGCTGTATGTCCTGAAGAGAATGTGCATGAATTGCTACTCAATAATCATATAGTTTGAAATGTATTTGATTCCCTTGAAAGACATTAAATAAAAGATTACTGTCCAATTTTTTATATCAATTATTTCCTATGTCATGAAGAAAACCCCTTCATCCAAAACTTTGCATAAAGTGACCTTTCATCTTATAAAACCTTTCAGCATTTGCACTGAGTTTCCTCTTCCTTCTTGTGAGGAAAACACAAGAGCTGCTCTGATATCTGGCTACTGGGAGAGACAAATGCTGTCATTGTCCTTGTATGAATTGGTTATCTGAAAAGTGAATGTATTTGAATGTTTAATTATTTCATTTGAATTTAGAGTCCTTCAATACTTCACAGTGGAATGATCCAGAGATGCATTTTAAGCATATTGTATGTATTTCTGCCTTATTTATATTGATTAAGCAGAATCATTTAATACTTTGATTTCTTACTGATATTGACTGTCACCTTTCACCTTATTTCATAAGTAAGAAATTTATGCTTGCAAGAGTTAATTGTGCCTTTTTAATAGATTCTAGAAACCCAGATTTTCCATTCTGCTCCTAGGTTTTGAAATCATGAAGTCAATGATAACAGTTTCTATCTCCTAGCTATGTATAATGGAGGTATAGTTGTTCTTTAATGGAAAGATATAGATAAATATAAATATAGATATTTAATAAATTAACAATGGTTTATATATTGCACATTTCTATCTTCAAAAGCAATCATTTATATTACCAGATATGGGCATCAAAATTGATCAAACAATTAAGCATTAACTGTTCCTTTAAATGAACCAAAAGAGATATTAAATTATCTTAGCTATGTTGTGTATATATTTTTCCCTTCCTTCTTTATTCTTTCCTCCATTCCAGTTGTTCATTTATTTTGAGCAGTTTCTTTCCCTTTTATAATATCTGTTGTATCCTTTAAGTTTTATTTACTCTTTCAGTTCCTCATGAGAAGCAGATAATACAGTGTTAACACATATGAGTCTGAGTTGCTTCATTTATGAGTATGGTATCCAGTTGCATCCATTTGCCCATAAAAACCTTGAGTTTGTGTTTCTTTATGGCTAAGTAGTACTCCACTGTATAAAAATACCACATCCTTTTATATCTATTCCTCAGTTGATGGTCACTTAGGTTCTATTCAAGATTTAGCTGTGACAAGTTATGCTGTTACAAATATAGGTGCACACATACCACTGTGGTATAACATTTTCAATTTTTTCTAGAAAAATCTCTAGAAGGTAAATTTATGGGTTGAATGACACTGCCATTTCTAGTTTTTTGAGGAAACTCTACATTGATTTCCACAGGGGTTGTACCATTATATATACCTAGCAGCAATGGATAAGGTTTACTTTTTTCCAATAGTCTGACAAGGATTTGTTGTTGGTTGATTTTTTGATAATAACATTTTTTAGGGGTGAGATGGAATCTCAGTATTGCTTTAATTTGAATTTCTCAAATAACAAATGATATTGAACTCTTTATTATATATTTATTTGCCACTTCTAATTTAATCTGTAAAGTGTGTATTTACCTCAGACCTCATTGTTTGATTGGGTTTTGAAATTTGGGGGGCTGATTTTTAAAAAGTCTTTATATGTTGTAGATAGAAGCCTTTTGAGAGAGAGTTGACTTAAATTTTTCCCCTGTTTGTTGGTATTTCTCTTTACTGTGTTGGTTATTTCTTTTTATATGCAAAACTTTTCAACAAGATAAGAACCCAATTGTTGATTCCTTGAAGTATTTCCTATGTCATTTTGTTTTTGTTCATGAACTCTCTGCCTATCCCTATGGCTTCAAGAAGTGGGATTTATCCCAGGCATGCAGGCATGGTTCAGTATACACAAGTCAATAGATACACCATACCAACAGAATCAAAGACAAAATCACATGATCATCTCAATAGATGCAGAAAAGATTTTGACTAAGACCAACACTCATTCATGATAACAACCCTATAGGAAATCAGAATAGATGGAATTTGCCTTAATGTCATAAAAACCATCTATCACAAATGAACAACCAAGATCGTACCAAATGGAAAAAAAGTAAAGCTTTCACTTTACAATCAGAAACAAGAGAAGGATGTTCACTATCACAACTCCTATTCAATGTAGTTCTGGAAACATTAGCCAGAGAAATTAGATATAAGAGAAAAGTAGAAGGAATAAAGATAAGGAAGAAAGAATTGAAATTATCATTATTTTCAGATGACATGATATTCTACATTGAATGCTCCAAAAGCTCCACCAAAAGACTTCTAGATTTAATAACCAAATTTAGTATCAGAGCTGGTTAGAAAGTGAATACTCAAAAATCACTACCATTTTTGTATACAAAGAATAAACACACTTAAAAAAGAAATTAGGAAACTATTCCTTTCACAATAACATCCAAAACTTGAAATACTTAAGGATAAATCTAATAAAGTAAGTAAAATTTCTATACATTGCAAATTATATCACTCTTACAAAAGAGATATAGGAGGATTTCAGCAAATGGAAAGATATTCCTTGCTTATGGATAAGAACCAACATTGTGAAGATGGTTATATTCCCAAAACTGTTATACAGAATCAATGCAGTCTAGATTAAAATACCACTAATATACCTATCAGATCTAGAAAAAAATCTTTCCTAAAATTCATCTGGAACTAAATGAGATCTGGAGTACCCAAAGCAATCCTGGGAAGTAATGGCAAGGCAGCAAGTATCACACCCAGGACTTGAAATGATACTACAATGGGCCAAGGTGTAGCTCATCAGCACAGCACCTACATGGCAAACAAAGTATCCTGAGTGCAATTCTTGGTAGAAGAAGGAGAAGGAGGAGGAGGAGGAGGAGGACGGGGAGGAGG
>NW_004524763.1:98399-105470 GCF_000260255.1 Octodon degus | reverse complement strand
ATATCTTTCTGCAGCTGTTTTATTTCAGATGCGGTTGATTCATTGCTTTCAGCTGTGTGATTTCCAATTTGTTCTGTGTTAGTGTCCTCTGCAGTTGTTACGCGTGGGCTTGGGTTCTGAGGTTGCATTTTGTTCCTTCTCGTCATTTTGTGTAGCACTGTCTTCTGCCCTTTCTTGTAGATCTCTTTGCTGTAGTTATAACCTTCACAAGTACTGAAGTTCAGGTGGAGCTCTACACAGTTTGGAGTTATCCAGCTGCGTCTGGCTTAGGCCTGGCTGCTGTGCTCAGCTCCTTCCCGCTTTGGACCTAGGCTAGGATTGGGTCTGGGGGTTCCCGGATCTCGGCAGAAATTTCTACTCGGTGGGAGGGGTGGGGCGTGTAAGGTGGAGTGGTGGGGGCGGCCCACCAGCGCAGGGTAGCAGGAAGCTCTCCACACACTCACCGGACTTGGGCTAGGACTGGGTCGGGGGGTTCCAGGAAGTTGGCAGTAATTCCCACTAGGCGGGAGGGGTGGGGACGTAAGGCGGAGTGGTAGCGGGCGGCTCGAGAGGGTGGGAGAGGGTCCGGCCCATGCTGCGCCTGGGCTGGGACTGGTCCCACCAGCGCAGGGTAGCAGGAAGCTCTCCACACACTCACCAGACCTGGGCTAGGACTGGTGTGCAGGTATTTTTAATTCATATATTATTGGTTAACAACATATTTAATAATGATTTTCCACATTTACCTAAGTAAAAATACTCTTGGGAGTGTGGCATTATTTAAGAACAATAATTTTGAGATCAACTTTTAGCTCTGGTTAGCAAGAAAACTAGTAATTGTCTTGAGACTTTTCCACAGAGATGTTTTATTCTATAATGATTATCTATCTATCTATCTATCTATCTATCTCAGTTGTCTGATTTCTCATCCTGGTCACTGCAAGAATCAAATCTTCTATGAGATTATCTGACTTGAGAATATTGAGATGCTGGAAGAAACATCTGACTTGAGAATACTGCCAATTCTTTCTGTCAGTTTACAAGTGGCATAACAGCAATCCGAGTCATAAAACCTAATAGTAACTTTGGCTAAATGTGCAGTAAGTTGGCATGATATTTTCTGAGTCATTTTCATATAGGTCAGATGCATAAGGAGGTATTCAGGTGACTGCTATGTGAACAAAATGTAATGTTACCCTTCTGCAGTTACATGGCTCTGAGAAAATAGACTATATATGGATGCCACAGAAAAGTGATTTTTGGCATTCCATCCAACATTTTTAATCAAATAATGGATGGCAGTGACAACAACACCCAAGTTTTCAGATAATTCATCACATCGGTCTTTAATATATCAACCTTTTATCTGCAAGCAATTGTCTTGTGTCTTGAGAATGATGGACATATTAATTTTAATGACTGATTTAGGAAGCAATCTTTCTGAGGTCACTATAGAGATAATCTCATCAGGCATCACATTAATTCTTATTTGATAAATATTATTTTAGTCCCTCTGAAAATGACCGATTAAATCAATGAAATGGTGCTCAATCTAATGCCTGTTGTAAGAAATATCAATGAGTTAAGTAATTGACTTGAGTATTCAGTTTACATCTCAAATACTCCATTTATTCCCTAGAAATCTTAGTCTCTTTCTGTGATGTGTTTCAGACCTTTTTGATCTGAAATACTCATGTTTTCTGGGAAAACAGATCAAGTGACTCATCTGCCCCTGGTGTGATCATTTCTACTTGCAATCTGCAATGATCATCTTATCATTTATTCTCTGCATAGCTGACTGAATTAATACTGCTTTCACTATTATTATTTTTGGTATATCTAATATATTTTTTAACTGACAACTTCAGACAAGCTATAAAATCTGTCTTCAGTGTCAACATTGAAATACCTGAGTGAATGAAACAATCTTCACGTATGTGCAAATGTCTCTGTGTCACTTACAGCACAAGAAGTAACTGGCATCCCTGCAACACCAAGGAGTCTCAGATTGGGTGGTAAGACTACTGCAGCTCTGACTGTCTCAGAGACGTTTGGTACAACATGACAAGCTTGCAAAACTTGAGTAGCATTTTTCAGAACTTTGTAATCACTTCAAACAAAGGTTAGTTTTATACTCTTGGTTTTAGAAATTCTTCTATTTCTACCATTAAAGGCTGCACAACTTGCAGTTATATAGCTTGGCTTCCTTCTTGTTTCTTTCACATACTCTATGCTAATTGGGTTAAATTTGAGTGAAAAAAGATTCAGAACTTCACACACTGCATCAAGCTGATCAGTTAATTTATTCTGAGAATTGGTGCCATTATTTAACTTTATTGAGTCTTGCTTTACTAATTACTGAATTGTATTTAATTTATTTATAATACAGTTTTGTTGCTGCTATGAGGATTACATATAGTGTATTTGAGAACCATGAAGTTATTGATACTGTTATTAATAGTATGACAGCTTTAATAGGGAATAAGTATTTAGTTTTATTTTGTGTTCTTTGACATACTTTAAAGATGTACCATAAATATGTCATTTAATCTGTTTGGAAATCATTAATGATTAATGTCCTCTTATTTTAACATGCTCTCTTATTTAATTTTGAAAATTAAAAAAATAAGACTGGAGAAAAAAAGATATAATGTATTTTTTTTTCCAGAACCAGGGATTGAACTCAGGCCCTTGTGCTTGACAGGCAAGCACTTATTCCACTGAGCCATCTCCCTGGTCCTGTTATAGTGTATTTTTTGAGCACTGAGTATAAGTTGGTCTTAGGGAAACAATTGGATTTTTTGAGAGAGAGCAGGAAATTATTTGATAAAAATCAGAAACTATTGAAAGGCTTGAAATTTATTTTATTTCAGTTATGTGCTTCGGTCTAGAGTAAAAACTCTGAAAGCTCTAGCTCCCTTTTTAAAAAATGTTCCAGAAGCTTATGGAAGTGGGACTCCTAGTCCACATAACTGCACTTCAGCTCCTTTGTGGAATCCTTCCTTGCACCTTGATTTAGCTCAGAGGTTCTTCAACTGGAAGGGCATGAGAACACTCCCTCATTGCTGCTCCTGTTACCTGGACTGTAATTGGGACACATATCTTGTGACAAGTGTGTTTCTATGATATCTCTGTTTCTGTGATATCTCTAAGGGGACTAGGTGCCCTGCAGGGTAGAAATAGGGGAACCTGGCATTACACCTATACTTTGGGTAATAGCTAAAAGAACTTGAAATCTCTGCAATGGAAAGAAGTGATTAGTAGCACTCTAATGGAATTTGTATGATTAACAATCCTATATTTCCACTCATAATTAAATTTTCTCTTTTAGTTTTCAAATGGAAGTAGTTTTTTTAAATAGGTCTCTGTCTTGACTTGCATATAACCAGATTCAGTAACCTTATTGGGATCTCTATCCTTTAAGCTTTTTCTCTGTGTAACATAGCAAAGAACTGTTGATCTGATTGTTCTAACATTTTTCTTTTAGTCTTGTTGACATTTGAAATTTGTAGGAAATTAATCACCAAGCAATGTTCTGCACAATACTAAGCATAAATCAGGGCACATCGTAGGTAATCAATAAGAATGTGCTTGCACCTTTGTGACCAATTTTGACCTCATCTTGATTATATAATTTTGGATTCATAATGGTGCAATAATTTCCAATTAGCATACCAGGCTGAGTTCAACCATAGGGTAAGGACATAAAACTGCTATTTTTATTTATTTCTTGCTTTTAGCCTGTGGTTATTAAATAAAGCTGTTCGATTTCTTTTTCTTCCCAGTGCTTCTGAGTGACAGGAATATTATAATTAATCACTTTCTTTACTTTGTAAAACAAACATCATGTTTTGGTCTTTCTCCAGTGTGCTTTCTGTAATATTTGTAATCTCTCCATACCTACGTGGATAGTATTAAAAATACTGGAACTGAAAAGACCGTAGAAAATGACTTTCATTTCTTACTTGAGATTTGACAAATTTTATTATATTTTGTAAAATTTTCCCTTTAAGTAGCATTTATACTGTAGGATTCAGCTACATGCTGTACACATTGCTATATTCACATGTGTTTTCTTTATAAGCAAGCTGGTAATAGTTGCCCTTCTTAGGAAAAAAAATAAAGCTTTGGGTAAGAGTATGGATTTGCGTGTTGGGGTTTTCATTGCTTATATTTCAATAAAGACAAAACTTTGAAACTAAAATGGGAGCTCATTGCTTTTCATGTCTTTCACTGGTATTAAGGAAACTACCTATCTTGTGGCACTTGATTTCTAGTTCTACCTTTTTTTGAAATTGGGCAATTAAAAAACCACAAATTTAATGAAAGAATGCATCTAGCTTGATCCTCAGATTTAGATAGAGTTAGTACTAGTGTCAGAGGCCCTTGTCTAAGCTACCTCTAGGAAAAATGGCTCATTGAAAAATAGAATGTCCAAACATAAATTGAAGCAGTAACACTTTTGATGGATATTAGAAGGTTTTTTTTTTTTTTTTTTTTTTTTGTGGAACTGGGGATTGAACTGAAGCCCTTGTGCTTTCCAGGGAAGCGTTTATTCTACTGAGCCATCTCCCTGGCCCCAGAAGTTGTTTATTCTTAAGAGGATTTTGCCACAGACCAAAATAGTTTTGTCTTGAACTACTACCTCTTTAAAAAAAAAAAATTCACCTTAACACTTTTTTCTTTTAATTTTTTTTCTTTTTAATCTCATTGTAAATAATAAGCAACGAGGAAAAGAATCAGAGGTTTTAGGGACCAGGAAAAGTAATTAGTACTCATAATGTATGCCACTTCCATGTGAACCTGCTAGAAAGGAACACGGTCAGAATTGTAGGAGTCATTTGTATTTTATCCTAGTTATTTTGTCTCCAGATTTGCTTTATAAGATTTTTAAAATGGAATTTTCATGGAAAAGTTTTGTGCATGCGAAAAGGGACACAAATATACTTTTGTTAATAGTTTTCCTTTTTATTTTTGTTTGTTTGTTTTTGGCCAGCTCAGCCCACCCTGAGGGCAAGTCTGTGGCAGAATGTGGTGCTGAGGATTGAACCGCTGTCCCCTGCGCTTGCCTAAGCTTGCCTAGGCAGGTGCTTTAGACCGCTGAGCTATCTCACCAGCCCCCACTTTTGTTAATTGTGATTTAATTTTAAACTACATATATTGTGTATCTACATTGAAACAGTATGATCATGTGTCTTATATTGCTTAAAATCTTACTGTGGAACAAAGAATTGATGAAGAAAATTGTTTCAAATTATCGTACAGTCAAATGCCAAGCTGAGTAGAAAACAATTCCATAGAAAATGACTCTTCTACATCAGCTTTTAGACAAATTTCTTTATAGGAGTTAGGAATGTAACTATATCTTGAAAACAAGTATAATTTAATAGTGTAGAGAAAGAAAGAAGTCATTCCAAGAAAAATTATTGGTGTGAACACAAGGGCAACTAAGTAAAATATATTAAGAGAAAAACATGAAATTATCCAGATGTGCAGTTGGCCGAGCAGGAATAGAGAATATATAACACAGGGTTGTGAATACAAAAGTGGCTGTTTTGCTTCACTTTGCCTTAAGATTATTACTCTCAATGTCTTAGTACCTTTTAATATTTAAATTTTATTTGTATCAAATGAACTTAAATTAATAAAAATTGCACACTAATTTGAAGACCATTCTAATTTAGGAGGATAAAAATAGATTATTGTATTAATATGACGATATTCAAATTATGCCTTCACTCTTGTGAAAAGAGTAGCTGTTCTCCCTAAGTAGGGAAAATAACATGAATGACACACATATGCTAATATGTCTAACAATACAGGAGGCAGCCATCAGAAATTATACAGTTCTATGAATTTGTGCATCTATGGACTAATTTAACTGTGCATAGCATTTACTTTGTGAATTTTTTTCTCAGCTTTATTCCTGGTGAATTGGAATGTGATATGCCTGGAAGATGTGCCATAAAAATCTGGAAAAATATTTTGATATTTTATTAAAATAGAAGTATGTAAGAATCATTTCTTTTTGTGCATCTAAGCTAAATTAATTGACTAAGTATTGCTTACTTAAGAATTGAGAAAAGAGGAAATCTGTAAAGTTCAGTGAATAAGTTTTTAATCTTCAGTGTGAGACTCTTTGGATTTGTTTCTAAATTTGAACCCTGAAAATTTGGGGGAAAGTGGGGATAGCACGTTTGTGCTGCTCCTTTTTCCCACTGCTGACACAATACCCAACACATACAATTTAAGGGAGAGGACTGACCTGATACGTGGTTTGCATGATTCAGTCCGTGGTGAGGGGCCCCAGACAGATGTAGCAGAGGACTTGGTAGAGCACCACATCTGGCGTGTAATAACCTGGAAGTAGAGCAGAGAACAGCTCCAGTCAGAAATGGGTGACATGGGTCACAGTGCATATATAATATTAAAAGTAATATACTCTGACCACGCAGAAACACCCAGAAATATATCACATGAATTGCTGTGATGGGTCCAAATCCAATCAAGAAAACACTTCTTTTTCTTTCCATAATTTTATTAAGAAACAAATAGCAATGACACACTTTCAAACCAAATTGGTAGGACAGTTTCAATAATTCACACATTTCATACATTCTTCCTAGTGGCTAATTGCTGTACAAGATGCAGACATGATATCCTATTTACAAACACTATTAGAACAAATCCCTCTATTCATTAAGAGAATGTAATTATATATCTATCTTAACCATTTTGAATACACAGATACAAAATGGACATTAATCTGTATCCCCTTTTTTTGTTAAGTTCTGTTATTTAAATATTATAGGTGTGTAAACTCAGCAAAATATTCTCAAAGAGTCCAGTAGTCCATAATAGTATTGGGTCTTCCACTTGACTGGCAATGTCAGAAATTGTTGACCTGAGTCCCCTACAGCTGAACATAACAGCATGTTTTTACTTCTTATACTTCATTTTTATACTTTTCTGCTGGATGGTTAAGACCAAGGTAAAGCAGGACCTATGCAACAAGAGTTTTAGCTTTTGGGTCTGATAAGGTCAGTGAAATTCCCTCAGGATTTATCCTGAGATCCTGTACCTCAGATTGTA
>NW_004524763.1:96965-98299 GCF_000260255.1 Octodon degus | reverse complement strand
AGAAGAAGAAGGAGAAGGAGGAGGAGGAGGAGGAGGAAGAGAAGAAATTATACTACAATGGTACTGTGATAAAATATGATGATACTAGCAAGGAAAAAAGAAAAAGACCTGAGGATCAAAATAGAAGATGCAGACACATCTACAAACATACTTAGCCATCATATCTTTGATGAAATGACCAAATATTTTTGCAGGAAGAAAGACAGCCTCTTTGATAAATGATGCTGGAAAAACTGGCTTTCCGTATGCTGAAGACTAAAAGAACCTTCTCTATCATCGTGAACTAAACTGAAGTCTAAATGGATCAAAGTTCTAAACATTAAAATAGAAATGCTAAATCTCCTAGAAGGGAAAGATGTAAATTTAAGGATAATGAAAAATGAAGTAGCCTTTTATCAATTTGTCAATTGGTGAATACAAAGTGAAACTTTAGTTTGATTCCTGAGATTTCTGAGGTCCTAGAAATATTTGTTCATTGTCTGTCAGTATTGTGCAAAAGAACATAGCACACTGATAAAATTAGTGAACGGATGAACCAAAGAGCCACCTTCTCATAGCAGTACCCTGAATGCCAGAGTAACTCTCACCTTCAGATCTAAAACTATCTGTGTAGCTTATCTGTCAAAGAGCTAAGTGGCTTTTGAAGGAATTAAAATAATAAAACACATGTACCCTTCACCTCAAATACACTTTATTTCATCACAAGGTTTGGAGCTACTGCAGTGTCATATATAAGTCCTTCTCAGGAGGACAATGGGTCTGTGATTGAGGTCTGAAGATTCTATACCAGAAGGCCAAGGATCTCCACCAGATCCCAAGGTATGTGCTCAAAGCCAGAAATGACATGCAACGTGAAGGTAAATAGTGGAGCCTTTTCCAAGAAATGGTTATATACCCTTACTTCTTCATTTCCCTTTTTATCCCATTCAGGTGACGAGCCACAACAGAGTGATCTTCCCCATCCAGGGATGCAGAAATGCTGAGCTGCTTTAGATAAACATCATTTACTCAAGTTGACACAATGAATCAGTCATCACATAGTTCACCCACTTCTCTGAAATCAAAAGTGATTTTTCTCCTTTATATATCTGACTCCCTATGGGCATGAAATATAAGATTAAGGAGATAGAAAAATCATAGACATAAATGGGAAATATTACCAATAAGCACAGAATGAGAGGTGAATATGAAAATTTCAAATATGTCCTCAAATAAAGCTGTATAGTGTGCAGGTATTGTTTTTCAAAGTTTTATTGATAAACAGATAGCAATGAGACAGTTTCAAATCAAATCGGAAGTACAGTTTCAACAAATAATACACTGCATATATTCTT
>NW_004524763.1:65925-95447 GCF_000260255.1 Octodon degus | reverse complement strand
TCTCCATGTGACTCTCCTTAGGCACACTCTATATCATCAATCACTTTCCTATTTGGCCCCATAATCTCTTTGATCAGATAATTTGGGACACTACTGAGTTATGTGATGTTACAGTACAATTTCTCATATGTCCTGAGTCTTAATTGGCCTTGAAAGGCTAGGCCCAAAATGTTGGCTTTCCTTGTGGTCCTCCTTTTTATTTAATTTCAGTCTGCAAACTTAGGTTGTTAACCCTCCAGAAGGTTAACACTTTTTAAAACACCACATCTCATTCAACTCAGAGCCCAGGCCTGGTGTGTATGTGGGACCACCTGGGGCCCACCAGATATTCATTCCACCCAAAGCCTAAGCCTGCTGTGTAACTGGAACTTCATCCATCAGACAGGCTTTGTGTGTAATCTGGGAGCAGAACTCCCAGAAAAGAGGGTAGAGGCAAGACCCACCCAGCTGATCCAGGAGCAGAACATCTTGTGAGAGTGGCACAGTGGGTTCACTTCAAAGGGCTACAGCAGGAAGAAGTGGAACATAGCAGCCAGACCCAAGCAACACCTACCTGGATGAGTTTGAAGTTGGAAGATCTGAACCTGATGCTAAGGTAATAACTGTACCAAAGCTCTACACCAAGGGTCAGAAGACAGTGCCATACGAAATGACAAAGAGAAGGAACATAATGCTTTCCCCTGCTTTGAGCCCACCCAGAACAAATGCAGCAGACAATAGCATAGAAGAAAATTGGAAATCACACATCTGAAATCTCTGAAATAATAGTGTTTGAAGTAAAGACACAACTGCAGAAAGGTATAGAGGAAATCATATGAGAAATAATTTCTGAAGTAAAAAAAGGAAATAATAAGTATAATGAAAGAAATACTAAGTGCTTCTAAGGAAGACACTGATAAAAAATAGAGATTAGAAAAACGATGAAATCCTTGAATGAGCAATATAGGAAAAAAATAGAATGCATGAAGCAGATTCAAAGCGCTTTACAGGAAATTAAAATCTAAATCACAAGCTGGCAAAACTGTTTGAGTGAAAGTAAAAATAGACTTTCAGACATTGGAGACACCATTGCAGCTAGTGAAAAGGTAAGAAAAGATCTCTTAAAAACAGCTAGTAAGCAGAAAAAAAAATAATTCAACGTCTGCAAGACAACGCAAAGATGAACAATGTGAAACTAATCGGTGTCAATGAGAAAGGAGTCAGTACAAATGACATAAAAAGAATATAGGCAGAAGTAATAGCAGAAAACTTCCCAAATATGAGGAAACAATCTGACGTTCAGGCAACTGAAGCATATAGAACTTCAAATCACATCAACCCAATTAAAAACACACCCAGACATAAAATAATCAAGATTCCAGAAATTCAGCACAGGAACAATATAACAAAAGCCACTAGAGAAAAGAAATGGATCACGTTTAAAGGAAAACCTGTAAGAATAATAGCAGATTTCTCTTCACAAACTATCAAATTAAGAAGAGCATGGAGTAAAGTACTACAAGTCTTGAAAGAAAACAAATTCCAACCCAGACTGAAGTAAAGCCATGCTGTGATGTTGAGCTGTAGGGAAATCAGGTCAACAATTTCTGACATTGCAGTCAAGTGGAAGACCCAATACTATTATGGGCTACTGGACTCTTTTAGAATATTTTGCTGAATTTACACACCTATAATATTCAAATAACGGAACTTAACAAAAAAAAGGGATACAGATGAATGTCCATTTTGTATCTGTGTATTCAAAGTGTTTAGGATAGATATATAGTTACATTCTCTTAATGAATAGAGGGATTTGTTCTAATAGGATATCATGTCCGCATCTTGTACAGCAATTAACCACTAGGAAGAATGTATGCAATGTGTTAATTATTGAAACTGTCCTACCAATTTGATTTGAAATTGTCTCATTGCTATTTGTTTCTCAATAAAATTATGGGAAAAAATAGAAAAAAAAAAAGAATCATGGAGAGATGAAATACTTCCACAACAAAGAACGAATAAAGAATTTCATGACAACAAAGCCAACCCTAGACAAACTACTAAAAGATGTTCTAGAGAGGGATCAAAATGATCAAAACTCCATGAATGAGAATAGAAAGAACCCACCAAATAGGGAAAACAATCAAACACAGGAGAAAAAGAGGTATACAACAGCAGTCTTTTATTATTTTGTATACGCAGCAAAATATTTCCACCAGCATGTTCTACAAACGAACTTCTCCTGCACCCTATGGAGCATGATTCTGTCTGGGTCTACAGGTGGAGATCAAGGAAATAGTAGTAGCCCAGCCCCATAAGTGACAACTGACCACCAGTAAGAGTCACGAACACTGTCCGTGTGCATGACATACTAGAACTTTGTGCGATATCCTATCCCCAAACTGTTAGAAATCCTGGTCATATATTTGTCATTCCAGTATTTGTTTTGTTTTATTGTTATTAATTATTTACTATCATAGTTTACATTAGTTTACATTTTTGTATATATTAACTTATTCAAGTACTCTGAATTGATATCATATTTTCTTCTAGTATTAGAAACTTTAAAAAGTATATTTGCATTTTCCATTTACTTTATATCACTTCTTCCTTGTCATTTACACTACACTACACACACACACACACACACACACACACACACACACGTGAAAAAATATGTATATAACCTGACACAAGATTGATACTGTTTTGTGGAAATCTTCGATGACCTTTTAAATGGGTTCATCTAATATAATTATATTTTACATAGTCCTGCATAACTACTGTTTTGAGAGCTCTTTATTCTTTATCCAGGACCAGACAGCAATTTTTATTGCCTTCTAGATTATGACCTTTGTTATTTTTTTGTGCTACATCTGGAGATATTACAATATTTTGAGTTTGTATAACTGGAAAATAGTTTAATTTTAGTTTCAAATGGTATGTTTTCTAAGTATAAAATTCACTGAAGACAAATCTTTTTTTCTTTCAGTCCTTTGTATTAATTAGTCTATTTTCTTACTCACTTGCTCTTTTTTTTCTAACATGGAATAAGATGTTATTTAATTTTGTTCTTCCATAGCTAATATTTTTTATGCCTATGCTTTATCTTATTTATTTATTTTTATTTTTGGGGGGAACTGGACATTGAACTCAGGCCCTTGTGCTTGTTCGGCAAGGGCTTATTCTACTGAGCCATCTCCCTGGCCCTGTACATGCTTTAATGATTTGTTCCTTTATGATTCATTTTGGACAATTTCATTTTTGGTACGTCGGTATGATTTTATTCATATTTCTTGTGCATAAATTCATTTTTCTTGTACATGTGGTGCTATAATTTCAACTAAATTCATAAATTTTGAATCTTTAAATATTTATTGCCTAATCCTTTTTATTTTGAGATTTCTAATTATATGACTATAAATTTCTTGATTTTGGCACAGAGTGAACTATTATATGACTGATCTGTAAATTATTTCTTCATTTTTATTTTAGACAATTATTGTTATAGCCATTTGTTTATAAATAATTTATTTACAATGTGCAATCTATTATTAATCTCATGCTATGTATTCATTTAAGAAATATTTCTGTAAAATTCACTCTGTCTACATCTCATATATTTCACATTTCATTATTTGTATACAATATTTAGTGTGCTATATAATTATTAATTTTCAACAAAGTTAATGAGAAAAAATCACCACATCTCAGTTCTTATGAGTTTCAACTGAAATTGTCTCCTTAAACCATACTTTAATCTCCAAATACAGACAAAAACAAACTCATAATTTTACCTCACAGTATTCAAATATCCTTTGTACAAAGAGAAACAATACTTGTCTCAAAATCTCAACATTTTTCAAAAATTGAAGGACAATCCTGTTATGAGACTTCAGCCATACTGAATGAACCTCTGTGAAAATAAAAAACAAGTGACATAATCCCAGTGTAACTTTGCACTAGCTAAACAGCATTTAAGCAGTAACTGAGGTAGAATAAGCCCTCATTGATGTTCCCAGTATGTGTGTCGATTTTCCTTTTTAGTTATCTGTATACATGTTCTTATTATTGTAGCAAGTTAATTTAGATTATCATCAAATATTTATTGATCCTCCACCAAGTGCATAACTTCTTTTTAACTAGAATTACCTATTTTCTAAATGGTTTAATGTTTCTGTATGTACTATTTTTGTTTTGATTTCAAAGATTGTTTTTATGAGATGCATGTCAGAGTTGATTTGCTGTCACAGAGTCTTTGGCTTTCATTTTGCATTCCAGTTCTGTTTTCAAGGCATCAATTAAAGTTAAATTAACGAATTTCTCCCCTCTCGGAGATCAAGGAACATTTAAAATACATACATTTTACATGATGATTATGTGTCTCTGTGCTACTATGGTTTACATACTTAACTAGTTACCAATAGCAATTTTTATGACACCTCGAGATATTTTTCCTAATATCTATTCATCAGGATTACTAAATAAACAAAAATCAGAAAGATACTTGCCATTTTCTCTTTTCTGATCATTGAATTTGTGTTAAAACACAGTGAAAATACAACTCTTATCAAATATCTACCTGGTTAGTGAGTGAAAGAAGAGATAATTTTTTATCAAGTACTATTTTTTTGTGTGAGGAAATTTTGGAAGAATTTTATTCTTTTTCTAAGCAATGAATCAAACAGATTTGAGCTTTGTATTGTTTCACATACATGTGAATAATGGGTATTTTGCACATCAATACAAGCTTTTTTGCATTTTTAAAAATGTCAAAACCCTGCAATCTTGAGACAGATCAAAAGAAAGACCACCCTGGATAATCCATAATACTAAAATATGTAAGACTGAGATAAGGGAAACATTTCTGGAAGTTAGAGCTGTTTACTAAAAAAAAAAAAAAAAAAAAAAAGCCAGTTGTTTAGGGTTCAAACTCTGTCTTAACAATTTGAGCTCTGCCCTTAAGTGGTTTTTGTCAGTTTTGCTTTCTACTTTCCACTTATAATTTATTTTCTTTGTATACCATGAAGAGATAGAGCTAGGAGATCTAAGAGTATTCTCTGATTTTGCATGCTGATTTCTCTCCTCCTGTTTTTAACATTTACAATGCATGTCTTAGACTGTGCTTTGGAGGAGGACAGTGACTGTACGTATGATTGCCTCATCCATTGTCTTCAATCATGTGTGATTCCCTGGATCTTACCTCTCTACAAGTGTCCCAGCTGTGGCTCAAAATCCCTTACAGCTTCACTCAGGAGCCTCAGAAGTTTCTTTCTGGCAGTCCCAAAGGTTTTGTTTCTGATGTTTTCTTGGTTCGCCTTTACAGTTATGGGAACTTTGCCCACAGCAGGTGTTCTTCTTCCCAGCATTCTGCCTCAACAAGTTTCTGAGGGATTACTGAAGGTCAGCTTTACAGGTTCATTGCTCAGGTATATGACCTCCCTTTCTAATTAGCCAAGAATACTTGGCTGTGTATTTATATGAACAATAATTATAGATAAGCTACTTGGTCCTGTTGAGCCTGTTACATCATCTTTTCAAAGGAGATAGTAAGGGCCATGTTATCTTCCCTAAAGGGTGTTGTAAGCACCACAGATGTATAGTTCTTCATTGGCCCAGTAGATATGGGGATCCTCAATCTCTCTCATTTAAGTACTCTCATAAGCTAATATCCATTACAAAAGCTAGAGATACTTTAGTCATTTGTCTCTATTATCTGGAAATAAGGAGAAGACTTTCTCAGTATTCTTAAAATAAATTAAGCTGTATTTCATTTCTGAAGGGAATAAGTAATTTCTAGGTGTTTTGCATTCTTCAATAGATTCTCAGTTAGCGGGTAGGTAGAGTCATAGGGTTTACAAGATTTTGAGAGACTTTGTAGATTACTGGTGTCCAGAAGAAATCATTAAGAAGCTTCATGAATTTAAAATCACATCATTTTCTTCCTATCGTACCACATTTGTAATTTTTAAAATAGGTATTATTTTGTATTTATATAGCACCTTCTTCAAGAACCTTAAGTGCTTTACAGTATCATTTCTAATTAGTCCCCACAACAACCTTGTGAGGTAGGTATTACTCCCATTTTACAAGACAGGGAGACTGAAGCACAGAGAGGTTCCATGACTTGCCTTGGCAAGGTCACACTGGTAAACTCACTGGAGAGCCGGGACCTGAGCATCTTCGCCTCCCAGCTCCTAGCCAAAAACCTCCAGAGAATCTTTTTTTTTTCAGAATATCTTTAATGAAAAGTATCTTTAAGATAAAGTATCAAGCGTAGTATGTTATGAAATGAGAACTTCGTACTGCCATCAAAGAAAGAAAACAATCTATATTGATGGTTAGAAGCCACAAGACCCATATAGTACAGCAAATCTTTCTCTCTTTTTTCCTAAGCCTCCTGACTCCTGTAACTGGTAAAATTTCCAAGACAGAAACCATATGACTTAGAGGTGGGACTTAATTTAAAATATTTGCTTTTAGTTAATTTATAGAAATCTTTATTCCAATATACAAAATATGGGATAGTTATCCCAACAAACATGTCCATAATTATACAGCAATCAGCTCCATTTATAATTTTAACCTGCCCCTGCCTTAACCACAGCCAACCAACACACCCTCACAATGCTTTCTGGACGGGTCACCTTTCTTACTTACTATACCTGTATTTTTATTTCCCCAACCCTAACCCTATATATTTAAAAAGCATACTGAGTTTCTGAAAGGTTCAAAACATTTTACTTACTTCCAGCTGCACTAAGAATAAATATAACTGAGAACCATCACTCACAGCCCTCCCACAGCACATCGCACTATGAGATACAGTGTAGACGTGAAAAACGTGTGATGCCCTGGGAGCTCAACCATTGCAGCTTATGTTTTTCCATACATCAGTAAGTCGACAGTGACCAAATGTAACTTGCAGAAAATAATTGAAAATTGCTTTCAGAATAGTAACACTCAGGCATTGAATGTTTCTTATTATCAACAGCAGTAATTTTATTAATTTTTCTAAAGTTGTTTTCCTAAAATTGTTGACAAAAATGATGTTTCTTGTGCTGCTATTAACATTTATCATCATATCTTTTACCTCAGGAGATGACTTCACCTATTTGTCACATAAGGTGATCATAAACGGAGTTAGTTATCTAACCGGGCTGCTTAGACAGATGTGCTGATGGAAAATGACATTAGTTGGTGTTTATACTAAATATCCAACTTTTTTGACAAATTCATTTTTAAGATACATCTTCTCTTAGTCTAGCTGGAGTTGCTTTATACAAATTACTCATAGCCTGACTGATCTGCTGACATTGCACAGAGAATCACAACTAAGAATGTGGGGAAAGTCAGAGGAGTGGAAGTGCTTACATTTGGAGAGCTTAAGCCGAGTTGTGGAATTTAGAGTTGGATTTTATAGGTTTCTGTAAAGAAAAAGATACAGTGATGCTGAGTTTGGTTCAAAATCAGCTAGGCCACAGCAAGTATTAAATTATAATGAAGTCATTTGCATAAAGGTACAACATCAAAATATTGTGTTGTGCTTTGTACATTTTTACATAAAAAAACTACAGGCAAAGCAAGTTAAATTTCATGTTACACTAAGTTTGAACATTTATGTGGAGCTCACATTTATAATTTAGATAAATTTTTCTTAATAACTGTGTGTTAGGACCTGGGGAGATGGCTCAGTAGAATAAGTGCTTCCCTGGCAAGTGCAAGGGTTTGGGTTCAATCCCCGGTTCTGAAAAACAAATTAAAAATAATAATAATAATAATAACTGTGTGTTATAGTCACTAAGACAAAACCAGAATTCTTAGAACTTAGTTCTGTTTCAAAGACAGAATTTAGAACAGCTTATAGTAGTAAAGTCTCTAATAAACATATATTAAGATTTGTGTGCATTTGTGTTATTGCATTCTATTTGCTTATTTAGATGATTTATTTAGTTTTATTTAGTATTAGCCTACAAAACTTGGGGTTAGCATAATCCCTTTTTTTCCCTGTCCATGTGGCTTCACTTGGCAGCCTGATAATGCTCCTCACTCAGTTTGATACTTGTGATGAATCTCTCATTGGTTGTGCACAAAAATTTATGCTGACATAAACTATAACTTTGTTCCGGATGGCGCACAGTTAAAACATTATTTCAGTTACTTTTCACTCATTTCTGGGACAAAATACCTGACACTCAAAATTAAGGAAGGAAAGATTTCTTTAGCTCACAGTTTGTAGAGGTTTGTGTCTGTATTCGTTTGGCTTTCAGGCAGAGTAGCCACAAGGCAGATGGCAGCAGTTCATGGTGGCAGAAAACAACTAACAGCAGTGGAAGGAGCAGCAGCTGTGGCATCTACCAACCCTCTCTCTATCCCTTCCATGTTGACTGCAAAATCCAGAGCTCCTTGAAGGACACAGCACTGTGAAGATCAAGCTCCTCTGAGGAAGTGACTCACAGATGCCTTCCTCAACCCCTTTATATGTCCGATAAGTGCTGAGTCACTCTAGGGCAGGGCCCTCCACACCTCAGGGGCAGGGCCTTCCCACATGGAGTCACTGAGCAGATTCAGTAAGCTTCTGATCTTCAAGTTGACACAATGTATCAACCACCACAAACACTTTGTAATTTTACTGTATACATAAAATGCTTTGTTTTTCTGTATTTCAATTACAGATACAAATTTCATTTTCCTATTGCAAGTATGTATCAACAGGTAAATGAAGTAAGGAACACATAAGCATTTGAATGATGAACATAAGTAGTTCAGGGACTGAATAATGAAGTAAGTCTCATCTCTACCTCATGAGCTCCTCAGACTTGATGTTTTCCCATCATACTTGTCTTGATTCAGGGTAATTTGAAGGACAGAGCAAGTACAAACTTTGGAATCAGTAACCACACAATTAATCCAAGTTCAATCATGCTGTATAATCTTGGATATAACTCAATTCTATTTTTCACCTGTAAATAAAGAATTATCCTGATTTTTCATAGCTCTGTAAGATAAAAATAAATATGAAGTTATAATCCAGCCATATACAATAGCTAAAGCTTAATAAAAATTTATTTTTAATCACCATGTATTCCAGAACATATAAGCAGACACATTAAGACTGAAGGGGTTAAAAAAAAGTTGGCTTTTCTTTCAATTCAAATGAAGACAAGATAGGAAATCTTTCTTGCTACAGTGCTTTTGAAGTGAGAATTGTTCATGCTCATTTCAAAATTGACAATATTTGAGATTGAAACCAGGGACTTTTTTCTGACTTTTCCATATCTATTTCTCCTAGGCTCATATTGATTCTCTTCTTTAATTCATCAAACATAATTATGTAGAAAAGTATACCATTCCTATATTATTTTGCTTTAATGTACTTAAAAGTGACATATCACTGTTTAGTTCTGAGTCTTCAAATATTAATTTCTACAGATGAAATGAAGTTTAATGATAAGGGAAGTTGAAAATATATACTTATACATTTTAACAGTAATTGCCTCTTTATTTTTGACCTTCTAAAATGAAAAATGATGATTAAGCTGTAACTGTTCATTTAATTTCCTTGAATTTGGACATTATCATTTCCTCCACTTAGATATCCTATCTCGCCTTCATTTGTGGCTTCTTCCTTTTAAGATCTGATCTCTTGTCAGATCTAATTTTTCAATGGTTATTTCAGTCAATGAATTTGGTCATTTGCATGACTATGAGTCCTAGGTTGGCCAGCAGGATACCTAATTCAGTTCAACAATGAAACTATTGTGTATATCCTCATGGAAACTCTAATTTGCTTTGCCGATCATTAATATAAGCATTACTCACAGCTTCTCAAGATACTGGGGCAGGCTTTCCACAGGATGGCTGGATGTGCGGTCAGTCTGAGCACTGGCCATAGAGAAGGGGCATCCACAAGGAGTTTTTGTGCCTGCATTTTCCATGTATGATGGCCTGCCTTCCCATCATCCTAGTGCATTTCTTTTCCAACTTTCTCTTGTCTCACGCTCACTTAGCAGAGCCTGTTTCTTTTTCTACTTTTGATAAAACTTTAGTACTGTTTGTGCTTTTCTTGACTAATTCTTGGCGCAGGACATAAAGAAACTAGAAATTACCTCTAGAAGGAGATGCTAACACCCCAAGCTCTGGTAACAGAAGAACTTAATTTATCTGAAATAAAAGTGAAAAAAAAAAAAGGGTAATGACAATAATAACTGCAAAAGTATTTATATTGATCGATTTCACAAATTAATATGAAAAGAAAAGAAACCATCCAATCCATAATTGCAATTATTAGTTGACATTTAGGAAAACATTCTGTTTCTTGAAATTCCTAACTGTTATACTGAAGCACGGAAGTAAACATATTGCAGTTTGCTTTAGGACAGTACTCCTGTTGCATTTCACCATATAACCAGTCAGTTAAGAAACAGATTCATAATATTTTTGAAATTCTTTTTAAAACTTTTCCTCCTTAAAAATGCTAAGTTTGTTGATTCCTGTCATTTGAGTTAAGAGAAGCCAATTTGTTTTCAGATGTTTCAACAAGACACACAGTCTCCTTCCGGGTAGTGTATAGGTCCTAGGCCTCTTCTGTGGAAGCACAACAGTTCCCATGGTGCTCATGTTTTAAGGCGGATGTAGAACTTATAGTCATTGGTGAATAAACGCTGAAGGAAGCCAGAGGTTTGGGGGACATAGAGTTCCTGATATGTATTGTTCCACTCTTAGAATTATGCTTAGACTAAGAAGTTTTCTGTTCTGCAAGTACTTTTTCTCAGTGAGCTCATTTTTATAGTTGTAAATGAGTTGAATCTCAGAAGGAAAGTTCCAGTGTTACACTTAAACAGTGATTATTGGCAGAAAATTGGGCTACAGAACTATGCAGAGTTGGGCTCACTTGCTCCTCTTTGTTTGTTTGTTTGTTTAACCAATGTCATTACCTCACTGCTAATTATAACTGGTGTACTTTAAACTCTTATCACTGAGTGTTGTTATCCCGATACTATTTCACACTCTTTCTATAATTCCCAAAGGGAATCTGCCAAAATAAATCTCATTTGAACAGAAGCCATCATTGCACAAAGCTAAAATAATATTGCGTAAGGTAATTAAAAATAAATAAGATAACGCTTTCCAGGGTTACAGCAGAATTCACACACTACCCCAAGCAGATGGGTACACAATCTTTGCAGTACAATAATGAAAGATAGATTCTAGTCTTGTGCACTGGCCTGGTGCCTAATATGGCTCATGCACTGTTCCTTCACAAATTTCTTTTTAACTGGAGGTTGTCATTTATTCTTTTTCTGTTCTCCCAAAGTAGGTGCAGCACTGCCATGTTACAAATCATAGTGAAATAAGTCGAAATTTAAGAAGAAAAATAAAAAACTACTTATAATCCCCTTGGAGCCACCACACTGGTGATCTTCATTCTTAATGTTTTGTGTGGGAAACACCTTGGGAAATTACCTTTTCCCCACAAAACTGCTTCTTATCTGGCTCGGATCCTTCATATGGGGTCAGATAAAAGGAATGAATTAATTCTTTGGAGTCAAAGGATGGAATCGAGTCAGACTTTAGAAGTTCAAATGCTGTAATATGTTTTCCATTATCTATTAAGTGAGGAGACCAGAGAGATCTTGTTCTTGATGATATAACCTCCCATAAACGACTAGATATTCACTACAACTTCTCCTCACTTGTTAGCCTTTGTCCTTTGCTCTTAAAATACTTGGCAATAGAGCAATAATAGCTCAAAGTAGAATGGGCATCATCAGACTAGAGCGAGGGGTACAAATTTTGTCTTCCTTAAAAAATGTGCTTCAGATTAATTAGGTGGGAATTATTCTGCATAAACTCCCCTGTGTAGGTTACTAAACATTTTATACTTTCCTAAAAAGAATGCTTCTTTTCAAGCACTGCAATTTGGCCGTGTGTGTGTGTGTGTGTGTGTGTGTGTGTGTGTGTGTGTTACTTGTGAGTGTGGTGGGAGGAGGCAAGGAATTCATAAGTCATTCATTTAATTATTCCAGTCACTCCCTTTTAGATTCTTCCAGAATACTGAAATCCATCAATGAAAATAAAGAATCCCAGGGTACCAGCACATAAATGAATCATGTAGAGCGTGAAGTTTGCATCCAAATACAGAGGACTCTAAATGAAAATCAAATGGAAAAGAAAATCTCTCGTTGGAATGTGAAAGAAAGAAAGAAAAAAATGCAATGCAGACATCCAGGACATACCATCACTAAAATAAAACAAGATTTTTTTTTCTTTAAAGAATTGTGAATCCCTCACTGCCTTTAGCCCTTCACATACTGTGAGTCATTGTAGAGTTTTTGTAAACCTTCTTCTTAATAGGTCCATCTGTCATCCTATGTATTTGCCTACTTCAACACTTTACCCTTCCCCTTCACATTCCAATGAACTCCCTTTCAATTTTTATAATCCATAATACCTGAGTGGGAAAGTACTTTTCATTGCATCTTAACCAATGGTTTCTAGTTCTTTAATCCTGGAATTTAGCCCACCAAGACTATTTCCCTGAGGGATTCTGCTTTAACTGATGGGGGAGGAGAGTTTCTTCTATAAAGCATCTTTTCCTCTGGGCAGCTTGGCTGGGGCAATGTGCCCATTCCTTTAGTCTACAGAGCAGAAATCTTGGGTGCTTGCCACTGAAGGCTGCTTCTAAAGTGCATTTCCCAGAGAGGGCTGAGCCTGGGAAAGGAGCAAGAGCAGAATTCCCTTTAGTTCCCAAGTTGTGAACTTTTTCTTTCTCTTCTTTTAGTAGAAGAAGAAACACTGTCAACCTGCCACCTTGTTTCTTTCTTCTATTCTCGTGCTAAAACAATTCCAAATATGTCAGAAGATCCCATTCCTTGGCAAGGAAAAAATACAGAGGCCTTTCACAGTTGCACCAGGGGTGAGGTACTGTGGGTGTGATGACTGCTACTCTCACTGGGAATGACCATTTCCTGTTTGAACTGTTGACTAGGACAGGTTCGCAGCTCTAAGTGGAAGTAGGGGTGGAAGCAGCTGAGCAGGGGCCTGAGTCTCCAGCTCACCTTTCCAGTATGTTTATGTTCTTTGCCTCATTTTCTGTATATTTAGATAACTTGAAATTTCCTGCAATGAATGTAATCATTGTATACTGTAAACATACAGTAAAAAATAAAAAAATATAAAAAGTTATCGAAAATGTACATATAATGATTTTATATTAATGTTATATTAAAATTATCAAATGTTATACCAATATAACTGAAATGCAATTATTAGTCAACATTCCCTTCATACTTTATTTAATATATGTTGTAGTTTATGTTACATGAACTCATTTTTATATGAAATTGATTCATCAACGAAAGAGCAGAAAATACATATTTAAAGTTTTTATTCCTATGTTGTTAAGAAACATTTTATTCTGTTCTTGTGCTGAGATACTGTTTCTTGACTTTTTCATTGCATTTAACTGCACTTATACAAACATAGAATAATATGAAAGCCACAAGTATTCTCTCAGAAATATTGTTCCTTTTGTCTTATTGTAACATTTTTAGTATTTGAAACTATTCATATTTCTCATTTCTTACTGTAAGAAGAAGGAAAACAGTGAGTGTCTGAGTCACTTTGAAGGGCGATAGCTCAGTAGAATAAGCACTTGCCTGGCAAGTGCAAGGGCCTGAGTTCAAACCCCGGTTCCACTAAAAAAAAAAAAAAGAGTCACTTTGCTTTATTTATATGGAACTATTCAGCCCTTCCCTTCTTACTTAATGAAACTTTTCATGGTTTCCAGAAATATTTGTTAAATGCTATTTGCTTTTACAGTAGCCCACATGCTGAATAGGTAGCTCAATGGACTAAGCGCCTGCCTAGGCAAGCACAGAGACCAGGGCTCAATTCCCCGCATCACATGCTATGCAGGTTCGTGGCACACTTTTCCAATCACTGAGACCATGTGTAGTGGCACTCACCTGTAATCCCAGCATTGGGAGGCTGAGACAGGAGAATCGCTATGAGTCTGAGCTCTAGCAAGACCCTGTACCAAATAAATAAATAAATAAATAAATAAATAAATAAATAGGACCTGAGAGTTCTGGAAGCGCATCTGGGTACATATCAGCGGTGACAGTAGATACGGTTTGTTCTGGGCTTTCAAGCTTCTTGTATTGGGCAGCTGCACATTTCCACAGTTCTCTGAGGTACATGTGACCATTGTAGGGTAACGCAGCCTCAGGTCTTGTAGCCATTTTATAGAAACAGTCTATTGGTTTTATTCCTTCAAAGAATCCTTGTATAATTAATTAAATGTGAAAGAAGATTTTTCTGGAGTGTCTTTTAAAGTCTACTTTTATACTAAGTTATATCACAGAGACGGTCACTGCGTGGGTGGTCAGTGCATGTTCCTGCACAGTGTCTCATCTGCACAATCAATAGCTCCATGGAGAAGACAGAAATGCCAGTGCCTAGAAGCTCCTTAGAGCCCTTGTCAGTGACTGTGTTCTCCTCGGTTACTTCTCTATGTTAGTGTTATCTTTTCTATAAATGTATATAACTAGTATTAAATGGTATATTTAATTTGGATCTGACTTGCTCTGCTTGAAACATTTTTTAATGAACCTATTGTTGATTTTTCAAGTGCTTCTGAATTTAGGAGAATAGTATATTGCAGCTATACTCTTGTACTTATTTTCTTATCTTCTAATTCATAGAGGTGAGATAGCTAAATTTACTGATCAGGATCTCATAAGACTGAAATCAAGATCCAGTAATTAAGTGTTCATCTGAGGCTCTGGGAAAGAGCTCACTCTGAAATTTATTCCTAGCCTTGTCAGAATCAGTTCCTTGCCCAGCTGTCAGCAATTCTCAGCTCCTAGATGCTACCGAAGTTCTTTCTTGTGATTTTCCTCATTTTTCAATCCAGTTTGTCAAATCCTGGCCTTGAAATCTCATGTGTCTGACTTCCTTTTGCTATGAACATTAACACCAGACTTCACGGATGCAAATGATTTAGTAAGGCCCACACAACTGATCTCTCTGTTAGAGTCAACTGATTTGTGACATTACTTACACTGCTAACGCCTTTGTCAGACAATATAAATCAATAATGGAAATGCTATCTATCACATTTTAGAAGATTTCAGACATGTGGGCACTATTTTAGAATATTATTGTAATATTTTTAAGTGTTTAATATTTTTTCTACTAAGATGAACATATTTTCTTTTTTAAAAAGATCAATCCAAATTGATGTAGCTAAACTAGATCCACCTTTTTTGGCTACATTATTAATCTGATATCTTGGTAAATTTGTATTGATATGTTGCTTAGAATATTTTTCATTTCATTAACACAGTAACACAGCAGTTCTCCCCTATCCGTTTGGGGAATGATTCAAGACACCAGCTGGAAGCCTGAATGCGGATAGGATAAAACATACCAACACACACACAGACACACAGACACAGACACACACACACACACACACACACATACATACACACACACAATTTTTTCTAAGCCTACATAACTATAGTAATATTTGATTCATTACTTAGATATTCAAAGAGATTAATAACATTGATAATAAAGTCAAAATATTACAATATGTTGTAACAAAATCTGTTAGAGATGATCAATTATTTATTTCTGGAATTATCCATGTAATGTTTTTAAATTGTGGACAGATGAAGCTGTGGAATGCAAAGCTACACAGAGGAAGACTGTTGTATTATTTCCTTGTGTAAGCCTGATGAGTTTGGATCAAGCTTAAAATCTGTATAAATCATACAGTTTGAATTTCCAAATTCAGTGATTTGTACTTTTTTGTTCAATCAGGTAGAAAACAAATTTTGTCTTTTTTTCCCCCTCTCTATTAAATTTATTTAATTCTCTTTGCTTTACCTTTTTTTTTTCTGCTTTCATTTTAGTTTTCTAATTTCCTGGGTGTTTACTAAATAATTATTTTTAGCAAAAAGTAGAAGGCTTTAAAATAAGACTTATAATCATAATTGAGCTTTAGAAACAGTGATCTCGGTCTTCAGCAGGAAATCCCTTGGCTGATGCCCAGGTTCCACTGCTCATTGTGCCCCAGTCCCTGTCTCTACCCTGCACACCACCTTTCCCCACATCCTGGTATCCACACCAACCCTGAGTCTTTGTCCACTCCTGGCCTTATGTTACAAAGGGCTCCCCTTTTGGTTTCAACACTTGGCTTAAAAAGTTATTTTGGACTATAATGGAGTTGGGATTATTCTTTACATCCCAAGAAAGCTGTTTTTAGGATCCTTTAAGTTTTTCCTTCACTTTGAACCACATTCTCATTGCTGCAACTCCAGCTTTGGATTTCTTATCCTATCTTTTTTGAATCAGGAAATTTTTGTCTGGATAATTTCATTAATATTATCTTAATGAAATGTTGGTTTTATTTACATGTTTGATTTAAAGCAACAAAAGTAACCGTGTTTCTTCTTGACAGTTTGCACTGCATTATTCCAAATCTACATTTTTCTAATGAGATATAGTTCTTTATAAAAAGATTTCTAACTACTGTTCTTAGAATACATTTTTTTCGTTGTATTCAGAGCTCACATATTTTTCTCTCCCATCAGCCCAGTAGGAAGGAAAACTCAGGGATTTCAAAGATAGGGTGATTACTTCATAAAAATCAACTTAATTATATTAGTTGAGCTGTCACATACAGAATCAGAACATGATAACTAATTTTAAAACCAAAATTTGTTATCTTTAGCACAAACTTTCAAAGACATTATGGAACTTTTAAGACTCATATAATTTTAAACTTACCTAGTTCAACTATGTCGGTCAATTCAGGTGAATATTAATTGTGTGGTAGTGGTGTGGGGCCACAGCTAAAGAGGGCCTGGTTTTCATGCATTTTTCCTTCAGTTTTCTTATAGAATCAGAAGCTTTAAGGAATGTGCAAATCATTCACTGTAAAAAGTAAAAGTGTCCATTATTTACTTTTATATTAATTTTATTGAGAAATAATACTAATAAGACAGTTTCAAAACTGATTAATAGGACAGTTAAATAATTAATACATTGTACATTGCTATCTTCTTAGTGGTTATCTGTAGTACAAGATGCAGACATGATATCCTGTCCAAACAATGTTAGTACAAATCTTTCTTCTCACTGAATTAAGTGAAAGTAGTTGTATATCTACTCTAACTATTCTATATATATCCTAACTATTCTATATATACAGATATAAAGTGGTCCTTCCTTTGTATAACCTTTTTTTGTTTAGTCCTGTCAGAGAAGGGTATTCTACTGCCATCTAAATACTGTAGGTGCGTGAACTCAGTAAACAATCCAACACAGTCCAGTAGTCCAAAATAGTAGTGGGCTATCCACAGGACTGGCAATGTCAGAAGTTGTTGACTTGAGCCTTTCACAGCTCAGCATATTAATATGGCTTTACTTTATATACTTCATTGTTATACTTTTCTGCTGGATGATTAAGACCAAGATAAAGAGAGAAATGCATAACAAGAAATGTAACTTTTGTATCTGATACAGTCAGTCAAGTACCCTCAGGATTTATTCTGTAACCCTGTACCACAGTTTGCAGATCCTTTGTCAGTGTCAGCCATGTGGATGAATCACAGCTGTTGCTTCACTAATTTGCTCTCTGTGAAAGCCTGAGAGAATGTTTTCTCTCCATGTGACTCTCTATAGGCACACATCAATCTTGTTGCTCTATGGGCCCATAATCTCCTTGATCAGTAAATTTGGGACACAACTGAGTTGCATGATGTTACAGTATAGGTTCTCCTATGTCCTGAGCCTTCACTGACCTTGAAAGGTTATGGTCAAAATGTTGGTTTTCCTTGCAGCCCTTCTATTTCTCTAATTTTTGGTCTGCTAACTTAGGTTGTCATCTCTCCAGAAGAGAAGCTTATTATTACCCTACAACATATGAACTTGGATTTAACCTCACTATCTATCTGAATATCAAACATCCTAGGCATAACATGGAACAGGTACTTTCCATCAAGTATTGATATGTTAAACTTTCAGTCTCTACAGAACATGGAGAAAAAACTTTTAAAAATAAAAAGTATTTTTAAAATTATTTACTTTTTTGAGACAAGATGGATGCTTCTACCTCTGCATTAGTTTTAAAGGAAAATGTGGCTTTGGGTGATATTTTGGGATTATCTTACTTTTAGGGAGAATGCTATGAATATTCTAAGTGTTTTTATTTCCAAAGACAGAAAAACACTGTCTTCTTATGTGGAGAGAATCTGAACTTCTTGGACTCAAATATTATCTTGACTTACATGTCTACTATACTATCAGCTGGGATGTTAATTTAGCTGAAGAAATGATTAGAAATAGTGGATGAGAAAATAGTCCAAAGCTATGAAGGGGATCATGTTTGGACTGGTCAGTAACCTTAATTAAAATAAATCTATGGAAGACTGACTGTGTTTAATCCTAGCAAATATTCATATATTTTTATTGGCATACAGTTGGATGTTTTCCCATTTTGGCTACAATTTCAGTTTGCATAATGAATGCATTGTATATAAAATAGATTTTGAAGTGAAGTGTGAAGAATACATGATTGTTAAATGCCGAAGGGTGAAGAGGAAGCAGCCTGTATATTCCTAAAGCATGAGAGAAGAATGGATATTTAATGGGAAAAGCACTGAAGTGTGCATTGGTATATTTGGATTAAAGAGGTAGAATAACACTGTACAATGAACAATGGTTCTGGAGGCACAAATTCCAGGCTTTGAAGGTCATACACATCACATGCAAGCTTCTGTGGTTCAAATATGGTTTGAGAGTGTCATCTAAGGCTTTATGCACTGAAATTTAATCCCCATTATGAGATACTAAGTAAGTGGAAAATTAATATAACTGTGGTGTGCATAGTTGGGGAAGTGATTAGGAATACACTTATTAGAGAAGAGTTTCCTGAGTGAATCCTGGTAGCATTATAAGATGAGAGGGAGAGTAGATGAAGCACGCACATGCACACACTCATTTTCTGTCACCTGCTACATGATGGTCAGCACTGCCTTGAGTCTCTGCCAGTAAGTAGAGCATCCTCAGACATGACCTTCTCATTCTGTATTTCCATTACCGTGAGTCAGAATAAATCTGCCTCTTGTAATGTCCCATCCTGTGGTGTTTCATTATTAGCAAGAGAAAATGAATTAATATTCAAGCTAAGTGAGGCAGGGAAAGTCAATTAAAAATTGCCTCTCAGTTTGTTCATCTGGAAAATGACACTGTTATCCCATTCACAGTGTAAATGTAACTTTAAAAATGGATGCCTAACTTTAAAATTGGACTCATCTTGTAACAAAACAAGAGCAGAGGATGAACTTTTCCACTTTTTGCAATGACTGACTTGTTCATCCCTTACAGCTTCAGAGTCTACAGGAAGATAAAATAGAAATTGCAAGAAAACTGGCTCCTCTTTACCTTGGCCCCACTCCACTGTCACACAAGTAATACCTGAATTGACTGACTTAGAGTTAAGTTATGAAATCTAGAAATTTCACTTATTCCTCAATCCTGTAAGTTTCTTGATACATTACAGAGGTTTTTAAAGAATAAAGATAGTAAAGCCAAGAAAGTTAATAAAGCCATTGTCAGCATGGATGTCATTAAAAGTAAAAAAAAGGATAAAAACTAAAGAAAAATACTATAAAGAGATAGATAAAGGCTAGAACAAGTGAATGTACTTAGGAAAATGACTATGGAGAATCGTAGAGAAGAGTTGGAGATAAATTGCAACACAGATACAAAGACAAAATTTACTTCAAAGCTGAAACTGAATTTATGGAACCAATGTGTAGATGAGGAAAAGTGGATAGCATGCAGTGACACATAGAAGTAGCCAAGAATGATTCAATAGCAATCCCACTACCAGGTGAACTGGACAGATACCAACTTTCATTGGTGATTCCATTTGAATATGCTATTTGTGTGTCTTACTGAGGTGCATTTTATTAAATACAGTGTTTAGTTGTTCTAAGGACACTTTCCTTGTTTTATTTGTTTATTCATTTATTGTATAAAGTTTTGAATACCTCCATTATGTCAAGTATAGTGTTCTTAAAATAGTCCCTGCCATCAATGTGTTTATAATGCAATACACAGAATAAAAGCCACTTCAGTGCAGTGTCACCACTAGTGCCACCAGTCATGTTAGTGACATTGAAATAGTAAAGTCAATGCAGTGGTGAAAAGAAATCACTGCAAGGTGATAAGTTCTTTGGAGAAGAATAATTTAAGGTATATCACAAGGATTACAACTATAATCATTTGGACAAGATTCTCTTCACTGAAAAAGCACATTTTAAGCCAGATTAAAGAAAAAAAAAAACAAGGCTTACAATGATATTAAGAAGGATTTCAGGGGAGAAGATTGTGAAAATGAATAAAAATAAATAGGATCAAGGAGATATTGCAACACCAAATAGTATATAACCAATGTAAAACTGTTAACCAATGTAAAATTTGTATTTCATTTTGATTGATCAGAGAAGACATGAAGGAATTTGAGCAGAGGATGGTACAGTATGGTAAATATTTTGTATAGATTACTTTGGCTTCTGTGTTAGAATAGATTCCAGATGAGGAAAAGGACAGAAAGAGGCAAGCTGTTTCAGACCAGTGTGATGATTCCGGAAGGAAATGCTGTTTTCCTATCTACAGTGATAGCTGTGAGGTGCTGACTAATCTCAAAGTTTGAGTATGTGCTCAGTGTCAAGCCCTGGGACTGCTGAATGGATTGGAAGTGAAGTCTGAGGGGTGATGGGAACACTGATGTCTCCAGGCTTTGGCCTGAGCAGTTGGAGGCATGTAATTGATTTTAAGTGAGACACAGAAGCCTGCAGGTAAAATAGATTTGGGAATAAAAATCAGGGGTTCCATTCTGAAAATTCAGATTTGAGATAAATTTTAAGATGTTTATTAAATACTCAGTGGAGGTACTGAGTGCAAGCTTGAACACACAGATCAGGTGTCTCCAGCAGTGGCTGAGTGTGGCGATATACCCAAGGGCAGTGCAAGTTTAAATAACAGTATAAAGGCATGTGGAAGACATGCTACACAGGTGTTCACTTGAGGAGGATCACCTGAGCAGCTCTCCTTGAAAGAAGAGCGATTATCTTCAGTTTGGCTGAGCCCGACCCTATTTCCTTGTATTGATATGTACAGAGCTGGCCAGGACTTCTCTTTATCCTTTCAATTGGCCATAAGCAATGTATAGTGGTCTAGCCAGGGTGCTGGTGGTAATTTTTTAAGATGGCATGTGTGTTTTCCTGATAACCCACACCTGCTGCTCTTTAATATGATCTGGGTTGAGACAGGATGATGAGCCAGTGCTCCACACTGTTGGCTGGGATTGAGCCTCAAGATAGAAGCTATGACTTTCTGGGGCTTGAAAGATTACATATCAGAGCCGAAGCACCAGACCCTGGAGACATCAGATACTATCTCAATAGCATAATGCAAGTTACTCTCTCTGCATTTGACAGAGGTAAATGCAGATTACCCACCTAGCCCAGCTCACATTAATCACCTACTTCCCACAATTGTCTTCCTCAAGCCAAACCTCCTTCTCAGTTGAATAACCCCACCCCCAGGATGCGGTCCTAGGTAGGTCTCTTCATGGCTAGACTTAGGGCCCCTTGTCTCCTCAATAATTATAAATATGTTTTAGTGTCTTTGTTTTTATCGTAGGTTGCACTGTGGGTGGTAGATTGGAATTAACTTGGTGGAATTCCAATAACATATTTTTGGGATTATAAGTATTGATTTCTTGAGCCAAGATGAAAACCAGGAGGGGATTCCTACATTCACTTTGGTGTTAAGAGGTCAGTGAGGAGGGTGAGAAGCAACAGCCAAGATGAGAAGGGGCACCAGAGAGGAAAATGTGTGCAGAAAATCAAGCTGATAGCTACTTTGGTATCCATGTGAAAAGAGCTTTCAGGAGTAAAGAAGTATCAGCTCTGGTAGGTATCCTTGATGGAGATGTAAGAGGCACCTGAGAATCAGTTAGTAGATTCAGTCAATTTATGAAAACTTCATGCTAGTTCCAATTGAGGAGGGTAAAGTTAGATGGCAGTGGGGATTTATTTATTTATTGATTTTTGAGGTGGGGTCTCAGGTGTATAGTTCAGGCTGGCTTCAAGCTCATCATGTCCTGCAATCTGATCTCAAACTGGTAGTACTCCATCTGCCTCAGCTTCCCAAGCTCTAGGAGTGCGGGCATGGGTCACCAAGCTGTGTCATCTTATTTTAGGAAATCGAATAAATTCTAGAGTAAGTTGAGGTACAAGCTACACTGCAATATATTTGTGTTTTTTTAGGCTATTCATTGAATAGGGATGCATTTGGTCATTATTTAGGAACTCTGGATGCAGACTTCAAATAGCACCACAATGCTAGAAGGAAATATGACAATGTAACGTGAGAAACATAAAATTTCTTCATTATTATATGTTCTATTTTTTATTTTATGACTCTGTCTCCAAAGGGATGCTGCAGCAATAGATAGAGAATTCTAGAAGTGACAAATAAAATATGTGCCAGTGATACATACAGTCTTGTACAAAGTATAGGTAAAACAGTCACTTTTCCCATTTCCTATTTAGCTGAATATACAGGAAAAATAGAAGCAATAGTATAGAAAGCGTACAAAGGAAACTTGAGGGAAAACCTGAGATTCTCCCTAAGGTTTAAAATTCCACTTAATCGTCTTTATCCTACTGCTCACCTTGATTTCCATCAACTTTTATTAATTTTTAAAATGAGAGCTGGGATAGAGGATGAAGCTTCTTTAAAAAAAAAGGCGACCCAACACCCCATCTAATTACATCAGACCCCTAAGGGGTTGCTAAGATTTGTAGTCTCAAATTTCAACAAGGCTGGATCCCAAGAAAAAGATGTAAAAACGTGTCTCTGTAGTAGAAGGCTGAGGTTTTAACTGAATCACACTTAAGCTTCAATTTCTAGCAATCTTGCTCATGAATCCCCTTGAGTTTACTGATAACTTCACTGCTTGCTTCTTACTCCTGTGATAGAAGCTGAAGGGCTCAGGAGAGGATCTTACATTTTCCTCAGTGTTCACCATGTGTATATGAACTGGGAAGAACTTTGTTATTCTTACATTATTCATATTTACTCATATTGAGAAACAGCTTCATTATTCTCTCATTTATCATCTTACTCCCCATCATGTTCACTTGAAAAACTACTTTTCCCTGACCTGGGTCTACCCAGGTTACTTCATTTCCAAGCACTCTTTTTCCACCTGAAGTCTATATAAACACCTACTAGTACCGCTCATTTGTCCTGCATCTTTAAATGCTTAGATTCTATTTAGTTTCTTTGTAATTATCTAACTATGTACACATTCGTGCCATTAAGAATCCTTTTGCCTATTCCTGCAAGACCGATCAGAGAATGGTTACCTTACACTGTGGGCTGTTGCCCTTTGCACTAATAATGTGAGAAAATTAGCTGGCTCACTGGAACATTCAGACGTAAAGATCTGGTCCTAAATAACCAGGGACAGTCAACATTTTGGCAAAGTGACATTTTCTATGAATGGATGTTGTCATTTGGTCTCATTAGAATGACTAGGTTATTTTAGCAATAATTTGCAAATAAAACACTCAATGTAGCATGAAATTCACTGAATAATATAAAGTTACTCTTGTAAGGGACTTTGGATGTGATCAAATGGGATGCCATTCATTCCACCACCAAGGAAAAATAAGGGCCCAAAGTGTAAATGACTTGTGGAAGTCATTACAAGCCCTGACAACTCTTGATAGGGGTATTCATTTAGTATTTTCTGCTGCAGTTTAGGTATTCTGTTTCATGCCTAGATCTGTGGAAATATAAAAGTTTTGCTCTCTGAAGAGTACTTCATGTTCTAAAATATTGCTTTATAACATAAGAAGTTTAAATCATGTTTCTTCTAGGACACTTAGCTTTCCTGGATGCCTGTTTAGGTGTCAGTAATGTACATGATGGCTTTGGTGTAGGAAGGTAGCACTGTGTACTTTCACAGTAAGAAAACAGTTTCTTTCAGCCAGCACATAAAATGGGAGCTAAGTTGACCCAGCAAAACTTCTCTAGTTTCAGCAAATAAGGGGTTTCTTTTTCTACTCTCTGCCTGCTTGAATTACAAACAACTCCTTGAAGCATCTGTTTTCACTAAATTTGACAGCCAGGAAGGAAGGTTCACAATTTCAGCAGCTGTTATTTGTTGGGTTTTTTTTTCTCCTTTCCTGAGATGAGCAAGAAGACCACAGAGACTAGAGATTTGTTTGATTACTCAGCAGGACAGTAGAAGCTAAAGCAGAACGATAATAGAAAGCATGGTAAAGGAGAGGAAGATGTGATACAAGCAAACATCAAAAAGACATGGTTTGATAAGCAAGATCCAAAAATAAAGTTGGCATTAATGACAAGCTGACCAAATGGAAGATTACTGATGCAAACCAGCTGAAGTTAAGGAATTATTCCAGGACCCGTGTAAATGCAAATATATGTGGAAATGCATACATATGTGGAAATGCAAATATATGTGGAAATGCATACATATGTGGAAATGCATATATAAACTCATATACAGGTAAATTCATATACAGATAAATGCATACACAGGTAAATGCATATATAGGTAAATGCAAATATAGGTAAATGCATATATAGGTAAATGTATATATAGGTAAATATATATATATATATATGATATGTGTTTAATATATATATATATATATATATATATATATATATATATATATCAGACCTTTTAGTTCCAAGGCAGATTTTAATGTTATTTCACATGGAGATGAACTTCACTGTGTAATTTATAATGCTCTGTTACTTTAACAAGTATCAATAAACTGCAAAGCATGAGAGTGGATTTTTCAAATGGCTTCAAGAGAGTATGCTTGCTGCCTACCCCAACAAGTGAAATAGAAGATAAGTTTGAAATCCTGCTCTGAAGAACCACTCCAGAGGCTGAGATTGACTATAGAGTAAAGCTGGGGAGAATATATAGAAAGATATGGTGAAAAACGCACAATGTCAAAGTCAAAATCTGAAAAATACTAAGTCAATGACTCTAGCAAAAAAATATCAAGCAACCATAAAGTGAATCAGCTTTACTCCAGGAAGGTATATAACACTCAGTGGCATGTGGCCTGTTTCTCAGATGGAGGAGCCAGACTGTGGAGTCACATAATTGGTTTCTGTGCTGCAACTATGGGTCAGGAACACGTGGTACCTCACTGCACTGATGATGATAACAGACTTGAATGAAAAATATAAATGACAGGACAAGAGGCCCAATAACACAAATGAAAAAGTGACGAGAATATGTTTCCAGAAGATTTTACAGGAAATGTAGTTGTGTTCTGTGAACAATATTGTGTAAAATTACACTTTATGTATAGAGAACACTATTTCTAAACTATACACAGTGCTGCTGGTGGTTGTTTGTTATTGAGAGGGAGATGGAAATGCTGAACCAGAACTTAGGAGGACAAAAGATTTCTCTCTTAGTCTCTTTGTCTGGTACAATAGCATATCATAGATTGGTTGAATGATAAACGACACTTTATTTTTTAATTTCTGAAAACTAGTATGTCCAATATCAATGGACCTGCAGATCCAATGTCTAGCAAAGGCCCATTTCCAGGGGATAGATGACTTTTTTTCATTATTTCTTCACAAGGAGTGACTTATTTAATTTTCTTTTTGCTGAGACAAAATATGCAATGCTCAAAGTTCAGACAGGAAGGGTTTATTTAGCTGACAGTTTGTGGAGGTTTCAGTCCATCATAAGCTGGCTCCGAGGCAGAATCACATGGCACAGGGGCAGCCATTCATGATTGAGGAAAACAGCAAAAGCAGAAAAGGGGAGTGTCGGGAGCAGCTGAGCCACAGCTGAGCTGGGGGCCAGTGAATGCCTTGGGACTAGTGCAAGGCCAGTCCAGCCTTGTCTGGCCTTGGTCCTCGTCCCTGTTAACTACAGCACTGACAGCTTTAAGAACATTTCACTTTCAGTGTTCTCAGCAAAACACTGGGACCTTGCACTTTTGACTTCCCTGCATGTCCGCCCCCCCTCCACTTTTTACAGTGAATAAATAAAGACACAGACCACAGTGAGTTCACACTGCCTCTCTGTCAGGGAGGACAGGTCCCACCTTGGCCCAGATTTCCTTTCAGAATGTGCCTCATTTTCTTAATCTCTCATTACTCCCTCTCAGGACTCCACTGGCTGCATAGGTGGAAGCCTGGGAGAGGGAAAAAGTCTCTTATGTATCATATATTGTATCTAATCTATTGAGATTAAGGCAGTGTCAATCTAATCAACGGGCTGATCCATCCTTAATTCCAGCACCCTTAATTCCAGCATTGTACTGGGAATCAATCACATACTCTAGGTTCAACCATCCCCCCAAAAAACACCCTATGACCTCATGAAGTTTGGGAAACATCTAGACACAAAACATAACAAGGGGTAAGGGAACATCCTGAGACCTCTTTTGTAATAGTTTTAACCCAATTTATGAGGGATCTGACTTCATGACCCAGTTAGTTCCCACCAAGTATCTATAGTAGAGGAGTCAAACTGTCAATCCATAGCTCTCTATGTTGCCTCCATTCTTGTCTTTCTCATATGCAAAATATTTTACTCCTCTTCCAGAAATTCCAAAAGACTTGACCTGTTATAGTATCAATTCAAAATTCTAAATCTAACACTTCATATTATTGTTCTCCTAAAAATTGTATGGCAAGACTGTCTCAAGGAAGGTGTTTTCATACCTAAAGGAAGACATCCAAAAGATGGAGGAGTGGAGATCTCCAACACAAACAAAACCCAATAGAGCAAATTCCAATAGATGTAAAGCTTGAGAATAATCCACAAGGGCTGAATGCTTTTACTTTTACATGTCCTCCAGTTGATATTATCCTTAGGGTTTAGAGTGACTCCCTACAAGGGCTCTCTGCCAGAGGTTCTGTGGATATCTAGGTTACATTTCTATGCATACCTAATTCTCCCTTGTTGGAGTCATGAGCCATATGTAACCTCATCTTTTGAAATCTAGGGGAATGCATCCTTGTCTCTGTAATGCTGCTGAGTGTAGCCATTGTGTAGCTTTTTGTGGTGTCCTTACCCTGAGGGCAATAGCACTCTGGCCCACTTGTACCAGAAATGCGGCCCCATTGTCTGAAACCACTCTAGGCCCAAGAGCAAAATGGCTGTCCTGAAGATCTGAGACTACCTTCAAGTCATTATGTCATTGTCTTGAATCATTGCTCCTAACTTCTATTCGTTTGGTTGTTAATGTCTTTATTAAACAGACATTGGGCTACTTGATTATTATTGTCCTTCAAAAGATCTTTGTTGTTCTTGTTCAGACAACCTGAGAATTTTCCAGGTCTTAGGTCTTGGTTCCTTTTTCTTCAATAATTCAAAGTTTGACTTATTTCTATCTCCTTGAATTTTACAATAAGCAATTGGGAGAAGCCAGAAAATTCTTGCAACACCTTTATTACATATTTTCTCCACCAAATATCTGGTTTTCTCACTCACTAGTTGTACTTTCCACAGAACACTAGAATTCAGATTAATTTTTTGCTTCTTTGTAATGAGAATAACCTTTCTTCCAGCATACAGGAACATGATGTTATGGTTTAAACCTACATATCTCCAAGAGGCTTATGTGCTCACAGATGGAGCCTTTAGAAGGTTTTTGAATCATAGGGGTGTTATAAATAATTTGCTGCTGAGAGGTGGCGTGTGGTCTGAAAAGGCAGATCCCTGAGTGCATGCCCTGAAAGGATACAACTCCCTCCGGCTCATCTGTTTCTCTCATTCCTGGGCAGCATAATGTGACCATCATTCCTCTAACCAAACCTTTCCACCAACCTGTGTTGTGTTTAAGGGCCAAACATGGACTGAACCACTGAAACTCGGGCAAAACCAACCCCTCCTTTAATTTGAAGCTGTCAGACAGTTTTTTCCTTGACACAAGGAAAGAGATTAATACACATGACTTTTTATTTTCGTATACTATTTTACTAGAATAGCAGGTGTTATCCACAGAACATTTCTCCTAACACTCTCTTCATGATTATTTGTAGTTTTGCTAATAAGATTGAACCTCCTCTGCTGCTCTCTTTTCTTCTTTGGGGGCTGTCAACAGAATCACCCTCAGTAGCCCCTTCACACCAGTGTGGCATAAACCTCAAAACTCTACCAGACACTACCAATACCTACCTCGAAAGTCACTTCCATGTTTTCATTTGTTTCTTAAAGCAGCTCCCTATTTCTTGGGACAACGATAATTTCCCTCTTTCCTCCTTCTCACTGCTAAAATAGAATCCCACAGTGTAGCAATTATCACAGTACTGAAGGCTAGGATTTCCAATGAGTTTCTAGTGAGGACACATTTCTGTTTTTATAGACAGCTCTATTTTCACTTCATCTTACTGCATAAGTGTTTCTCATACAGCTAAAAGATGGATGTTCATGGCGGCTCATCTGGGGCAATTTAGCAAAAGGCTGTCTCCAATCAGTCATTCTCAGTCAATCAAAAAGGACTGGATATCTAACTCAGAGTCAAGACCCAGGGTTCAGTCCTTGGAGCCAGAGTGTGTACATGTGTGAGGAAATTAATGGAGTTCTTGGACTCTCTTTATAAGGCTTCCATACAACACATCAGGTGTGGTTATGATGTTCCAACATATGTATGCAGATTGCTTTCTTGAGGGAGATATAAAAATTCAGTCCATAACACTGTTTCTAATCTACTAACATGCAAAGACATTAAAATAAAGCATATTCTTCTTGAATATGTAAATGGAAAAGTAATTTTAGCTAACTATTTTTTCTGTGATCTTTCCATTGAAAATTTGAAACAAAATACTTTTCTTTTAAAAGTACAAATCTTTATTTTTTACCTTTGATAAGGGTCATAATGACCTTAAATTAATTATACTTTGGAGAACAAAAGAGTGTCAGTGCCACATATAGAAAATCATACAAGGATGCTACTGTTTTATTTTTAAAATTCTTGAGCATAAAAGAAATCTTAGACAAAGAATCATTTTAATTGAGTTTTTCTTAACAATAATACTGCTGTGCACATTTTTCAGGCATAAGAAATGTGACACCAATTTTAACATTTGCTTGACATAGTTTAATTTATTGGTAAACTGGACTGATAGAAATTTTTCGTTCATACTAAACATTTTGTTATTTTAATTTAAAATAAATTATAGTCCAAAGATCATCTTGATTTTAAAGGAAAACAAAATAAAGCCAACTTTTTAAATCATAAATTATAGCAATATGGTGTCAACAAAATAAATGGATAGATAAAAATATAAGAGAAGATCAATGTTTTGGAAAAAAGTGTTTTGATACATATGGACTTACGGTTGCCATGTTATTACCTGTTGTCGTTTACTCCTTTTTCTCCTGTGTTTAATTGCTTACCCTATTTAGTTGGTTGCTTCCGATCTCA
>NW_004524763.1:52324-64195 GCF_000260255.1 Octodon degus | reverse complement strand
CCGGCCCATGCTGCGCCTGGGCTGGGACTGGTCCCGCCGGCGCAGGGTAGCAGGAAACTCCGCACACTCACCGGACCTGTTCTAGGACTGGGTCTCTTGATACATATGGAGATGAAGCAATATGGAATAATGAAATCTGAATTAGTAATAAAACATGAAAATTCATGTAGAGTGCACAGTATACATAATAATCTTGAAGTTAAATTCTGAAAGAGATATACTTGTAAAAAGTGCAGATACAAAATACTACTTTTTTAGAATTGTGCGAAATCTTCAAAGGATGTAGCATCTGGCAGGAAAGAAATTCAATGAGCTTCTAATCATTTCAAAATAACTATGTGAATTGCTATTTACAAATTAGTATTTTGTTTTAGAACAGCTAATAAGGATACATTACTATTGCATTTTTAAAATTTGGTGTCTGATATTTTAGGCTGAGAGATGTAGATTTTTGCCCTTGAAAAATAAAATATCAATGTAAGGACCTGACATGAAGAAGAGAACTCAAGTACATTTTTTATTTTTTTTATTTATTTATTTTTTCCAAGTGCAATTTTATTTTATTTTTTTAATTTTAAAATTCATTTTAATGATAAAAAGGTAAAATAGCAATGAGACAGTTTCACAATAGGTTAGTATGACAGTTACAATAATTAATGCATTGCATACTGTTGTCTTCCTAGTAGTTATTCAGAGGACAAGATGCAGACATGATATCTTGTCTAAACAATATTAGTACAAACCTTTCTTCTCAATGAACTAAGAGAAAGTAGCTGTATGTCTCTCCTAACTATCTTGTATGCACATATGTATTTTTTCACACACAAAACAAAACATGTTTTTATTTATTTATATCCCCCTTTTTGTTTTGTTTTGTGAGAGATGGGTCAAGTGTAATTTTATAATGAATTAAATTATATAACAATATGTGGTAGCTTATATGGTTTTCATATACAATATTATATACAACACAACATATTTAGATGAGAATATTATTACCTTCAGTTTCTATCTGGCCAAGTCTTTTATCTAAATAGCACAGCAGAAGGTGCATGCCACACTTATCCATGTGAATGTAGTAGTTGCCACTGGGCACCTGCCCTGTCCGCTTCACTAGATCACTATATAAGTGAAGAAGATCGACTAGAAAAATAGAGCAAATTCCATGAGTTCAGATTCCATGAATGCAGTCAAAAGTCTCTGACCCAGCGATATCTGTGTGGTAATGGGAGAGCTTTCGGCCAGGAGTGGCTCCATTAAGGACCCTCAGGAACATTCTAGATCACCTGCATGCTCGGCCTGTTGTTCTGACCTTTCAAGCCCTTCCTGGTGTGCACCTTTGGGCTCTCACTCTTAGGCCCAGGTCGAGTGCTCGGGTGAGCACTCGGGACAGCCTCTCCACGGCTTCGGTGGGCCACAGATGCATATCCAGCACCTCCTCCTCCATGTGGTGATTTGGGCCCCAGAGCCCGGTGCCATGCCTGGAAATTCTCTGCTGTTCAACCAGTGTGTACTGACACGAGTGAAAGGCAGAGACTTTCATTTGAAGAAGACCAAGCTAGCTCAGTTATTACAGCCAGCTGGCCACTAGGTCCTCCTGCTCGTATCCCTGTCTGCCTTGTTGCCTGTAGGAAGGCGACCATTCCCTTTCATGCTCACTGGTGTTTTGGGCATAGCTGTCCCCGTGGGGAGGCCCACCAGCCCACCTGGAGCATAGGAGGTCTGCAGCTTTTGACCTTTCCCCTGCCTGGGACATGATAACTGGCACCCACAACTCAAGCATGGGGAGGTCTACTCAAGCAGGGAGAGGTCTTCAAGTACATTTTTTAATGGCTCACCTTACAATAACTTTCAAAAACAGCATTATTGGGTGAAAGACATGGACTTAGTTATGTACTACCTTCTTTTTTATTCAGTATCTCTGCCTAAGGCAAAGCCCTTCTGTTTATTCATTATAAACAAGTCACTGCCTTTCACACTTCTACAGCCACAGATCTGATTTTTTTTCCTTTGCTTCCTAAATATTTTTGTTCCCTAATCTCATTAACCTCGTTCAACTTATGCTTTGGGCAGGCCATAGGTCTTCTGATAACTTTTCAATGAAATTCTCTTACTTCAATGTTACCATTAAAATGCCTTTTCGGACAGTTGTATATGTACTGTTAACCTGTCTGTCTGTCTGTCTGTCTGACCGTCCGTCCGTCTTTCTTTCTATCTATCTATCTATCTATCTATCTATCTATCTATCTATCTATCATCTATCTGTCTAACATCTATCTATCTATCTGTATAAAAGAAAGACATAGATAAAATTCAAAGTTTTTTATTGTTGGTGTTTTCATTTCTATTTCTTATATAAGGGACTAAATCTAAGACCTCTGAAGTAAAGTGTATCCCCAGCCCTTTTTAAATTTTGAGACAGTCTCTGATATACTAAATTCCCAGACTGAGCTTGAATTTGTGATCTTCTTTCCTTGGCCTTCTGAGACAGCTGGGATTAGAAGTGTTCACCATCTCTCCAGTGGAAAAGGTGGAAAGGTTATTTCTGATGGTAACGTTATAGATGATTCGTGTGTGTTTGTGTGTGTGTGTGTCTTACACTTTAATTTTATTTTGTCCTATAGTGATCTTGAATTTATTTTGTATTATGTTATAAATTACATTGTTTTCTATTCTGATCACCTACCAGCATTACCTCTCTAGATCTGAAAAATTACAATACTTATGTCATTCTAATTCAAAGTTGACTGATAAAACTGATATTATATTAGTCATATTAAGTTGGCTTATGATAAAATAAATGTGAAAAATCAGTGCTTTCCTATAGAAATTTTTTGCTGTTATTGTTCAAAAAGAGACTACTTTTCAAGGAGTGAGGTGTTATCGACTACTATATCTAAAATGATGGCATGGAACAGAGTCTGAATAAATAAAACATACACAGCCATTCAGGCAAACCCTGCTCAGTTTATTACACTCCTGTCAGTTGCAGTTTTCCTTTATTGATTGACTTGGCATTCCAAGATACTTGATTTTGCTATAGAAAAGTGCTGTCTTCTCTATACACTCAGAAAATCACTGATAATTTTGTAAAGATTTCTTGAATCTTCTATCTAGCACTAGTACATGTGACTTCTGTTTACTCCTCTTTGTGAAAAAGTTACAGGGTATCTTTGTTTGGGCTGTTATGACAAAACAATATAATTTGGTTCCCCTAAGTGAACAATTATTTCTCAAAGTTTCAGAGGTTGAGAAGTCCAAAGTCAAGGCAGTGTGGGTTTCTGTCTGCTGAGGGCGTCCTTGGGTTTTACGGAAGTCCCCCTTCTTCACTGCATTCTCACACAGGAGTAATGATGTGTATTAACTCTTGTTTAGTTCCATTCACAGAGAGTTTTACCCTGATAAACAAATATAATCATTACAAATTCTCAAAGATGCCTTTTTCTAGTACTGCTGACTAACAGAAAATGGAGTTTGATGTAAAAATTTGGGCTCAAAATACAAGCAATTATCCCAGAGTACAGGGCATAACTCAAATAGTAAGTTCCTGGAAGGAAAACCGAACCAGAAATTTTGTAGTGGGGTACTAGTAATCTTTAGTACAATTGACAATTGTAACACATTGAACAAGAGAACTTAGTAGGCCTCAGAAATGTCACTTAGTAGTTTAATAAAATTAAGCCACAATTGCATGAATCCCATGATGATATACTTCTCAAAGAAGGTCAATGCTCTATTGAATACTCAGGAATAAAAACAAATGATACTGAAATTCCTGTATTTGTTTAAAAAATATCAGTTGTCACTGGGCCTGAGTAGAGTATGCTTACAGAGGAGGTGAAAGTATATGATTATATGCTGGGGGTACTTTCAACTGGTGATAAAGGTTCCTTTCAGCAGGAGCTGGTAAGAGAGGTCCAAATCTAGGTTCCTAGCATGTCACTAATCTTTTCACTCTAGGGAAATATTTGTTAAGTTTTGATAAACTTTGGTTTTTCAGTGACTATATGATTAGATTCTCTTCAAAAATATATAAGACTTTAAATTTTTGTATACATATTCTGAAAAGAAGCAAAGTTGAATATATCAGTGTAATTGAAGCAATTCCTTTGAGAGAGATATTTAACCAGCTAAACCAATTTCAAAATATGTATTCTTTATTAAGGACACAATGATTAAAAATAATATTCTTACATTTATAGTAATCAGTTGATTAAGTTTTTGGTTTAAGACTTGTAATAAGTGAAGATTTTTTGTCTCTTATTAGATGTCTTGTCACCTATAGATATATCCTATTAGATAATCAGACTGGAATTAGAAATTAATATATATAATTTATATTTATGCAAATAATTTCAAATTAGTGATTAATGTTTAAAAAGAAGGATTATAGCATAAAACATGAAATAATATGCTTCTGTTTGTGTTTTCTAAGACTATTTTTGGCTTAAAATAGGCACAGAAGCATTTTATATTTGGTGTTTTTCAAATACATCTTTTGTCAGCATTCACATTTTCCTACCTGTGTATTTATTTTTAAAATGTATTTTTTAAAAGCATCCTATACCTAGGTTATGTTTTCTCCTAAACAGTGGTTCAGAAAATTTACATTTATGTAATTATCAATGCACTGGATTGTTTTCCGTTCACCCAATCCATGATTTATCCCTTTGTTCACTCTTTTCTGAAGAATGTATTGAGGATTTATTTGATCACTTCTACCGTCTTTTCATTTATATCTTTGTCTGACAACTTCTCTGGAGAATACAGAGTATATTTGAGGTAAGAACAACTTTAACTTCAAAAATATTTGCCTACTGCACAAACAAAGGAGTGTTAAATATACACCTATTTATCCCTAAAGTGTTGTTTGATGCCATGTTCCTAAATATTCAATAAACACATATGATACTATTATATTTTAATTAATTTTACTTTAAACAGTTAAAATTTATCGGATTTAAAATAGCTTAAATAAGACAATATCCAGTAAATTTTATATCAAACTACTATATATATATATATATATATAGTGATAGACAGAGTAACAGGCACAGAAGATGTCCTTATGCCTATCCCCAGATCTGTGAGTACATTACGTTACTTAGTAAGAAGAAATGAAAGCAATAACTGCTATGATTTAAGGCTGTTGTGTTGTCTCTGAAGTTCCAGTTGAAGTTAAGCAACATCACTGTGGAGAGGAACTTTAGGAGATGATTATGTCTGGGGTAAAGTCATCCTGGTTTGGTGCTGAAGCAGAGAATAATCTTGGAAGCTAGAAGCAGATCTCACTAGGCACTGAACCTACTAACTCCTTATTCTTGTAGTCCTCAGCCTTCAAAACTATGAGAAATTAATTTGTGTTCCTTAGACCTTATATAATCTATGGTATTTTATTATGTGGAAGAAGTTTATGTTTTGAAGTTAGTTGTTATAAAAGTGCTTGAAGATCAGAAGACAGCTTTGGAAACAGATGATGTTTGCAGAATAGATCATAAAAACCTATTGAATTGAGATATAAGACTAGGAGAGACAGAGACAGAGCTTCAGACTTCTTAGGCATGATCTAAGCGGGTACAGTTAGAATGTTGGTAGATGTTTGAGCAGTGCAGGCCATTCTGAAGAAGTCTTACATGGACGTGAAAACCTTACTGGAAATTGAAAGACAGACAGTCTTAGTTCTTACACAGCAGAAAATTTGGCAGAATTGTGTCTACACTCCAGTATTTTGTGGAAGGCACACCTTATATGTTTCATGAAAGAAATCTCTGAGCAATGCATTCAGGGCATGATTTCTCTGAACTGCTTAAAGTAAATTTTAAAATAAGAGAAATGACTTAATTATGAAATTTATAATTAAAAGGTGAACATAAAGAATGGAAGCATTCTCATTCTGCTTAGATTTTTAAAGAATATTACATGTTCAGGAGGAAACATTCAGGATGTCATGTAAGATCTGCAAAGCTGCTAATCTGAACTGATAGAAGACAGACAAATGCTATTTTTGAGGGCAGTCAGAAAATTAGTCTAAAGGCATTTTGGAGATGTTGGAGACTGATAGTCTCATCACAGGCTGAATGTCAGACCTTGAGTGCAGACTTCCCAGGGAGGGCCCTGGGAGTACCCTGGATACAACAGAGCTCTGGTCAGAGCCACTTGAAATTTCTGCTCATCATACTCCTGTGCATTGCTTCTTCTTCTTTTTTATTTTTTTTTTCCTTTGGTGGAACTGAGGATTGAACTCAGACCCTTGCATTTGCCAGGCAAGCACTTACCCTACTGAGCCATCTCCCCTGCCCCTGTGCATTGCTTCTTGACAGCCTCAGCTTGTCACAGATGGGCTCTGAGAAGGTCCCCTTGAAGGGAAGATGGGATGGAGTCTTGACTTGTCAACAGAGCAAAGCATTGTATAACACATAAGTTAGGAGCACATATAGATTTATTAAAAATAATTAGGTACATACACTCTCAGAGAGAAACACTGGGAATGCTTGAGGGGTGAAATGCACTCCATGAGGGCTGGGAATATTTATATAATCTTGAGTTGTCCTCACAATATGTGATCCAAGACATTAATTTTTTCTGCAATTTATGGTGTATTTATTGTCTGTCAGGTTTCTCATGAGTGGACTAGAGAAAAAAAGTGAGACCCTTTAGGCGAAAATGCAAAGCATTTGAATATGCTCAAAATTTAGAGACAAGGTACCCAATTAATAGTGCTGTTTCTTTAAGAGTAAAAGTCTATGAAATTTGTGTATGTGTAGTATTGGAAGAAAGACATGGGCCAAACTTGCAGATCTACTGTGTAAGACTTAGGGAATTAGGATCAGAACCTTGAATCAAAACAGACCTAGGGTCAAAAAGCATTGCAGCCTTAGGTACCTTTGATTAGAACTTGAAGCTGTAATTTTCTCAGAATTTCAATTATAAAATCACATTGCATTTTATTAACTTTCTACTTGTCTTCATTGCCCCTATCCTTCTTCAAGCTGCAGCTCAGCTAGGCGTATCTGTAGTTTGGGTTACAACTCCAGAGAGTGCAGACATAAGCTACAGCAGAGCCCACCTGGTGGCAACAAGTACCTCAACCTAAACTTCAGAGGGTGCATTACAGCAGCTCCTCTCGGATTAGAGGAAAGGCTTATCCAAGGAGTGGAGCTGTCACACAGCTCTTCCACCAAGAAAATACTTCACACAGCGACAAGAGCAGGGTCATCCTTCCCTTCCCTGGCCTGCAGATAAACCAGTATTCAGTGACAGTCTAAGAAAGCTGCCCATGGTGCTCCTCTGTAGCATGTGAGAGTTGTGGTGTGGTCTGGGCCAGCAAAAACAGGGCCACAGGATGTCCAGATGCAAGGTATGGTAATTGATGATCATTCTTATGCCTCAAGATTTAGTATTGTTTGCTTCTGCTTCTTGAGTTTTAGGATATATATATATATATATATATATATAAAGAGAGAGAGAGAGAGAGAGATAAATTTTGTCTCTGTAATTTGTCCTGAGGTATCTCATTACACATTGTAAATTAATTTCAATAAATCCAATATACTCATTAATATAATTACTATATTATAGTATAAAATAACAATATATAACAACAATATATAGTATGCTATATATATGATATTTAGATGAGGCTCTGAACTTTTGAGTTTTGAGTTGCTGTTGGGATCAAGACCTTTTGAACTGGTATGATATGAATTTAATTTATGTGGAAATAAAGTATTTTGGAAATGTTTGTGTCTTCTTAACCATAATTCACATTGAAGCTTAACATTCAATTCATAAGTGGTGAGAAATGGGGACTTTCTCATTATATAATTAAGTCTTGAGGGCTCAGTCCTCAGGAATATGATTACACGAAGTAGAAGGAATAGTGCTTATTCTTTTTGTTTCTGCGCCTACCCCACCCTTGTGAGGACATGATACTTATCTGCTACTGAACATGTAGCCAACACATGCCACTGCGGAAGTAGAAATTAAGCCTCTGCAAATGTGGATATGGCTGGTGCCTTGACTTGGACTTTTCTACTTTCAGACAAGTATACCCTTTTTCTTTCACATAATATTTATTCTTTCTTTGCAGGTATTCTCATGTTTGATCTGTATGCACATATGAACATTACATGAAAAATAACTGAAGAATGAAACACATTATACTGACACTCAGAAAAGGGCACTAACGTTCTTCTAGTGAAGGGGATAGAGACTTAATCTAGAAATACCTGAATCTGGGTTTGCTATTTCTTTAGCAAGAGACACTCAGCACTGTATTCAAGTGATTTGAGCACCACTATGTGCTCTTCCTCCAGCAAGACGGGATTTAAGTCTTGTAAGATTCCAAAGTTCACGTCATGCTTTCCACCTCAGCCTCAGCTCTCAAAACTGGGAGTCTTCACTCTCCTCTACATCCTGGCTCTCACCTTATGGGTCGTGGGAGCAAATCTTCCTCTGCATGGCATCTTTGGAGCCCTTTTATGTTTGCCATCTTGCTTCTGGTTAGAGTGTGGAAGAGTTGTAGCAGGGTCTCCAGGACGGGACTCCGATGCCTCAGAAGGGCTTTTCCCAATAACTGGGGTCCTGTCCACAGTTCCCAAGTTCTGCACACTTATTCATCAAAAGACTCATTGTAATGCAGTCCTTCCCTCAGTACTCATGAGAATGTGGAAAGTTGGAGAGAGGTAAACTTGAATCTTTTCCCCTGGTCTCATCCCTTCACCATTGCTGCACAATTGTGTTTTGCTTGAGTGGTATCTATGTCAAATATATTGCACTATTCCAGCTTTTCTGCAGGAAAACCAATAGCCGATTGGGAAAAGTTCAAGACAGTATGGATGGATCCTCATGGTATCTGTCAGATTTTACAATCTTAAAACATGACACTTCACAGTTCTTGTTCCACCTTTCATCATGAGTTGCAGCCTTCTCTTCCTCCTACTGATACACCATGAAGGTAATAGTCCTTTTAGCAAGAGATTTTTTTTTTTTATGTCTTTGCTCATTCAGTTTTCCTTTTATTCATTTCCCTAATTTTATCTTTCTGTTAGATGATTGTTTTCACTATCAGTTCTGGAAGGACACTCAGCACATTCTACATCTTAAGCTAAAACTGAAGTCAACCATGAATGTTTAAGAACAGTGTTTATCTTATGTTTATTTTCTGTGGACATTGTATTAGTATATCAACATGATTAATTTCATAATCATATGATTACATTTTTGTGTATTTCTAATACATCTTTTCATATTTTTTAAAATGGTGAAAAATTTTGTGACTAATATATATGTCGAATTGGATTTGTTATGCTTACTATTTTAGCGAATAATCTATATGTAAAACTCATTGAATCAATTAGAAAAATGATAAACTAATAAGATAATTAATTTAATTTTTAGGGTAATTTTAATGGATTTTTATTAAACTTTACTTTATTTTGGTAGAAAAATCTATCAATAATTAGCTTATTTTATCATTAATTTATAATACTTTCTTCTTAACCAGGCATCACAATCATAATTTTAAATAGATGATACACTACTTTTATTTTTCTGAGTATTAATCATTTATATATTGCCCAAAAAGCTATTCGACCTGAAGTAGCTTAACTCTTGCAGCTTATAGTCTATTACTCAGTCTTCTTGCAGAATAGACATGTACTTTCTTCTTAAGGGATTGTGCTATGTCATTTGATTTCTTGTTACCTTTCTTGTAAGGTAACCAAACAATCACATTTTGTCTTTCTTTACATTTTTCAAACTCATTTACAATATTCTCTTCTGGTCTTAGTGCTTCTCCAAATACTGTCATCTCATCAGTCAGATCTGCCAGGAAAGTAGCTCTCCACTTGCTGGATTTGATTCTTTGTGAAGGACTCTCCACAGGATAGTTGCTTTTATATCGTAGGGATACAAGAGGCAATGGAACATTGTATGTGGACTATTTCAGTGAATTACAAATGAAAACTATTCATAGATAATGAAATTTTCTAATCTATGTATCTGGTCATAAATGAAATAATTACCCATATTTGATTCATATTTTAAAATTCTGTTTCACCTTACATGTAATTTTATGTAAAAAGAACATTTTTAAGGTTTGTGTCAAAGGAATAATTGCCTCTGATTAAATGCAGAAAGAAATTATTAAATTAAAAGAGGAGATTCTCTCTTTTACTTTGTTTCTCTATCTTCTCTGTAAACAGCCTACCAAAACATACTTTAAGGTACTTACCACAACTTTTACTTCAAAAGGCACACTTCTCTAAAATTTTTATCTAAATTTAAAAGCAAGTTACTTTGTGATTATGATCAGTTATACTTCATATTCTTTTCAGATTTAGAGGACTAAAGTTTTGAGCAGATAAACCTACCTATGTAGAATCCTAAATTCCCAACTTTTGGATCATAAGTTAATGTATTTTTTGTGGAACAAGTGGTAATTTTATTGAACAAATAGCCCTGACATCCTTACAAATGTAAGCAACTACAGCTACATTCTTTGTGTTCTATTTTCAGCATTTCAAATTTCCAAGCTTGAAAAACATTGAGATTTTTGCTCCACAGGGATCATAAAGATGCATATTCTGAAAGGAGAGAAAAGACAGATGCAATTCCCGGAGAAAGACAACTGATTTCCTTCTCTTTATGATATTGCTTTAGTTAGAAAGGAGAAGCCTGTCTATGGCATATTGAATGACTTAAAAACACAAACTAAGAGAGAGAGAAAAAAGCAAATGCAGCCTGAAAATTCTCTGAAGAAGCTCATTGCAACAGAACGTCAGGATATCTCTCTGTTGACTTAGTTGTACGCCAGAGAAGAAAGGATTATTTAATATTACCGTTTGAGCTTTCTTAGGCATCTGTGTATGTGGTACTCTTTAACCATAAAGAGAATCCCAGCCTTAGTTTATGGGCTTAACTCGTACCATATTGGTGTTAATGTGCTCTTCTTTATGCATAGATTATTCCAAGTTAAAAGTCTTGTGTTTGGTGAAGATCTACAAGTAGATACTAGTTGGAAATGGTGGAAATTTTAGGAGGCCCAATTAGTGTAAAGAAATTGGTCTGCTGAGAATGATTGGTGAGACCCTGGCCCATCTTTCCTACTCTGCTTCCTGGCTACAATTATGCAAACATCTTTAATCTACCATCCACTCAGACATAATCTTCTTTTTTTTACATCAGTTATTTTTATTTTAAAGAAAAAAAATAAAAACAATGGTTCAAAATCTCAAAACAAGATTTTAGGAGAGTAACAATGGTTAGTACATTGTGTATTGTTACTGCCAAAGTAGTTTCTCATATTACAAGATATAGGCAAGAAATAATAAGTAAACAACATAGGTACAAACATCTTTTTTTAAATTCAACAGAAAATGGAAATGTACTTTTTTAAGTTTCTAATACTAGAAGATATCATACAATGTCTTTTAAACAAATCGTAAGTCAAGGATACAATATAAATCTTAGATCAAAAATTAAGATTAAGCAATATTCAGAAAATTAAATGTTTCAAAACAATTGAACTAAGAAAAAGTTTTCATGATAGCAAAGAAGTACTAAGAGTAAAACGTAAATACTGGAATGGCAAGTAAATGACCAGCACTTCTAACAGTTTGAGGATAGGATATCGCACAAAGTTCTAGTATGTTGTGAACATGCATAATGACCGTGACAATTACTGGTGGCTAGGCGTCACTTGTGGAACTGAGCTACAGCTATTTCTTTGAAATGCACCCTGTAGACTCGGGTGGAATCATGATTCATAGGGTGGAAGAGAAGTCCATTTGTAGGGTGTGCTGATGAAAATATTCTGCTGCTGAACACAAAAGAATAATTGCAAGAGTACTATTGTATACCTCTTATTCT
>NW_004524763.1:46455-51069 GCF_000260255.1 Octodon degus | reverse complement strand
GTCTTGCCTCTAGCCTCTTTGCAGGGAGTTCTGCTAAAGGGTTCCCTGCTGGGCCTACAGCCTGGGTCGAATGAGGATCCCGTGGCCCAGGGTCGTCTCACTCACTCGCCGGGCCTGTGCTCTGGGTCTATTCAGGATCCTGCAGCCCTCGGTTGTCTCACTCACTCACCAGGCCTGCGCTCTGGGTCTAGACATAATCTTCTGCCTTGTTACAGACTCAAATTGATCATGGGGCAAAGCAACAATAGATTGCAACCACTGACACTGTAAGACAAAGTAAAACTTCCCTCACTTAGGACTGTTTACCTCAGGGATTTTGTTACAGTACTGGATAAACACAAGCCTCAAGGAAAACATCAAGCAAAGCAGGCCCAAGCACAGGCCAAATGTTTGATCCACAGTATTTCATTAATAGTACATGTAAACCCTTGTACCCCCAAAATTTAAGATCAGGGTAGAATGTCTATGATTGTTTGAGAAGACATGAATTTGACAGACAACGTGATAAGGAGTTTAGTATGAAGCAACACATAATAAGAGAATGCAATTTATGAAGTAACAAAGGGATTTTTTTGTGATATGCACAGCAAAGAGATGGTCGGTAACTCAAAGTCTGTTCTGTAGAAACAGGACAAAAGGTAATGATGCATGGTCACTGCTTTGAGGAAACTGGGCCATTAGTCTGTTTTCATGCATGAACCTAAAGCTTCTAAGTTCCTAAAAATCTCTAGGGGCTGGTGAGATGGCTCAGTGGTCTAAAGCACCTACTTAGAACAAGCTTGGCAAAGCACAGGGACCACAGTTCAATCCCCCAGCACCACATGCCAGCCAGCCCCACCCCCTGGTGGGCTGAGCTGGCCACACACACACACACACACACACACAAAAAAAAAAAAAAAAAAAAAAAAAAACAAGGGCAATGGATGCTTTGTAGTAACATATGAACAGCTAGGTAACATTGACATCCACAGGGCCCCCACTTGAGCTCCTAGCTACAACTGACATCCCTATACTACACTTCACAAGAGTAGAGGGCTTTAAGTATTTGGTGCAGATAAAGAAAATGCAGAAAGGTACAGAAGACATTGAGGCAGAAGAAAGTTTCTGTCCTGGGAAATTCAGATTTTAAACTGGACTGCCAAAACACATCAGTTATTTCTCATAGACTTCGTTTTGTATCATGAGATTAGAAAATGCTCTGCCAATTCAGGGTATGCTATGTTAATGAGCATCTAGAGGGATTAATTTTCAATTACAATTGCTTTAATCATTTGAATGAAGCATCCCCTTACTGTTATTTAGGTAAATAAATGTTATCTTCTGATGCCAAACTGAGCTTCAATATCATATCCACTTAGTTTTTAATAATCCAGTCTTATTAAAATAGAATGAATTAATAAAGAGCTTAAAATTGAGTCTTGTTTTAGAGGGTCCCATATGCCTAAGTAAAGTTACCATGATTGATTAAAAATAAAACCAATCTATTAATTGTCTTATCAGCCTAGGTATTAGCCATAGATGGCACTTTGAATTTTTATCAGGCTTTCCTTATACATCCTATGAATTTGAGAAAGTAAAACAATTAGAAGTCAAGCACAAGGCACTGAGTTTGATTCCCAATATCAGAAGAAAAAAATAGAAATAAAGAAAGAAAGAAAGAAAGAAAGAAAGAAAGAAAGAAAGAAAGAAAGAAAGAAAGAAAGAAAGAGAAATGGGAGAGAGAAGAGGTCAACAGTAAAAGTTAAGAATGACAACATAAAAACTTAAAGCACTTCCTAAATTTAGCATAGCTTTCTCCTTAGTAGGTGTATCTAGAAGTTTTTATGAGCTAAAGGAAAGGATAAATGAATGGCGTGTTATTTTCATGTGTAATCAGAAGATTTTGATATGTAGTCCTTTCCTTATCTAACTATAAATCCTATTATTATTTTCATTATGCTTTGTAAAGTTGGCTCTACTATTTAAAAGTCTATGAATTCGTTCATTTTATCTTTTTTGCATCATTCTTGTGTCCTATAATAGCAAACAATTGTTGTGGGAAGAAATATAGTCCATTTATGATGGAGTAAAATGTGCTGTAGAAAATCAACAAATAAGGAAGACTAAATTATGTATGTGTATCTACACAAAAGTTTAAAATACAAGGGCCAGCCAGATAGCTCAGCAGACTAAAGTGCCTGCTTAGGCAGAGCACAGCAGCTGGGGTTCGATCCCAGGCATACCATGCCAGATCCACCACTGGGGCACGTTGAGATTGCAATTGAGACTGGGCGTGATGGCATGCGCCTGTAATCCCAGCACTTGGGAGGCTGAAAGCAGGAGAATCACTATGAGTCTGATCTGTGCAGTGAGACCCTGTAGATCTTGAGGACCCTGTCCTAAATACGGAAAAAAAAGTTTAAAATACAATTGAATTTTCTAAATTTCCTCTAATACAAAGTGACCACAAATAATGCCTTCATACATCGAGTGTTTGAAGAAATATTTGCATACTTTAATATTGGTAAAATCAGTTAAATATTCTTGGACTTTGAATCAGAAGCTTTAGATCTAAGATTTTATCTCTCTATGCTAAAATTACTTCACAGAAAAACAACACTTAGAAAAATTATCTTAAGAGCCAACTATTAATAACTGCTCAGTCTGATCACTTATTTTCTTTCAACTTTTAATTTGAAATAATATTAGTGTCATGGACCAGTTGCAGAACAAGTTAAGAGTCTCCATGCTTCTGCTGCTAACAGCATGCATGACTACCGTGCAGTGCTGTGTTCTGGACATTTATGAGCAGCAGTGGCTATCTATTATACTTGGTGCAAAGCCCAAAGCCTCACCTCATGTATAGCACATAGCGTAACTGGACAGACATGGTTCGTCCATTGGATGCCCAAGCTCTTAATCTTCAAATTAAAAACTAGAGCATGTTTCTTTATTTTTTAATCTTAAAAGAAATAGAATCATTAATGAAATTAACCATTTACAGAGAAATCTTAATGTACAACCTCACTTTCTAAAAAATTCATCAAATTAAAGTAGAGACATAATTTAGTCTTCCTTATTTGTCGATTTTCTACAGCACATTTTACTCCATCATAAATGGACTATATTTCTTCCCACAACAATTGTTTGCTATTATAGGACACAAGAATGATGCAAAAAAGATAAAATGAACCTCCACTGAGTGGAACTGTAGGCTAGCTCATCAATGAATCAGTTCTAAAGATTATTTTTTAAAAGAGTCTAATGTAAACTTCTAGGTGGATAAACTGAGAAAAAGAAAGAATATCATCTTAATTTTGAAAATGTAGAAATTCCAAAAAACTTGAATTATTTTGCCAGCATTGTTCTTTAAATGGAATGTCTTGCTTTTTCAATAAATATCTTACCTAAATATTAGTTAATCTAGTCTTCTGAAGCATTTCCTTATGGAATACATCTAAGAGCTATAGGACTATGTTCACTTCTATAATGTAAATTAAGATAACAAATTTGCACCAATGGAACATTACACAGAAATTTATTAAAGTAACAAATTACAGAGAAAATTTCATTAAAAGTAAATAGCAATCTTTATTGAAGAATATGTGATGGAAGACTAACCAGAATAAGAACAGACTAAGTCTGTATATGCCAAACTCATGAGATCCGAGATCATTCTGAAACACACTTTTATCAGTCAATCAGTCAATCATTTTATCTACCTGATAGTCACCTGTGATCTGTTGTCTAATGAGGATGATTGATTTTAATGAAAGGCAAGATAAGAAGGAAATGCAATTATCATTTCTTGTGAATTTTCTTTCTTATAATTTAAATAATCTGATTAAGAGGAATCATTTTATACTTGGGTTGGAATATAAGTTGTAAAAGCTATGAAAATAGGTGATATGAACTGAAGCTGATTTCTTTTGTTGGAAATGAGTATGACTGGAGTGGAATAGGATATAATCTTTAATAATATGTATTAAAAAGAAAGGCTTGGCTCTACTGAGGTTCAGATCAAAACAAGGGAACACATACCAGAGGACTGAACAAAGTCTTTACTCTTGAGCACAATCAATGGTGAATGCAATGTATAACTTAAAAGAAAGAGCAAAAGTTGAGTATAATTTGAAATTAATTCCAGAAGAAATTTAAATAAAATAAATATTAGAATATTAGAAATATACAGCATAATACCCTGATAATATACTATACAAAAAGCATATTGATTTCCACAAATATAAAGGTGGACCTCAGTTATCTCGGGAACACCAACACAAATTGTTCTCTTGTAAGTAAAATAAAAAACAATACTCGTGCAAACAAATAAACAAGAAGATAATATGGAGTCAGCAAATACAATTGTTTTCATACATACGTTTAAATTTAGAAAAACAATAATTGGTCATTTTCTTTTTTTTAGTTTTTTATATTTTTTCCATAATTTTATTGATAAACAAATAGTAATGAGATAGTTTCAGATCAAATTGGTAGGGCAGTTTCAATAATTAACACATTGCATACATTCTTCCTAGTGGTTAATTGCTGTACAACATGCAGACATGATATCCTATTTACAAACACCATTAGAACAAATCCCTCTATTCATTAAGAGAATGTAAGTATATATCT
>NW_004524763.1:41719-42607 GCF_000260255.1 Octodon degus | reverse complement strand
GAGTTTTCGGCATGTAGAGAGCCAGTTTTTCCAGCACCATTTGTTAAAGAGGCTATCTTTCTTCCAGTGAATATGTTTGGCCCCTTCGTCAAAGACAAGTTGACTAAGTTTGTTCAGAGGGGCCTCAGGGTCTTCTAATCTATTCCATTCATCGTTAGGTCTATTTTGTTGCCAGTACCATGCTGATTTTATCACAGTGGCCTTGTAGTATAAGTTCAAGTCAGGAATGGTAATGCCTCCTGCCTTGTCTTTCTTGCCCAGAATTGCCTTTGCTATTCTAGGTCTTTTCTTGTACCCGATAAATTTTAGGAATGATTTCTCTGCCTCTGTGAGATATGTCGGTGATAGTCTGATAGGGATTGCATTAAATCTGTACAGCAATTTTGGGAGTATGGCCATCTTCACCATGTTGGTTCTTCCTATCCAAGAGCATGGGATATCTTTCCATTTTTCAAAATCCTCTATGATCCTTTTTTAGAGTACTGTAATTTTCCTTGAAGAGATCTTTGACTTCTTTAGTTAGATTTGTTTCAAGGTATTTCATTTTCCTCGGTGCTATTGTAAAAGGTATTATTTGTGTATTTTCCATCTCAGTGTGTTTGTTGTCTGTGTAGAGGAATGCTATTGTCTTTTGGGTAATGACTTTATAACCTGCTATGCTACTGAATTTCTGTATTAATTCTAGGAGCTTCTTGGTGGAGATTTTTGGGTCTTCCAAATAAAGTATCATCATCTGCAAATGAAGATTATTAACTTCTTCTTTGCCTATTCTTATTCCTTGTATTTCTTTCTCTTTTCTAATGGCTGTAGCTAATGATTCCAGAACCATATTGAATAGGAGTGGTGATAGAGGACTTCCTTGTCTTGTACCAGATCTGAGAGTAAAAG